>NW_024080677.1:2861502-3110297 GCF_003009895.1 Hyaena hyaena | reverse complement strand
CTCAGGAAACTAACAATAGAACTCTCCTATGACCCAGCAATAGCACTGCTAGGAATTTACCCAAGGGATACAGAAATGCTGAGGCATAGGAGCACATGTACCCCAATGTTCATAGCAGCACTCTCCACAATAGCCAAAACATGGAAAGAGCTTAGGTGTCCATCAACAGACAAATGGATCAAGAAGATGTGGTTTATCTATACAATGGAATACTACATGGCAATGAGAAAGAAGCAAGTCTGGCCATGTGTAGCAACAAGGATGGACCTTGAGGGTGTTATGCTGAGCGAAATAAGTCAGGCAGAGAAGGACAAATATCATATGTTTGCACGTATAGGAGGATTAGGAGGAACTTGACGGAGGACTAAGGGGAAGAAGAAGGGGGGAAATGGTGGGGGAAAGGGAGAGGCAAACCATGAGAGACTCTTGAATGCTGACAAAAACTGAGGACTGATGGATGTGGGGGGGAGGAGGGATGGGCATGGAGGAGGGCACTTGTGGGGATGAGCACTGAGTGTTATGTGGAAACTAATTTGAGAATAAACTATTTGTAAAAAAATAATAATAATAAAATAATAAAATAAAAAGACAATAAAAGTTAAGTTTCAGAAAAAAAAAAAAAGTACAAAATATCAGTCCTACTGACATCAATGGAACTTCATGGGCAATGGAATGAATTACTAAACCTTATCAAAATAGGCATTTTCCATCTCCTTTAAATGTTGTAACTGTCCAACTATAACTAAAAGAACAGTTTCTTGCTTTGTATTACTTATAGACTGACTACTGTCTAATAAGGCACAAGTTTCATAGACCAAAAAAAAAAAAAAGACAAAGGTGAAAAGAGAACTTTGGATAAAGGACAATCTTTTCAGGGGCACGTGGGTGGCTCAGTTGGTTAAGCATCCAACTTCAGCTCATGTCATGATCTCAGTTCGTGAGTTCGAGCCCCATGTCAGGCTCTGTACTGACAGCTGGGAGCCTGGAGCCTGCTTCAGATTCTGTGTCTCCCTCTCTCTCTGGCCCTCCCCCATTTCTCTCTCTTTCCCCACCTCAAAAATAATAAGCATTTTTTAAAAATTATTTTAAAGGACAGTCTTTTCTATAAATAGTGCTGGAACAACTGGGCAAATGTGGGGATGAGCACTGGGTGTTATATGGAAACCAACTTGACAATAAACTATTTGTAAAAAAAAATAAAAATAAATGAATAAATAAAGTAGAAGTACAGTAATTTCTCAACCAAGTGCTACACCCAATTGCAATACTAAATAAACGTTCCTTTTAACTTTAAAAAAAAAAACAAACAACTGGATAGCTACATGCAAAAAAAAAAAAATAATACTTCAATCCATCCCATGCACCATATACAAAAATGATGACCATACAAAATAAATTATACAACTGCATAAAAAATGTCAAACTATAAAATTCTTAAAAGAAAACAAACGGAGAACCTTACTAACAAGTCTAGGATTACACTTTAAAGCTATCCAAAGTTGTGGAAACAAGGTAACGCATCCTTTATTTATTTCTTTGTTTGTTTATATAAAAAGCATGCTAGTGGAGTAGAGGGAGAGAGAGAGAGAAAATGAGAAAATATCTTAAGCAGGCTCCACCCTCAGCATGGAGCCTGATGCAGGGTTCAATCTCACGACCCTGGGATCATAACCTGAACTGAAATCAAGAGTCACATGCTCAAACTACTTAGTCCCCCAGAAGCCCCAACACATCCCTTATTCTAACTTACAAAGAACTAAAATGGATTCACGGAAATTAACAAAGGAAATCTATATTTAAACAGATTTAACTCCTTGACAAAGAATACAACATAAGACTGTAGCATTTATGCTTTAATTTAATTAATCTAATTGCTTATGTATAAGAAATGTAAAAAAATGAAAACATGTGTTAACTTCAAGAAAATAATCTTACAAGTGATGAATACTCTTCATAAGGATTTTTATGTACATTAAAATGCATTTTATAAAATTTTAAGTTTAAATTTCTTAAATATTCACAAATTTAGCATTTATGAATTCAACTCCAAAAGCATTCTGCTAAAAATAGAATTGGTACTTTCTCTTTCTTTTCCAAGTGCCTAGGAAAGTGGCTAGATAAAAATGAAAACTCCCATCACTTTTACTATCCAAGGTCACTGAAAAACAAATCCCTTTGATCAAGAACAAAAACACAAACAGGTTAAGAAAAAACTTGAGAGAGATGTAGGACTTACAAAGAAAACCACAGCTCTCAGCTAAGTGGTAACAGAACTCCTAAAATCCCAGAGTGGCAGCATAAAGTACTGGGAAAGCACCTGGGATCTGGAGTCCAGCAAACCTGACCACAAATGCCACATTCCTCGAAAAAATATTCTCACTAGTATTCCATTTCCTCAACTTTAGAATAAAATGGAGATGATTACACCTACATTTTCCTAGGCTTGATATATAGTGATTGAAGGCTAAGAAATACTAAAATAACTAAAAATACTAAATAATATATTTTATATGCAATTATTAAAACATCATAAAAGTACTGCAAGAACTAAATTTTTGAAATTTGTATGGGAAACAAACAATAGAAAGAAGAAAATGATCAGAAGTATATTTAAGACTTCAGCAAGTAAAAAAAAGATCAAGAACAGATTGTTCATTTATTGGGATCCTTACTTTTCTGCTTATACTAGACAGACTATAAATATGCCATTAAAAAGTTAAATTTAAATAAGGAGGGGGGAACATCTTTATGATACTATACATCTGTCAAAATAAATACATAATCTTGGAAAAATATTTGAAATATGTGTAAATCATTTTTACCAATAATAAAAAAAAAAACATCTATACCACTCCAGTTAAAAAACACGTGACCTAGCAAACAATTGATAAAAGGACTCTAAACTGCCTAACAAGCAAATAAATCCTCTGCCCTCACTCGCAGGCAAAGAAATGCAAATTTCAGAATTAGATTTCATTTCATTGCAAAGCAGACCAGCAAAGATGAAAATGGACGGCAGCCAGTGTTGGCGTGGTCGTGGGTAAATGGATAAATCTTAAATATAGCTCATATGAAAATAAGAGCTCAACCTTTCCTCCAGCTGGGAGAAAAGTTATTTCTCAAGGCCTTAAAAATGCTATTTTCTCCTGACACAGCTTTTATAGCTCAAGGAGTGTAGCCTAACGAAGTGATGACCCAAAGGGACTTGAGTTACAAGAATGCTCACGGTGGCAGTATTCAAGTGACAAAACCAAAAACAGGCAGCAATCTTAACATCCCCAAACTGGGGATTTGTTAAGTCAATCATAACGGTAGCACATACTGCATCCACCCCACATCCTGTTTCATGGCAAACACTGACGATGCACTGGGGGCAGTAGGGGGACGTGGTAAAAGTAAGAGCCAGGTCGGAAGACGCCATGTAGTCTCTGCCTGGTTCTGAGGGCACTCTTGGAACCTGACCGCCGTGCCATGAGGAAGCCCAAGTAACCTTCAGAGGCCCATGTGGAAAGCAAATGAGGCTCTCAGCCCACATCCCTAGTGGGTCCCCGCCAAAAGGCAAGCACCAACTTGCTGGCCCTATGAATGAGCCGCGGAAAACATTTATGCTCCATCCCCACTGAATCTTCTCAGCCAACACAGTCTTGCCCAAATTACAGCTTTGTGAGCAAAATAAAACAGTGTTTTTGTGTAAGCCAGTATGTTTTGAAGAGTCTTTTACATACGAAAGATGAATGAAATACAGCTTAAGTATATAATGAAAGACACAAACTTTGCAGGCATAAAAAAAAAATCTCATACAGCAATAGATGTAATTTTTTACATATAATGTAATTTTTAAACATAGAAATGCCCATAAATAATGGTGAGGTCTATTGTACTTCTCCCTGATGTAGTGGATGCAATCATTATTAACAATCTTGCAAAACTAATATAATTTATGATTTTGATTGGAAAAAAAAACCTAGACAAACTAAAACACCAAAAATAAAGGACATTATGTACTAGATTTGTAACACAGGAATTCTGAGTCCCTTAAGATGTAGTATATTACAGATTATAGTCTTGATTTAGGCCTAAACACATCTTGTGCCCTAACTAAATTATCTTTTAGTCATTTCTGAAGTAATGAACAGTCTGACTGACTCCCTACAACTAACTGCCCAGGACTCCATAATTAATTGCAAGCAACACGCACCACACATCTTGAATAGTATTAGTCTCACAACACATAAGAGTGAAGGTTACAGGTGCAGGCCAGACTCAGTGCCAAGAATAAATAATCAGAACTACCTTTAGAGACCCAAAAATGACCTCAGGTCACTTCAGTTTGCATTGCAGCCTGAAGTTTGCAGCACTACGTATTCAGCTTTGATTTAAATTCACCTTGCCATTCGGCTCAACATACCTAAATATTACATGTGGAGGGGGGAAAAAAAAAGCAGAAGCCATGTAAGCCACAACATGGTCCATTTATGTCCAACAATCCAATGGTACTCGGCAGGGATTTTGGAGACCACAGATCTCCCTAACAAAGATGGGATGATGCAATATTCAGAATGCTAGGAATTGGTCTAAACTTATAAAGCACCCATAGCAAATAAAATAATATCTTCATCAAAATTAAGCAAAAGGATAAAATATCCCTCTAACAGGAATCCTAAAGACAAAACTATGAGATGAATAAAAATAATGATGAGGTCGAGAACTTCAACATTATCTTCTACAAATCTCAAGAGGGGAAACTGATCTGCTCCAATCACCTGTCATGGATAAAAATAGAAGAGGACAGCTCGGCCATCAACTGGTAATAGTCTCAAGGAAAAAAATGAGAAATCATGTGAGAAATAATTTTTTCCTGTTTAATACCAATGGAAATAAAAAAGGTACAGATTAAATCTAAAGTTGTTTTTGGGTTACACTTTCGTTAAAGAAGTTTAGCCAAGTATCTAACTAAAATATCTCAAAGAATACATTTATTAATGAAGACGGACTGAAAATATCACAAAACAAACTCAGGGTCTGATTAATATGCATAAGTTGCCATACTTTAAATGCTTAATTAGAGACCATTGAGTCAGTATGCCTAGCGACTCTGAAAAGAAAAAGAAAACCTGAGTAAACTTAGCATTCAAATTTTCCTAAACTTTACATGCACAAAGTTTCTCAGTGCTCTTTCTCGGTACTTCCAAATAACAGAGGTCTACGGCTTCTGGTTCATTTTTAATCACTATTGTGCTACTTGGCCAAAACATGAAACCTGAAGCAGCAACTTCAGCCATACTAGATTGCTAAAATAAAAATGGACAGCAGCTATTGTTAAAATTAATAAGGTAAAAAAATTTCAGAAGGCAGTATTTCTGGTCAGTAACGCTTAGAAGGAAGCCGTTTTCACCAGTGAGCGTGAACAAACTCGCTAGGAAAGATGATATGCCTTTAAAAATTCATGTTTAAATCTTTAAACCTCAAAGAATATAAAGTCCAAAGGATACATTCCTGATTATCCAGCTATGAAGTACATTCCAGGTCACTTACCTTAGGAAAAACATAACCAAGAGGGATGTTAGAATCTATGCAACTTAAACAAGTTGATGTGAGTTTTCGAAGCTCAGTTAACTGAAGTACAGAGTGGAGTTCCAGGAGTTTTATACAGTTTCAATTCTGTAATGTCAATAATCAGGCGTTGAGGTTTTTATGGTAAGCTCTTTGCTAATGTCACACCAGTGATTTACTCACAAAGCAGTTGACTAGTATATTACAACTATTATACCCCTTTTCCTTGTATGCAAGTATATACACAAGTGTGTGTGTATAGATATACGTGTGCACTTGTATGGAGACAGATGGTCACTGCAGGTTTAGAGTGACACGCGATTCTATCACCCTGAATCTCATTACTTGGCCTTAGTGTATTCAAACACCATTTGGTTGTCTGCAGTTCATTCTCTGATGGAGGCCTCAGGAAGAGCGCCTGGGAACTGAGTTCTTCCATGTTCACACATCTGCCTGTGGTTTTTACAACAAAGACCCAGTGTAACTGAACATAATATCCTTGGTTAATATCTTTTCTTAAAAAATTGAAATACCTGACTCCATGAGTTCTGGCATCAAGGGTCACTATGGCCATATCCAATGCCAAAAGAATTGTGGTTTCCTTATAAGTGACTTGCTAAGATGTAAGAGCCTTTTGCTTAGATGCTCAAAGGACTTTTCTTTAAAATGTCAACGTATTGCTATTGTAGAATGATTCTCCTAGATACACCATGTGTCCTTTTGATTTGTACATTCAAATACTCTTATTATTCAGGAAAATATTGTCTGGGTTGTAGTTTTTACCATTTGTTGTTTCGATAACTTTGTTTTCTTCTTTGTCTTCTATCTCTAAGACTTTCACTGGGATGCTTTAAATCTTTTCCTTACTTTTTTTTTTCATTGTTCTCCTTTCCATTCTTATTACCCTTACTAGGCAAAAGTGTTCCTTTATAGAACTGTCTTTGTTTCTGTTTTTCCTCTTATTTTGGAATCTTTCATGAAACAAGTTCTTGTACTTTCCTACAGCTCAGGTCTATCTTTTCCACCCTTCTAATTCTGATTTGTACAGTTGTTCCATAGCTTCCACTCCAAATTTCCTAATTCATTTTGGGGTTTTTTTTTCATATTGGGTTTTCATATGCTTTGTGGCCATGTTTTTTTTTTTTTTTTTACAATAATCCTTCATTGTCCAGTGGGATGTTATTCAGAACCACTTATTGTTACACTCTTTTGTACAGATTATTACAAAAGATTTTTACAATCTTTCCATGGATTTTTGACCCACACCGTTTTGCTTTGTTGGTATCTGGATGAAATGGATTTTCTTATACTTTTAGGAAGGAGTTTCTACTGTAGACAGTAAGGACAGGCCGGGATAATTTCTTTGTCATTTTTGTGACTTGAGGGCTCTTTCCTATGCTGTGACTCTGAGACTATTCACAGATAGGGGCCCTTGGAGCCAACTCCACAGCACCTCCCCAGAGCTGCCTCACCTGACACCCCTACATTCTCTTCTCTCAGGGTTCCCACCATATTTAATGTGCACCATACTCAATGGTTTGTCCAGCATGGAGTGCTATCTACAAGAGAGGTTTTTCTGCACTATTTCTGAAAACCTTGAAGGTCTTCATTACTCTTGCCAACTCTGGCGTCCCCAGTCTTTCTGTGTTCAACCGCACCCTAGATCCTATGAAGTCTCCCCAACATTCAATGACTCATCTAAGAACTGCAGGCCAGGTTTTCCACTTTGAGTGGGGAATTTTCTGTTAGAGATAGAACCCTTGCTGGAAATTCCTGGATTCCCCGGTTTCTGGGACTGTCAGAATTCACCCTCTCCTTCCCTCCACAACCTCCCAAACAGCTGCTGACCCCATGCTGTCCTTCACAATTTCACCACACCAACTCCTATTCTGGTGTTTGTGGAATAATTTGACACTTTTATAAGAAGGTTTGAGGAAGTGAAAAAATTCTATGCAAGCAACAGCATTCTTCCTCCCCAAATCTACCCCAACAGGAACACACAATTATATAATGTTTACCCTTGAGTCTTTCTCAGTGTCAACAGAATTCATAGGCACAGAGATATTATAATCTGTAATATATTATAATCTGTAAAATATTATAATCTAAAATAAATTACAGAGCAGCAATTTCAAATATGGAGTATCTGGACAAGCCGAAAATCATACAAACATTGTTAAAGTAAATATGTGAAGCGTCTATGTGTACCCTACCCTACTCAAAATCCACTCATCGCACCAGGTTGGCACCACTCTGAACAAGCGTAAAATGACCAGCCATCTTTTTTTTAAAATGTTTTATTTATCTCTGAGAGAGAGAGAGAGTGGGGGGGGGGGGGGGGGGGGAGAGAGGGAGACACAGAATCCGAAGCAGGCTCCAGGCTCTGAGCTGTCAGCACAGAGCCAGACGCGGGGCTCGAACCCATGAACCGTGAGATCATGACCCGAGCTGAAGTCGGACACTTAGCTGACTGAGCCACCCAGGCACCCCTGACCAGCCATGTGATAGACCGTTTATGCCACTAAATAAAAGCACCAAGGCCTTCCTAAACATCAATCCAAAACATGGGCCACAGCCCAAGACACCTAAACAAAGAACCAAGAAGGCATACACAGAAGCTAGGGTCAACTTCCCAATCTCATGAATATACCACAAGATCCAGGGTTAAATTCCTCAAATACTTCATGTACAAACAATATGTTTCTTCCTTCGGACCACTCCCTCCAATCATAGAATAATTTTCCCAGTGCTATAGGGTGCAGTGTTGTCACTGAAAGTTGTGTAACTCATATGTGAATTTAATAGAATGACACTTTCTGAATCACAAGGTGGAGGGATTTCTGGTTGGTTTTAGATGGCAAATATTATTTTTGAAAGCTAAATGTCTTTAAAGAAGTGTTTTCTTAATTAGCTTCAAATGCCCCCTTAACTAAGCAAGTATGCCTAAAGTCATCCATGAAGGTCTGCAAACTGAAAGAAAATGGCTAATTTTGTGATTTTTAGGACAGAATAAAAATGATTAAGAACACTTTTTCTTATCCAAACCGAGTGATATTCCAAAATGGCCTGTCCCTCCCCAGCTCCCCTGAAGTCCTCCATCACATTTCATCTTTGTCTATCATAAAGTACCACACTACCAATCTGCCAGCATATTTCCCTTAAACACAAGTTCAAAAGTAGTTGGTTTAATAATCCATACTATTTTCTGTGAGGGATAGAGTTCCTAAAACCCTATATATTCTAGAACTTTCTGAAAGCTATAAGAACAAATAGGGAAAAAAATTCACATTACAGTGTTTCTAACTTCAGTAATTTCTAAAGCACAAAGAGGGAAGCTTAGGATCACAAACGATACCAAAACTCAATAAATGTAAACTAAATGTGTGTATTTCATTGGTAGTCATATTGGGAGTAAACACCAGAATTTTTGAAATAAGAATTCTTGCACTTCAAAAAAAAAAATTCACCAATGAATATCTATCTGTGAGAGGTTACCACACTGCATATGGGTTAAAACTATCTGTGTGGTAGTCTGACTATCATACCTAACACCATGGCCACGATCACCACACATACAGTCTCAAGGAAAAAACTACTGAACATTCCCTGGCGATCATCAGAAATTTCAAAAGTGAAGTAAAGAAAAATGTAAATTATAACTTAAGGGCTATGCCGTAAATTCTTTTATTCAAATTATGAAACATTTCAAGGACACAGAAAAAGGTGATTTTAAAAATCCATTCAACTTTACCAAATCTTGGCATTAAAAAAAAAAAAAGAAACCCAAATCCCTTTTATTTTTCTTTTTTTGAAGAAACAACATATTACAGAGACAGGGCTGAAGCTGCCGCCCTCCCTCTATTATGAAAGGTAATAAGCCCTCTCAGACTCTGCTAGTTATGAAACAATTATGTATCCACAAAAAATTGATAAATATTTTTGCATATTTTAAACTTTGTGTATGTTATTCTATTGTCCATATCTCTTTTCAGCTTGCCTTTTTCAGTTTTATTTGTGAGAGGTATCCACATCTTTTTTTAATTTATTTAAATTCAAGTCAGTTAACATATAGTTTCGTATTTGGTCTCAGGACTTAGAACCCAGTGATACATCACCTACATACAACACCCTGCGCTCATCCCAGCAGGTGGCCTCCTTAATGCCCGTCACCCGTTTAGCGTGTCCGCCCACCACCACCCCTCCAGCAACCTTCAGTTTGTTCTCTGTATTTAAGAGTCTTATGAGACTCTTAGAAGAACCAATACATTTTCAATCTAGCTCATTCATATTTACTTACTGTATACCGTTCCTTCCTATGGATATGTTACAATTAATTTTCCAATCTCTTGCTGATTGACTTTTACACTGCTTGCCACTGTAGGACGCTGAAAAATGCTGTAACATCAACAACTCTATTTCTGTGTACGACTGTACGAGGATACATTCCTAAAGGAGAGATTTATTGCTACGCTATGTGCATCTTCAGCTTTACTGGAGAGTCTGAAATTGCACTCCCAAGTGATTATGCCACTTCCCTTAGGAGGGCTCCTGCTGATCCCAATCTTCCCCAACAACTCTTACCGGCAGACTTATGTTTTTGCCAACCTGACGTATATGAAACTAACTCATTTTAGCCTTCAGTTTATTCATCAACATTCAGTGTGAGCATCTTTTCCCGAGATTATGGACCATTCTAGTTTCTTCTTTTATGAAGTAACTCTTCATATCCTACGATCGTTTTGTCTTGTCTTTTCCTTTTTGTACGTAGTCTATTTTTCATATGCTGGATACTAAGCCTTAAAAAAATCTTCCCCTACAGCAAGGTCACCAAGATAGCTACTTACATTTTCTTTTAAAAATTTTTCAAGTTTTCCTTTTCATATTTTAGCCTTATGATGTAAGAAAAGAGACCTAACACCCAATTATCTTTCAAGAGGAGAATGGTTGAATAAAATGCAGTACATCCACTATGAAGCACTGTTTTAAAAATGAGGTGGGGGAGGGGGAACAAAGAACCTATCTATAAATGGCAATGAAGTGATCTCTGAAATACATTACAAAACACATGCGCACACACACACACACGCACGCACACACACACACACACACACAGTACAAAATGGCTTATGCTATCCTTTAGTCTGAAGAAGGGAGAGAATATTTCAACACCCACCAGAGGTTATTTAAGAGTCAACTCAACATACCAATGCAAAAGATGACCATAGGTCACAGTTTCAACCAGCCTGCTCTGGACCCGGGGCTTGCTGGCAAGGCTGTGTCACTTGCTGCTCTCACCACAGCCCAAGCAGCATAGCTCAGGCGCAGGGAGAAGAGTCACACTGGGTGGCTGTGGAAGCCACCTTGGCTTAGAAGCTTCGTAGTCCACAGGCACCAATCTCTCTTGTAAAAGCTCCATAGATGATGGGTTAGTCTTAGGTTTCTGGAAGCACAGAGCTAGAAAAGCTTACTGATAATCAAAGTCTCACACAAAACAGGAAAGGGTTTTCTTAACCCTTTGCCCATAGATAAATACGGGATCTCTGAAGGGCAGGCGGCAGGTAGATACAATGAGATAATGAGATATAAATATCTATAAAATAAATAGCACGTAATGCAAACATTATACAGATAAATAGCGAGAGAGAGATTAATACATAGATACAATCAGTAGAATAGACTGGAACTGAAGCCACTGCTCACTCTTTGTATCAGAAAAGGAACACTTGGGTCATGAATGTGTGTCTTCCGTTATGAAAAACATCACCAATGAAGGGTCTTTGAAAGGAAAAAGATCTAATTCAAATCTGATTGAACCTATAAATCTATACAAGAAACAGAGGGGAAACATTGTAAAGGAGCCCCACACTGTCTATCTTGTTTGCTAGATTCAATCAGCCAAATCAAAAGTCATGCCTATGAACCATGACTATTTTCCTTAAGAAATTCATTCCAAGGACTAAAAAATAAATACAAAGTAAAAAAGATTAGGGAATCTATAGGTTTAAAGAGGATTCAGAGACAAACCAACATGAATTGGAGAAGAGATACACAGACCTTGATCTGATCCTGATTCAAGCAATCTAGAAAATAATCATTTATGAGCCACTGTAGAGAGCTCTGATATACGGCTGTATTAAAAACGTATTAATTGGTAGGTGATTAATGACACTGGGAATCGATCTGTTTTAAAAGATTGCTTATCTTCTACAGATATAGATGAATTGCAAATGATACGATGTCTGCGTTCTGCTTCAAAATAATTCAGAGGCAGGAGTGTGTATAAATGAAGTACAAGTGAAAAGAGAGCAGAGATGAGATGACATTCGCATGTGCTGAAAACGGAGAATAAGGAGGATGGGTACATGGGGCCCAATGCCATTATTTTCTCAATGGTTTTTCAGCTTCACACTTCTTATTGAACACACACCCATACACACACACACACACACACACACACACACACATATACTCCCATGTACACACACACACCCATGCCCATACACCCACATATGCACCCACACCTCACACACATCCTGCACGCACACACACACATAACCCCACCCCTTACACCCACACATACAATCCTTGTGCACACCACACACACACACACACACACACACACACACAGTCCCCCCTAACAACCCAGGCTACAGCCCCATCACGCTCACAGTAGCCCTTCAGATTTTCATTTCATCTTCACTGTGAGCTTCTGGATATTCCTGTTGTTTTCCCAAAAACTCAGTTTTGTCTTTGCAAGGAGTATCCAGCATTTTTAAGTTTTTTATAGTGAGAGGGTTTGTGGGGTATCTACTCAGCCACACTGCTATAAACAGATATATTTTAAGATTCTGTTCTTGTTTAGTTTCTAAATTTCACAACCAGTCAGCTTCTACCAGGAACCTTGACATCACAAGACACAGATTTTGTAACTGGCATGATTTCTGGACCAAAGTAACAGAGCCACAACATTCAACATCCCACAAATAACTTACTGTGGTTCCATGAATTGAAAAGATTTTGAAAAAAGAAAAAGAGAATCTACCATGTGACCTCTAAATATCCTGGCTGAAATTTTTAAAGATAGAAAAGTAAATCAAAAGGCATGAAGAGATTGCAACCATGCACTTAATATTGCTTGAAACCAAAATGCTTTGGCAAATATGAGAGATACTGAGTCTATTCGCAAACATATGTACAACCATAGTGTCTTTTATATGTAAGCCATGAAAGATAAGGAACTTTTTATTTTATTTTTTTTAATGTTTTATTTCTAGGAGAGAGAGAGAGAGAGACAGCATGAGCAGGGGAGGGTCAGAGAGAGAGGGAGTCACAGGCTGAAACAGGCTCCAGGCTCTGAGCTGGCAGTCAGCACAGAGCCCAACGCGGGGCCCGAACCCACGAACCACGAGATCATGACCTAAGCAAAAGTCGGACGCTTAACCGACTAAGCCACCCAGGCGCCCCATAAGGAACTTTTTAAAAATGAGACTAACTAAGCAATTTTACTTAAAAATTATCCTCAAGGATTAATTAAGGAAGGATATGCAAATGGCTTTAGCCATGAGAATGTTCTCCCTGGGAAAATAATGGTAAAATAATCCTTAGATGGGCAATCGTGAGCTGCCGGGATAAGTGGTGATACCTTCATGTGACGGGATGTCATCATCCTTTAAAAATAATACTGAAGTTATACTGACTTCAACATGCATTCCTAACTTGTCATTGAGTAGAATAAAATACAGATGACCAAACAGTATGGAGTTAACCCAGTTTCTACAAGGAGATTTTAACAGTATGTGCATGTGGCAGCAGAGAGGAAGGAATACGTGAATGCATGTGGACACACGTGTACACATGTGTGTGTACATGTATCCAGGCACAAGTATGAATTTGAAAGGGATATAAGATCAGAATTTTTACAGAGTTTATCTCAGGGAAGTAAGCACTTCAGTCCTCTGTATTCTGTACATTCTGAATTTTTTATACTAAGCATGTAAACATATAAATATGTTATAAAACTTATAACCTGATAAAAATAAGTTAGGATAGCATCATCTACTTTAAGTTTCCTGATATTATAATTAAGGGAAATTGCAATGACCTCACCCAACATCTCTTTCCCCAATAAAACAGCAGGAAATACATTTATGAACTCCCAAATTCCTCCAGCCCCTGATCTTGAAGATTTATAGGATACATTAACAGCCGGGAAGAACTAGAAAAATAAAACTAAAACAGTAACAAAACACAAAGTTTATAAGGCAAGGATTAATAAACTCACACCTAACTTACATGGTTTTCTCTTACATCCAATCACAAGTTCCAGAAGCCTCTTATGCACAGCCACTCACCCATCTGAATTGTGAAAATGTTATCAACTCCCTACCTCTACCAGTGATGTAAGAATTACACACAAAGTACCATTTACCAATGGTTCAAAAAGTAGCCCCAAATATTTAGGGAGAAAAAAATGGTAAAACCACTTGTCATTTTTTGTTTTGCTCAATTTTTCCATTTACTAGAATATTCAGAACATCTGATTTGTGATTCAAGGGAGTCCCCTGTCACCATGGCTGCGATCGCTCACTTCTCACATCACAGTGTATGGAACTAAGACTTGTTTTGGATAAAGGAACATTCTGCCGTTCAGCACATTTATCGGAAAGATGATCCTTTTAAAGATGATGACACAAAATGAAAAACAGTAAATCCACGTGGCTGCTGGATAATGGTCATGTAAGGACAATGATACACAAATAGCTAATGCTGGTGACAGGGAAACCGAACAAATTCCTTCAGCACACTGATACTCACTTGAGAACATGAGCATGACTCCGAAGGGGATAATCATCTGGTTAGTCTAATTTACGACGAGAACTTTGCTATAGTTACATATTTCAAATGGAGACTCAGGTTAATTGCTAATCGCAAATAACTATGCAAACATGCGGTATGCTGCTAAGAATCCCAAACTCCACGTTTTATTATAAGAAAAATATAGCATGTGTCTACTGGCTGCTGATTAGATTGTAAGTGATTAGTAGTGTCATCATCTGCCTTCCTAGAGAATAGTCTAGCACTAACTACGCAGACCCTTCTAAATGTGGCTAATACCTATCGTAATCTATTATCAGTGAACACAAAGATGGATGCAACAGGACGTTCACTGCATTGGAGTCAGCAGAAAGCAAAAAATGAGAGTCAAATGGTTCAAAAGTGGGAAAAGGATCAAATTGTTGTAAACCACCAGAAAATGAAAAATTATATAATATTTTAATGGTCTTGGGAAATATTTAATGACAAAATACTATCAAGATAAATCTACACATTTTGATCTTAATTTTATAAGTATGTGCATAAAACACAGAGACAAAAGACTAAAAAGAGACAGACCAAGCTGTTAATAGTAATTATCTCTGGGCAGTGAAATTACAGCTGGTTTTGTCCCATTCCCTAGTTTCTTCTAAGTTTTCTACACTGAACAGTAATGTCTTGCAGTTAAAAGGAAGAGCATGGACGCTTTTGGGGACTGATTTTCAACGTCAAAGAGATGATGATACACAGGCAATGGCCCCCAGAAAAAGCACGCGCGGTTATTCTTCTGTCCAACTGGAAGGGGTGCACCTGTGTGTGTTCCCAGGTCCTCTCCTCTTCCACCCGTTCTAACCTGTCAACAAGCAAACACTCAGGATAAAAGCTCAGCTTAGGAATAGGGTTGGTAAACCTGCCCCTGAAACACACATGCATATTTTTTAATATACTTTTCTTTAAGAAAAAATAAAACTATGGCTACTCTGTCAAAATCAGTGAGGAAGGCCTATATCATGACCCCACATGAGTAAGGTCTCCCACCTGTCTCAGCCTCTTCCCATTGGCCTCCCCTCTCCCCACACCCCACCCACTAGGTTCAGGTCTGGGGGCCTTCTCTTTTCAGATCCTCCCAAGATCTCTCACCCCTCACAGGGAAGTTCAACTACAAAGTTCTGCCCCAGAACTTCACAAGGCAAACTCCTTATCATTCAGGCCTCAACTGGAACATCACCTCCTTGGAGAGGCCTTCCCTGACTCCCCCCCAGGGAATGATATCTGGCTCCACTCCCTGCACACCGCCTATTGCAGACACTACATTCTTAAGAGCATTAACACCATCCAAAATTGTTGTGTGTCCTTGTTTGTTGGGCATGAGCATGGGCTCTGGCACTTATGTCCGCTATGAACCTGACAAAATTACCCAGCATGCTAAGTTTCCTCCGTGAACACCCCAGGGTTGCAAGTCACTAAGTGGCCCATAGTAAATGCTCAATAAATAGTCATTCTTTTTCAGTAATAAAAAATGGAACATTACATTTTAAATGAAAATTCACTGCATATTTCTGATCTGCCATAGAACCATTTTAAGAATTAAAGGTCAAGAAAGAGAAGACGTACTTTTTCCTCTTCTTCCCACTAAGTACAACTAAAAACACTGGACATTGTATGTAAAACAAATATGAGATGACTCTGAACGAGAGAGAAGACAGAACCATTAGGAACCTCGGGACCTGAGGATCAACATGGCAATGAGTTCACTGGGTTTTCCTTTTGCCTCAGATATCCTAGATTGGGCTCTGGATAAAACAGGAGCCTGAAAACATTAACAGGCTCAAGACACAAAAAAGACCACCTCTCTCAAGCCAAGGACCAAGAAAGGGGCAGCCCAGAAAGATCTAAAACGTTCACAACAGCTACTCTACTCCAGCCCAACACCATGGGAAAGCATGGCCCCATCCCTATCAGCAAAGGGCAAGTGAGGAGCCTGGACTCCCACCCTCACATAGCCAACAGGTATTCCCCACTAGGCTATACCAGAAAAGAGCAAGTGGAGAGCTGGCGATACCATCCCAACCTGGCAGTAACAGCAGCCATTTGCCCCAACCCTGGTGTCACAGACCATGTGGGGAGCTGGGGCCTCCACCCATTTATAGCAGTAATGAGGTTCCCTTCCCTCTCCCTGCCAAGATGGCATCAAGAAGGTGAGTGGGAAGCTGGTATCTTTAGCACCAGGAATGAGGCTCACACTCCCACCTACAGTGCCGGGGGAGGCAGGACTGAAGAGCACTCCCCACTCCCAGCCAGGGGGCCATCAGAGGAGGCCTAGTGGAAAGTGTGGGCTCCCACCCACCCCAGCGGTAAGGAGGGGCTCTCCATGCCCTCCGGGTGCAACAGAATTCCACTGGAGAACCTGGATTTCCACCGAACATGGCGGGCACCAGACATCGCCCTCCTTTCTCTGCCAGTTCCATTGCAGAGGAGGCCTACTCAAACAGACTTAAATAAAATCCAGAGTCTTAAAACACAACATCCTAAATGTGTAATGGGCAGAGTTTCAGTTTCCCAAGATGAAAAGGTTCTAGAGTGAATATACTACCACTACTGTATACTTAAATAACTATAAACTTAAAACTGGTAAAGATGGTCAATTCTGTATTATGTGATTTCCACAATAGATTTTTTTCAGTACCAACACTAATCAAAATCAAATGATTACTTATCATTCAATACATTTCCATTGTTCAACCATTCATTTTGTTATAATATGTGGAATATTAGTTATATGTTAAAAAAGCAATTATAAAAATCCTATTAATCAGTGCATATTATTTTACTTCCTTTGTGAAATATCATGAAATCAATGATATTTCAATGAAATGTGATAATCAATGAACTCAGTCCATGCCTGTCTGTGCTCAGGATGGGGAAAAAACCCAACTGCTAAAACTCTTGGCCTCTCTTATCACAGTTTACACAGTAAAACTACTCAAGTGGCACTTTTCCTAATTCAATGTAACAATACTTAATGACTTGGAAAATTTAATACCAAAAATTAGATACACAGACTATTGGAAAAAAATGTGTTTCTCTCAGGCTCCAACTCTTGAGGAGAATCTGAATCAGACTAATCAGTGTAAAGGTAAGGAGTTTACTCTCCATCTTGACTTTGACAGATCAAGTTTACTACATCAATCAGGTAATTCTTTTTTTTTTTTTAATGTTTTATTTATTTCTGAGAGAGAGACAGCATGAGCAGGGGAGGGTCAGAGAGAGAGGGAGACACAGAATCTGAAACAGGCTCCAGGCTCTGAGCTGTCAGCACAGAGCCCGACACGGGGCTTGAACCCACGAACCATGAGATCATGACCTGAGCTGAAGTCAGACGCTTAACCGACTGAGCCACCCAGGTGCCCTCAGACAATTATTCTTAATTACTGACATTTCAACTTTTATTACAAAAACGAGAATTTAACATGCAGACCTCAAAACAAAAGAACCATGGCAAAGAGTGTACGTAAATAGCTCCATTCTACACTTGTTAGTGCCAGTACCTTCACTGTGTTCTCAAAACTCTAACATCACAAGCATCTCCCCTCTAAAAATGGATAATTGGTCTTGTAAGTTTCAAGAACGCCACACACTACATTCTCCCTGTGAAGACTCATAATACACATGAGCATATAAAACACTGGGAAAGTCTGTAAAATTATAAAAACATATCTTTTGCTTTGACTCCTAGCTTTCCAAACATGTATATACAACCATGGTCCACTTTTTCTACCTGGTGACACCTCACTCAACACTAACATTCTAGGACAGGGCTTCTCAAATCATAAAGTTCCCACCTAGAGATATTATTAAAATGTGGACTCAGATTCAGCAGGCCCGAGTCGGGGCCGCAGATCCAACCCCCTCCCAGTGGATACCCAGGCTTCTGTTTCACGGATCACTCTGTACAGGCACCCAGAGAGAGAAGACACGTTGAGGAAGACTACAAGAGAGACTTCTTTATAGCCATGCAGTTTTGTGATCGGAACTGAATACTTAAAAACTCTACTGTACGTAAAATAAAGGAATATCAAAGGATTAGAAGGAAACGAAGTTGAAAACAGGAGAAAAGGAACTGTCCAGGTGCTCTGTGTTAGCCGAGTATGAGACAAGTCCAAGTAAGCAGGGGACAGAAAGGGACCCTCCCCACAGAAGACAAAACACATGGGGGAAGAAACAGGGGCTGAGGAGGAGGGGCATAAAAAATATTATCATAGAAGAAAGACTCATAAATTTTCTAGTGTTCCATTACAAAAATGGGATACACAGGCAGAGCCATTTACTGGATTTCGATTTTAATCACTAAAACACTCTTGCAGTATCTTCAGATGAACGGCCTGTGGTACAGAGATTTGGCAAAGTTCAAAAAGGTCCCCTGAGATGAAAAATAAATTCTACAGAGATGATATTACTTGTTTTCTCCTGCAATTGTAACGATTCAACAACAATTTTTAAAGTACAGTAATAGGTGAAATCTAAGTCAAACCTTTTCCTGGATTAGCCTCTGAAGATGAATCCCGCAAGACAGCATGGAGGTGAATAAGGTCAACATGTACTGCTGAACTTTGCAGATGGCTGAGGCCAGGGAGTTTATCACTGAGTTCAGTCCCACCTTCTCAATAACATTCTGGAAGGCAGTAGGAGAATGGCGAGTGATTCTACACAAGGCCTGCAAAGACAAGAGAACAGATCTGTCAGACAACTCCAAGTGCATTAGCCAGGCCTTGGAACGATAATGCGCTTCTGTGTAAAGGAGTAGAGGATGCTTATCTTGCTCCTTTATTACTTATTTTGGCCTAAGAGAGTCATAAAATTTCAGCATATTTAAACATAAAACAATAATCCAGACATCCATAAAAACTAAAGTTGTTATAAGACGTAAGAGACTCTTATGATAAGTAATGCAAAGTATAAAGTGTTAACTGAAATGACAAACTAATTTATAAGACGGTAGAAAACCTTCCCTTGAAGTGATAAAAAAAAAAAATCAAGCGCCTTCTTTTTGCACTCAGCTAAGGCGTGAAAAAACAGCCATGAAAATAAACATCTACATTCATTGTTTAGCATGTGAAAAATGATTATCTCAGAATATCTGAACACTATAACATTTAATTCTCCCAAAAACATAAGAAAGGTATTATTATTAACCTATTTTATAGACAATGGAACTAAGGCACAAAACATTTAAGTTACTTGCCCAAAGGCATAGAGATGGTAAGGGGCAAAGCTAGAATTCAAACCAAGATAATCAGACATCTCAGCTTTTCCTAACTTGCTCACAAACTGGTAGAGATGAGACATAATTAATAAAGTAATAGAATTTAATGAGTATTATAACACGTGAGTTCACTGAATTATGCTTGGAAGAGAAGGTAAAGCAATCAACAATGGAAGACAATCTTGAGCCAGTTTTTGAGGGGTAAGTGGGAAGTGAAACAAGTAGAAAAGTAAGTTCTAGTCAGGACCTAAAAGTGAGTATAAAAATCCTTGAAGAGAATACAGGCAGTAATTTCTCCAATATCAGACAAAGTAACATTTTTGTAGATGTGTCTCCTGAGGCAAAAGAAACAAAAGGAAAAATAAACTGTTGGGACTACATCAAAATAAAAAGTTTCTGCACAATGAATGAAACGATCAATTAAAAAAAAAAAAAACCTATGTATGGAAAAAGATCCTTGCCAATGACATCTCTGATTAAGGGTTCGTATTCAAAACATATAAAAAACAGCAGGCAAACAACAAATAAACTAAAAAATGGCCAGAAGACATGAACAGATACATCTCCAAAGAAAACATCCAGATGGCCAACAGTCACATGAAAAGATGCTCAACTTCAATCATCATCAGGGAACTGCAAGTCAAAACCACAATGAGCTATCACCTCACACCTGTCAGAATGGCAAAAATCAAAACTACAAGAAAAAACAGGAGCAGGCAAGGATGTGGAGAAAAAAGGAACCTTCTTGCAATGTTGGTGGAAATGCAAAATGGTGCAGCCACTGTGGAAAACTGTATGGAGGTGCCTCAGAAAGCTAAAAATAGAACTACATTATGATATAGTAATCACTCTATTGGGTATTTACCCAAAGAATACAAAACACTAATTCAAAGGGATACATGCACCTCTAAGTTGATTATAGCATTATTTCGCAACAGGCAAGACATGGAAGCACACCAAGTGTCCTGACTGATGAATGGATAAAGAAGATTTGGTACACACACACACACAAACACACACACACACACACACACACACAGAGAGAGAGAGAGAGAGAGAGAGAGAGCGCCCAAGAGAGAGAGCGCGTGCGAGCGGGGAATATTATTCAGTCATTAAAAAGAGTGAAATTTTGCCACTTGAAATGACATGGACAGAGCTAGAGAGTATAATCCTAAGCAAAGTAAGCCAGTTAGAGAAAGACAAATACCATAAGATATCACTCATATGTAGAATTTAAGAAATAAAACAAATCAGCAAAGGGAAACAAAAAAGGAAAGAATGACAACCAAGAACAGATTATTTTTTCTTACAAATAGTTTATTGTCAAGTTGGTTTCCACATAAACTCAGTGCTCATCCCCACAAGTGCCCTCCTCCGTGCCCACCACCCCCCCTCCCCCCCACACCCATCAGTCCTGTTTGTTCTCAACATACAAGAGTCTCTAATGGGTGTCTCTCTCCCTCTCCCCCCCTATTTCCCCCCTTCTTCTCCCCCACGGACCTCAGTTAAGTTCCTCCTACTCCTCCTATACATGCAAACATATGATATTTGTCCTTCTCTGCCTGACTTATTTCACTCAGCATAACACCCTCAAGGTCCATCCATGTTGCTACACATGGCCAGATTTCATTGTTTCTCATTGCCATGTAGTATTCCATGGTATAGATAAACCACATCTTCTTGATCCATTCATCTGTTGATGGACACTTAGGCTCTTTCCATGTTTTAGCTATTGTGGAGAGTGCTGCTATGAACATTGGGGTACATGTGCTCCTATGCCTCAGCATTTCTGTATCCCTTGGGTAAATTCCTAGCAGTGCTATTGCTGGGTCATAAGGGAGTTCTATTGTTAGTTTCCTGAGGAACCTCCACACTGTTTTCCAGAGGGGCTGTACCAGTTTACATTCCCACCAACAGTGTAGGAGGGTGCCCGTTTCTCCACATCCTCGCCAGCATCTAGAGTTCTCTGATTTGCTCATTTTAGCCACTCTGACTGGCGTGAGGTGGTATCTCAGTGTGGTTTTGATTTGTATTTCCCTGATGAGGAGGGATGCTGAGCATCGTTTCATGTGTCTGTTGGCCATCTGGATGTCCTCTTTGGAGAAGTGTCTGTTCATGTCTTCTGCCCATTTCTTCACTGGGTTGTTTGTTTTTCGGGCGTGTAGTTTGGTGAGTTCCTTATAGATTCTGGATATTAACCCTTTATCTGATATGTCATTTGCAACTATCTTTTCCCATTCCGTTGGTTGCCTATTAATTTTCTGGGTTGTTTCCTTGGCTGTGCAGAAGCTTTTAATCTTGATGAGGTCCCAACAGTTTATTTTTGCTCTTGATTCCCTTGCTTTTGGGGATGTGTCAAGTAAGAAGTTGCTGCGGTGGAGGTCAAGGAGGTTGTTTCCTGCTTTCTCCTCTAGGGTGTTGATAGTTTCCTGTCTCACGTTCAGGTCCTTTATCCATTTTGAGTTGATTTTTGTGCATGGTGTGAGAAAATGATCTAGTTTCATTCTTCTGCATGTTGCTGTCCAGTTCTCCCAACACCATCTGTTAAAAAGGCTGTCTTTTTTCCATTGGATATTCTTTCCTGCTTTGTCAAAGATCAGTTGGCTGTATACTTTTGGGTCCACTTCTGAGTTCTCAATTCTGTTCCATTGGTCTATGTGTCTGTTTTTGTGCCAATACCATACTGTCTTGAGGATGACAGCTTTGTAGTAGAGGCTGAAGTCTGGGATGGTGATACCTCCCGTTTTGGTTTTATTTTTCAGTATTACTTTGGCTATTCGGGGTCTTTTGTGGTTCCATACAAATTTTTGGATAGTTTGTTCTAGTTTTGAGAAGTATGCTGGTGCAATTTTGATTGGAATTGCATTGAATGTGTAGAGTGCTTTAGGTAGTAATGACATCTTAACTATATTTATTCTTCCTATCCATGAGCATGGAATGTTTTTCCATTTCTTTGTGTCTTCTTCAATTTCCTTCATAAGTTTTCTATAGTTTTCATCATACAGATCTCTTGTATCCTTGGTTAGGTTTATTCCGAGGTATTTTATGGTTTTTTGTGCAATTGTGAATGGGATCAATTTCTTAATTTCTCTTTCTGTTGCTTCACTGTTGGTGTCTAAAATGCAGCCGATGTCTGTACGTTGATTTTGTACCCTGCAACTTTGCTGAATTCTTGGATCAGTTCTAGTAGGCTTCTGGTGGAGTCTGTCGGGTTTTCTATGTAGAGTATCATGTCGTTTGCAAAAAGTGAAAGTTTGACTTCCTCTTTGCCAATTCTGATGCCTTTATTTCCTTTTGTTGTCTGATGGCTGATGCTAGGACTTCCAGCACTATGTTAAACAACAGTGGTGGGAGTGGACATCCCTGTCGTGTTCCTGATCGCAGGGGGAAAGCTATCAGTTTTTCCCTGTTGAGGATGATGTTAGCTGAGGGCTTCTCATAGATGGCTTTTATGATGTTTAAACAAGTTCCTTCTATCCCGACTTTCTTGAGGGTCTTTATTAAGAAGGGATTCTGTATTTTGTCAAATGCTTTTTCTGCATCTATTGACAGGATCATATGATTTTTATCTTTTCTTTTATTGATGTGATGTATCACATTGATTGATTTGCAAATATTGAACCAGCCCTGTAACCTAGGAATGAATCCCACTTGACCTTGGTGGATAATTCTTTTTATGTGCTGTTGAATTTGATTTGCAAGTATCTTGTGGAGGATTTTTGCAACTGTATTCATCAAGGATATTGGCCTGTAGTTCTCCTTTTTTTGCTGGGTCTCTGTCTGGCTTGGGAATCAAAGTGATGCTGGCTTCATAAAATGAGTCCGGAAGTTTTCCTTCGACTTCTTTGTTTTGGAATAGCTTGAGAAGAATGGGTAATAATTCTGTTTTAAATATCTGGTAGACATGGAATACTACATGGCAATGAGAAACAATGAAATCTGGCCATGTGTAGCAACATGGATGGATCTTGAGGGTGTTATGCTGAGCGAAATAAGTCGGGCAGAGAAGGACAAATATCATATGTTTGCACGTATAGGAGGATTAGGAGGAACTTGACGGAGGAACAAGGGGGAGAAGAAGGGCGGAAATGGTGGGGGAAAGGGAGAGAGGCAAACCATGAGAGACTCTTGAATGCTGACAAAAACTGAGTACTGATGGATGTGGGGGGGGGGATGGGCATGGAGGAGGACACTTGTGGGGATAAGCACTGAGTGTTATGTGGAAACTAATTTGACAATAAACTATTTGTAAAAAAAAATAAAAAAAATAAAAAAAAATATCTGGTAGAATTCCCCAGGGAAGCACCTGGCCCAGAGCTCTTATTTGTTGGAAGATTTTTGATAAGTGATTCGATTTCCTTACTTGTTATGGGTCCGTTCAGGTTTTCTATTTCTTCCCGTGTGAATTTTGGTAGTGAGTGTGTGTTTAGGAATTTGTCCATTTCTTCTATCCTGTCCAGTTTGTTGGCATATAGTTTTTCATAGTATTCCCTGATAATTGCTCAGATTTCTGAGGGGTTGGTTGTAATCAGTCCATTTTCATTCATGATTTTGTCTATTTGAGTGCTCTCTTTTTCTTTTTGAGAAACATGGCTAGAGGTTTATCAATTTTGTTTATTTTTTCAAAAAAACAACTCTTGGTTTCGTTGATCTGTTCAACCATTTCTTTGGTTTCTATATGATTTATTTCTGCCCTGATTTGTATTATTTCTCTTCTCCTACTGGGTTTCGGGTGCTCTTGTTGTTCTCCCCCTAGCTGCTTTAGGTGCACTTTTAGATTTTGCACTTGCGCTTTTTCTAATTTCTTGAAATAAGCCTGGAGTGCAATGTACTTTCCTCTTAGGACTGCTTTCGCCACATCCCATAGGGTTTGGATTGTTGTATTCTCATTTTCATTTGTTTCCATATATTTTTTAATTTCTTCTCTAATTGCCTGATTGGCCCATCCGTTCTTTAGCCTCCATGTTTGTGGGGGTTTTCCACACTTCTTCCTGTGATTGATTTCGAGTTTCATAGCATTGTGATCTGAAAGTGTGCATGGTATGATCTCAATTCTTTTGTATTTATTGAGGGCTGCTTTATGTCCCAATATGTGATCTATCTTGGAGAATGTGCCATGCACACTTGAGAAGAATGTGAATTTCATAGCCTCAGGATGTAGAGTTCTAAATTTATCTGTCAAATCCATCTGGCCCAATGTGTCATTTAAGTCCATTGTGTCTATACTGATTTTCTATCTAGTTGATCTGTCCACTGCTGTAAGTGGGGTATTAAAGTCCCCTTCTATTAGCACGTTCTTATCGATAAAACCGTTTCTGTTTGTGATTGTTTTATGTATTCAGGTGCTCCCATGTAATGTCTTTCTTCATCCCTTGTTACTGTCTTTACTTTAAATACCAGTTTGTCTGATATAAGTATAGCTACTCCAGTTTTTTTTTTTTTTTTTTTTTTACTTCCTGTAGCATGATGGATATTTCTCCATCCCCTTACTTTCAATCTAAGGGTGTCCTCCTGTCGAAAATGAGTTTCTTGTAGACAGCAAATAGATGGATTTTTTTTTTTTTTTTATCCATTCTGCTACCCTATGTCTTTTGATTGGGGCATTCAGTCCATTTACATTCAGTGTTATTATTGAAATATATGGGTTCAGAGTCATTGTGTTATTTGTGGGGTTCATGCTTGTGGTGTGTCTCTATCATCTTGCATTCCTTGTAACATTTCCCTCATAGAATCCCCCTCAGGATTTCTTGTAGAGCTAGCTTAGTGGTGACAAATTCTTTCAATCTTTGTTTTTTTGGAAAAACGTTTATCTCTCCTTCTATTCTGAATGACAGGCTTGCTGGATAGAGGATTCTTGGCTGCATATCTTTTCTGTTCACCACATGTAGATCTCCTGCCATTCCTTTCTGGTTTGCTAAGTTTCAGTAGATAGGTCTGTCACCACTCTGATAGGTTTCCCTTTGTAATTTAGGGCCCTTTTCTCCATAGCTGCTTTCAGAATTCTCTCTTTGTCTTTATATTTTGCTATTTTCACTATGATATGTCCTGCAGAAGATCGATTCAAATTACGTCTGAGAGGAGTCCTCTGTGACTCCAAGACATAGACTCTTAACTATACAGAACACACTGACGGCTGCCCGAGGTGGGGTTTGGGGAGGAATTAAAGAGCACCCCTATCATGATGAGCTCTGAGTGATATATAGAATAGCGGAATCACTATATTGTACACCTGCAACTAGTACAACAGCATATGTGAACTGTATGTATTCTGTCTTCTAGCCAGAGAGAGGAGAACATGTGTTCACATGGAGACACGGGGATGCAGAGCATGTTTTAAGAAGTGGAAGTTGATGCTGTGATAACATACTTCAGGTGGAGAAGGAAAAGCAGACAGTAGGAAAGGGGAAAATGTGATGGTTCCCTGGAAGAGCAAGCTGAAGCCAGAGTTGCTCTACTAAACCAGGAGTTTTGAATTTTGTGCCATAAGCAACCAAGGGGAAGACCTCAAAGTGTTTATGCAAAAAAAAAGGATGGTCATATTCTGTGCATATATGGGAGACTACAAAGAGAAATAAACTTAAGCCAGAAACAGTTTTACAAAAGCATTCATTGTAATTAATGTCCTGTAATCTCCTTCTTCCTGATTTATATTTTAAACAGATCCATAACCTTGACTGATAATGTTGCACATATACCTTGATCAATACTGAAAAGACTAAATAGAAAAATGGTTAGAAATATGTCAAAAGAAAAAGATAAAGACTTCAAAAATATTTCCAACTTCCTGAATATCTCAGGGAAAAAATTAAACATTTTTTCTACCTCCAAAAATGAACTTCCTTTAAAAGTTATTCCTATTGATAAAATAGGAAAACAAGTGTTGTTTAGTATAAACTCAATCTTCCACCAAAATGAATAGTTTAAAGTAAATATATTTACTCAGTGTTAAACCTTACTTCTAATCCTCATGAAAATGCTAATGTGACCTTATTATAACCAGAAAAGGAAAGATAATACAACTAGAAACCATGAACATCTAGAGGGACCCTCTCCAAAAGCTGTCTCCTGGGGGTGGGACTGGGAGGTAAGAAGTGGAGAAAAGACAAGAAAGTCTTCACCCTTTTACATATGTGCTGTTCAAAGTTTTTAAATAAATGCATATTATTATATAATAATTTCCAATTATGTTCTGATGCCATTACTGTATTAGGTATTTTATAGTTACAGGGAATAAACATTGAAGGAAAGTTTGCATTATTAATAATGAGTATTTACTACGGTAGCTGAAATTACAAACGCACTGAAAATGGAGCATCTGCAAAGCACTAAGAATATACTGTTCTGCTGAAACAAATTATCATATGGGACCATCATCATTGACAACTGAAAACAGGATCTCAAAGAAATATCTGTATCCCCATGCTCACTGCAGCCTTACTGACAATATCCAAGACATGGAAACAACTTAAGTGTCCATCACTGGATGAATGGATAAAGAAGATGTGGTATATATGTAACATATATATACAATGGAATACTATTCAGCCATGAGAAAAAAAAGGAAATTCTGCCATTTGCAACAACATGGGTAGACCTTTAAGGCCATATGCTAAGTGAGATAAACCAGAGAAAGACTGATACTGTAGAATATCTAAGTACTTACATATGGAATCTTAAGAAGCTGAGCTCATAGAAACAGACTGGAATGGTGGCTACCAGGGAGTTTAGGGAATACAGAAGATGGGAAAATGTTGGTCAACAAGTACAAACTTCCAGTTTCATGGTGAGTAAATTCCGGGAATCTAATGTACATCATGGTGATTCCAGCTCATAAAATTGTTGTATATATGTGAATGTTGTTAAGAGAATAAATTGTAAATGTCCTCACCACAAAAAAGAAATGCTAATCATGTGATGTGATGCAGGGGTTAGCTAACCCTATGGTGGTAATCACTTTGTAATGTACACATGTATCAAACCAACACGTGGTACATCTTAAACTTACAGTGTTATGTCAATGACATGTCAATAAAGTTAGAAAACATAACAATAATCACTGACTATTTCAAACATGTATCAGGGATCTGTATTCATTTACAGATAGCCATATCAGATTGAAATACTCGGAAAAAAAAAATCAAAATCTACTTTGGACACCTTTCAAATTGTATTTCAGTCTCTCCTCTTCTTTCCATAGGAGTTATGGATGGCTAAGTTAGGCATGATGGTTTGGAAACCATTAAAGCACATTTGGGCTTTTGAAGTCTAAAGCCCAAATTGTGTATTTTTCAGTGGAAAGTAGCAACTAATATCTGAAAACAAGAATATGAAAAATGAATTCACTAAAAACAAATCTCTCTGATTCCAGAACATGAAAATTTTTAAAACTCATTTAGGAGTTCCTGGGTGGCTCAGTGGGTTAAGCATCGACTCTTGATTTCAGCTCAGGTCATGATTTCACAGTGATTCATGGGATCCAGCCCTATGTCAGGCTACACACTCACAGTGCAGAGGCTGCTTGGGATTCTCCCTCTCTCCATCTCTCTCTGCCCCTACCCTGCTTGTACAGCTGCATGCATGCACTCACTCTTTCTCAAAATAAATAAACTTAAAAAATAACTAATTTATAAGGTATCTAAGAAGACTGCTGTATAAAATCAAAACAGAATTATTTCCTTATTTAATCCAAGACTTAAAAAAATTTTTTAAGTTTATTTATTTCTTTACAGAGAGGATGAAAACCTGGGCAGGCTCCATGTTGTCATCATGGAGACTGACACAGGGCTCCATCTCATGAACTGTGAGATCATGACCTGAGCCAAAATCAGGAGCTGGACAGGTCACCAACTGAGCCACCCAGGTGGCCCAAAAGAGCATGTTAAATGGAGTCCCTAAGGGTCATGTTACAATGAGAACTTTTGAGCAAAATTAAGAGTTCTCCCAAAAGAGACCTCAAGACACAAAAGACTGTCATTGGCATTTTAAAAATTGTTAGAGCAGCTCTCACAGCAAATTGGACTTTCTATCAGTACAAAATCCCTACATGATCATAACGAGGACATTTCTTGATAAAAGATTTGTCCAGACTACTTCTAAATGTATTCAAACCAATATGAGAGCAACTAGAAAGTCTCATCTTCAGAATGCCGCTCGGAAGTCTAACAGACTTTCCATTTTAAAAAGCTCATGCAGACAATAACCTTTAACCCTCCACTTCTGGATATCAAACACAGTTGAGAGCTTCATGGAGGCTCAATAGCACATTAGTGCTTGTATTTTCTGAATCAAAAAAAATCAAATCTCAAGTGTGATCTTCAGTGATCTGGTTTTGAAATATTTACTTATTAAAATAGTGCTTGAGACTATATTTCAAAACGGGAAAAAACACTTCTAGTCCAAATTCACTTCGAAAGTGTGCTTCAAAAAGAAGATGGTGTTACCTCCAGAATTCCTGAAAGTCTATATCATAAAAGCAATTTCTAAGAAATAGACTAAGTCACAAGTGGAGGCCACATATCTATTATAAACATGGACAGAATCACCATGGAATAAAAGCTTTAAAAACCATTTCTAGTTTGTCTTTTGTTTTTGGCAGGTTTTTTTTGTTGTTGTTGTTGTTGTTTTGTTTTGTTTTTTGTATGTCCTATCAAAATTACCTTGGGAGCTTTTCTAAACCACACACACTCTCATCTGATTCCTAAGAGGTCTTAAGATAGATCAGAATAGGGGCAGGGAGTGTATGAAGTGGAGGAAGTAGTCAGTATTGCTTGAAAAAGCTTCCTGCCAACTCCGGTGAAAACCATATGCTGTAAAACTCTTTACTTTTTACCCCCTTCCTCTCAGCCCATCAGTAATTATGCTTACCCCAGTAAGCATAATCTCTCTCTCCTAGCGGCCATCTTACTTGATCTAATCTACAGGCCTCTCTGATTCCCACTATAGTTAACAGATTCCCTGGAACCCTAATAATTCTAGTGTTCATTTTTATCCACTCAATACATTTCCTAAGGCAGGTCCACTCTACCCAATAACCAATCCCTAAGCCAAAGTGGCATTCCTGAGTGGGAAGGAGAAATTCACCATCTTTCACTCCACAGGAAATGGGTATTTTCCAAGAGCTACAAGGGATAGAATTGCCTGGAGCTTTGTTAACTTGCAGATTACTGAGCCTTTCCCCCCAGAGAGTCAGTCCTATTCAGCAGGTCTGGGGCAGGGGCCAAAAACCTGTATTTCTAACAAGATCCCAGGTGATATTGATGCTGTTGGTCTGGGGACCACATTGGTATAGGGGAATCTATGGGACCAAGAGATGACCAGGAGAAATGGGTAAGAAAATCAGTGACAAAGGCAGCAGACACAGACTGTTACAAGCAGACAGGTAGCAGATCGGCACGCCAACACTGAGCACTTCTGCTCTCTAGCCAGGGCTCAGGCATTCCTCTGGTTAATAGGGACCTATCAAGTACCCATCACTCAGTAGCCATCAGCACTTCCATGTGTTCAGGAAGAGAACAAAAGGAAAAGGGCTCCTACTTTCCAGGAGTAATGCTAATAGGAAAAATCGTGTTTATATGCATTACATAAATAGATCTACAGTCATTGCTATAAGCAAAAATACAAAGAGATTTGAGGGGCCAGGAGATGTGCTACCAGAGGAGTGCCTGGGTGGCTCAGTCTTAAGGTCATGATCTCACGATTCATGAGGTCAAGCCTCACATCAGACTCTGCTGACAGCTCAGAGCCTGGCGCCCGCGTCGGATTCCTTGTCTCGCGCCCTGTCTGCCCCTCCCTGACTCAGGCATGTGTGTGTGCTCTCTCTCAAAAATTAATAAACATTAAAAAAATTAAGCTGATACTTGAAAGATGAAGGCTCAGCCATGTGAAAAGAGCATCCAGGCATAGGGAATAGCAAGGGGGAAAGTCCTGAGGCAGAAAATGCTTGGAAATTCTAGAAAATGTCAGAACAAAGTGGTTGAAGCAGAGAGAGTGAGAAAATGAGCTTTTGGAGGTATGACCAAAAAAAAAAAATAGACACGGGCCAAACCATCTAAGATCTTAAAGGTTATGATAACAATTCTCATCTCTAGCACCAAGTGAGTACATTAACCTTCAGCGCATATTCCTAAGAGAATCTGGAAAAGGAGAGGAGAAGGGGAGCTCAGCCCTGTAAGGTATGCTGAGGGGGAATCGAGTGTCCCTGCTAGGAATCTGTGTGAAGGGTCTTCAGAAAGTGTATTTTCAGTTCCTGTAAACTCAGTCTTTAATAAATCACCGTGGAAATCTGTTTACGGGGCAGAACCAATCTTAAGATTATGTTATTAGAAAAACTTTGTTTCAGGACTCCCCAACAGTGATCTCGTACTGTATCCTACATGCATTTATTACTAGCAGAACCTTTCTGAACTCTTTCCTCTGGTCCCCACAGTACAGAGGCATGTTTAATGTTATTAAACACCTACTCACGATGTGGAGGCGAAGGCCCCCTCTCAACCTCTGGAGGAAAACTCCTAAAGTGTCATCAAAGACCAGACTTCAAACAGAGAGACGAACAAGATGCAGCCGTGGCTTTAGAGCAGTTCATAATCAATAAGGAATTATAATCCAATAAGCTAAGATAACTAATTCATGTAGCAAAATGTGTTACCTGCTTAAATAACAAACATTGCCCTGAAAGGGAAAGCGCTCACCAATTTGGAACTTCTACTTGTGCCGATCCTTTAGGGAAAATGGTGGAAAGCTGTTGGAATGTTTCAGCAGCCGAGAGAGGGGAGACATGATTGCATGAAGTGTACTCTGTGTGGACAGTGATGTCGGTGGGGCAGCCTGACCACGGGCAGGCCAGGGAGGAGGTCGCCGCAGAGAAAGACGGTGGCGCCTGGACTATGGCAGCAGCAGCACAGCTGCAGAGAGAGGTAGACGGGGCCAGACAGACTTCAGAATGAGCACCCCGAGACAGGCTCAGTAGCCGCATGAGAGCAGTGAGGTGGAAGGAATTAAGGGCACGGAAAGTATGAAAAATGACACCTCGCCCTTCGTTTCCCCTAATCCACCTCCTCTCACCTTCCCCTCCTGAGGTGAGGGGGCAACTGTGCCCAAGTGGCAGTGGCAAGGAAGACAGAGGATGATACAACAAAGGTGGCCAGATGGGATGGAGCCCTGAATTTGCTGACTGAACCAATCAGTACAGGTACAGAGAACAAGAGAAACCAGGTTGGTCTCTGAGAAGGGATTTACAAACGTGGAAAGTCAGAAGGCCAGAAAGAATCTTACAGGATTGGATTAAAATTGGAAGCGTCGATACGAATGCATGAGTTTTGTTCCAAATATGTACAATGATACACACACACACACACACACACACACACACACATACACAGAGGCATTTATAAATGTATGTGTGTCTGGATAGGATTTTTTCTAACTCTGAATATTAAGAAGGTCTAGAAGCAAAGACACCCCAAAGCGAGAAGCACAAAGACCACGCCGATCCTGTCTTCTAAATACCACAGGTTCCCTGAAGAAACGACGGAGTCCAGAGCTAGCAGAGAGGAAGGACATATTAACCCAGAACATCGTGTGGTGTCAGAAAATAACCACATGCTCAAACAATGACAGAATGAGGTCCATGGAACACAGAAGCCAGCTTGAAGGGATCACAGTGGCCAGATCTAGGATGACTTCAGCATCCAAACAAATAATAATACAAATAATAATAGGAGCAGTAGAATCACATTAAGAGCCACTGAATAGTTCTTCATCATAATAATGGTAGAAATACACACATATATGTGGGAGGAGGGAAGGAGCTTCCTTACAATATAGCACCTACCAGTACCAATGGCCTGTTTTCCACAGCCTGTGAGGTATACAGTAAGAATGGTTTTTACATTTCTAAAGGGTTGTAGAAAACAAAAGAGAAAGAATGTGTAACAGAGACTATATGTGGCCTGCAAAGCCTAAGATATTTATTATCTGGCCCTTATATTATAGAACACGTGTGCCAACTTCCAACGGAGGAGAAATACAGACAGCCGGTCGTCACATGGCAGCCCTCACAGCCTGGCTACAGGCCGTCCTCCTCAGCAGTGCTCAGGAGGTTTCATGAGGAAGCACCACACACACAGGTGGACACCCCCCTACAAAATAAAAGCCCTATAGTCTTTAAAACTGTCAAGGACATGAAGTACAACAAGACTGAGGGACTATTTCATACTGGAGGTGGTTAAAGAGATAGGAAAACCATACGAAATGCAGGATATCGAATAGGAGCCTGGCTCAAAGCTAAGTGAGAATGTTAGGGGACAACTTGCAAAACTTCAGTGAAAAATTTATGATTCAGAAGAGTGCTAAGAACAAAATATAAGAGGGGCACCTGGCTGGCTCAGTTGGTTAATCGTGCAGCTCCGGATTTTGGCTCAGGTCATGATCTCACAGTTTGCGGGATGGAGCCCCACATGGGCTCTGTGCTGACAGTGCAGATCCTGCTTGGGATTCTCTCTCTCCCTCTCTCTGCCCCTCTCCCGCTTGTGCACTCTCTCTCAAAAAGTAAACAAGCATTTTTTAAAATTAAAAAACATATATGTGTGTGTGTACATATATGTGTGTACATATATGTACACACACACACACACACACACACACACACACACGTATATATGAACCACAAAATCAAAGTGCGAAATTTAATGGCTCAGGTAAAGAAAGGGCTAGAAGGTACACAACTTTGGTGGGAACTGGAAACAACTTCACCAAGAAAAGAAACCATGCTTGAGTATAAAGATGAAAATGACAGGAACCCAATAGAAACTGACAGAAAATGACAGAATAGAATAGAAATGAACAGAATAGAATAGAAAATGACAGAAAAATTAAGAGGAGCACCTGGGTGGCTCAGTCGGTTAAGTGTCCAACTCTGGATTTCAGCTCAGATCATGATCTCGCGGTTCATGAGTTCAAGCCCTTCATCAGGCTCTGTGCTGACAGCTCAGGGCCTGGAGCCTGCTTCAGATTCTGTGTCTCCCTCTCTCTCTGCCCCTCCCCGACTCATTCTCTCTCTCAAAAATAAATAAATGTTAATAATAATAATACTAAAAGAAAATAACATAAACCCAATTAAAGGAAGACATTTTCTTTTAAGGTCCAGGACGAAAATGGATGTTCTAAGATTCCTATAGGCCTTGAGGAAGTTTACTGATAGACTGTGCAAACTCTTTCTGGCAATCTTTATGTAAATACTAATACCATAATTAGGGTTCTTTTCTGTCATTTTGAAATCATATGGCTCCAGAAGCATGTGTGTGTGTGTGTGTGTGTGTGTGTGAAAGACAGACAGATGCTACATATCCTTTGCTTAATGATATTCAGTAAGCAGAAGTGTTAGCCCTTACTCTTCAAAATTACATAGGTCAATTTAAGATAAGAACTGGAAAATCTCCATAAATATCCTCAGGATTTAGCAACATGAAAGTCAGTGGTGATCTTAGCAAGATAGCCTCTGTACCATTTTAGGACAGATACCACATTGGGTTAAAGAGGAAATGGGCTAGAAAGGAGTAATAGATTGTAACAGTAACTCTTTTTTTATTATTTTATTTTTTAAATGTTAATTTTTGAAGGAGAAAGAGATAGAGTGTGGGTGAGGGAGAGGTAGAAAGAAAGGGAGACACAGAATCCGAAGCAGGCTCCACGCTCTAAGCTGTCAGCATAGAGCCTGACAGGGGCTCAAACTCACAAGCTGTGAAATCATGACCTCAGCCGAAGTTGGACACTTAACCAACTGAGCCACCCAGGCATCTCTGTAGCAATTACTCTTAAAAGAAGTATGGCCATGAAGGGAGATATGCAGTCCATAGACACTTCGGTGTGTGTGTGTGTGTGTGTGTGTGTGTATCTTTTTTATTTTTTACCAGGGTAAAGAATACATGAATGCTGATTAGAAGGATCTAGTAGAGAAGAGGGTTAAAGATTTAGGAAAAACGGGCGCCCAGGTAGCTCAGTCGGTAAAGCATCAACTTTAGCTCAGGTCATTATCTCACACACTGTTCATGAGATTGAGTCCCACATCAGGCCCTGTACTGAGAGCTCAGAGCCTGGAGCCTGCTTCAGATTCTGTGTCTCCCTCTCTCTCTACCCCCTTCCTCCTTCTCTCTCGCTCTCAAAAATGAATAAACATTTTTAAAAATCATAAATAAAAAGATTTAGGAAAGAAGAAAAATAACTATTTGAGTGAGATTCCCAAGAAGGGAACAGGAAGATCTGAAGAAACATGGCGAGGTTGGTCTCTGCAGAAGAGACAGCTCATCAAGTGTAACAGGAGGGAAGACAGCACAGGTGTAGATGTAAACAGGTCTACAGACATGGCAGACATACACTGGGATAATTACCACTGGAGCTCGATATTCTCTGGGAAGAATGAGGGAAAGTCATGTACTGAGGATGCAAGAGAAAAATGTAGGTTGGAGGCTGAAGGAAAGAGAACAAGGGACAAAAGGGAAAGTGCAAGAATGAGCAGGAAACAGAAAGATGAAACCCGTGATCAAAAAGAGTATTTTCATAAATCACGTGAGCAAGGGTTGTATTTGTTCAACAGACTATTAAATTGATACAACCCTGTTAACACATCTCCATACATAATTATCTTTTATACCAAGTCAGTACAACCATGTGTGCAAAGAAGCAGACAACCAATCAAAATATAAAAGCTGAAAAACCACAGATGCCTGAACATTAACATGAACCCACTTTATAATTAATTCATGATAAATGCATTTAGCAGAAAATCTGAAAGAGGAAGCTAACAGGAAAAGTCGGGAACACTAAATATAAACCAAAACAAATGCTGTACCCTACCCACTAGCGCTCCCGAATAATTTTTAAACTGATACGGTCGTACAAGGTCCTACTAGAATTTCCCACCGGTCCCAAGGTTTTCTGGCCCCCGTTTTGAAATTTGCTTTAGGAGAAAATTATTGTTCTCACTAAATACATTACTCTGATATTTCTGTGTCCTACTTATCCAGTGAGATTTCCTCTGTTTCTGGCACAATTCTTCAAACTTGGTGTTTAAATATACCCAGATATATCCCTAAAAGATGCTCTTACCGATATTGCTGTTATCCTGAGAGAATCAACAGTGGAATGTCTGAATAAGTACCATAAAACGGGTCCAATTTCTCCTGTAATAAAGCCCTGGGCCTGAGCAGAAAAGGTAGTGCAGACATTTTCAATAGTCTTTGCTGCCAGGTGATTCACAACACGTTCTTCCTAGAGAATGAGAGAGAGAAGAAAAGGGAGTTATTTACTAAGAGATATATGCATCCACGAAATTTCTACATAACCACTGCAGATAAAGGCCTGATGTCAGGAGTGTTTCATCTGCCCCTGCGTGTTTTATGTATTTTGGTAGGTGTGATCATTCTTTTAGGCTATTATGAAATTATTACACTTTAATCACTAAACCAATTTCATCATTTCATCTCTAAAACCTAGCATAACAGAATTTTAACGTATTTTAATAAAGAGGCTGACTCTGGGAAATGGTATGGAGGTTCTTCAGAAAGTTAAAAACAGAACTACCTGTGATCCAGCAATTGCACTACTAAGTATTTACTTCCAGGATACAAAAATAGTGATTCAGAGGACTACATGTATCCCCATATTTATAATAGCATTATCAAGAATAGCCAATTTGTGGAAAAAGCCCAAATGTCCATAGACTGATGAATGGATAAAGAAAATGTGATATGTATACATACACAAACACACACACTGCAAAATTACTCATCCATCAAAAAGAATGAAATCTTGCCATGTGCAATAATGTGGATGAAGCTAGAGAGTATAATGCTAAGCTAAATAAGTCAGTCAGAGAAGGACAAATGCCATATGATTTCACTCCTATGTGGAATTCAAGAAACAAAACAGATGAACATGGTGGGGGTAGGGACAAGGGGTTAAACCATGAGACTGGTTTATAGGGAACAAACTGAGGTTACCAGAGAGGAGGTGGTCAGGGAGATAGGTGAAATAGGTGATGAGGATTAAGGAGTACACTTGTGATGAGCACTAGGTGTTGCATGGAAGTGATGAATCACTAAATTCTACACCTCAAACTAATATTACACTGTATGTTAACTAACTGGAATTTAAATTAAAACTTTAAAAAAAATTTTTTTGGGGGGCGCCTGGGTGGCTTAGTCGGTTAAGCATCCGACTTTCGCTTAGGTCATGATCTCGCGGTTCGTGGGTTCGAGCCCCACATCGGGCTCTGTGCTGACTGCCAGCTCGGAGCCTGGAGCCTATTTCAGAGTCTGTGTCTCCCTCTCTCTCTGACCCTCCCTTGCTCACGCTGTCTCTCTCTCTCTCTCCTAGAAATAACTAAAAAATATATTTAAAAAAAATTTTTTAAGGCTGAAATAATCTGAAAAATACACAATATGAGCATAGTATAAAAATGAAAGATAATTTTAAAATCTAAAGGATTATGCAGAACAATCCTCAGGAATCACTAAGGGCTGGGAATAATTAGTGTAGCAATCAGCCAAAGACCATTCAAAATACAAGGCAATGTCCCAAAAAAGTTATTGTCTCGATGGTGTGACATGAGACTAAAGGCTATTCCAGATTGTCCTAACAATGCTTAAAAGCTAGCCTCTAAAAGGATCAAACTGTTTCCATGTAACTTAAATGAGCTGAAGAAAAAATACAAAACATTTTTAACACCTTTAAAATTATTTAAAATAAACTTTTTTTAAAAATAATACAACACTCCTGACAATATGAAAAGCACAATGTCCGACATCCACTTAACATGGCCACACATGCAAAAAAGCAGAAAAACAGGATTCCTAGGAAGAAAACTCAATCAGTAAAATGACACAGATGACAGACTAAGAAGAAAAGTATATTAAAATGGCCACTATAGTCTATACACTCAAGAAAGAAGAAGAAAGCATAAGCATGATAAAAAGTGTAATACGGGTGATGGGTGGCTCAGTTGTTTAAGCATTCAACTCTCAACTTTGATTCAGGTCATGATCCCAGGGTTGTGGGATGGAGCCCCACCTCAGGCTTCACACTGACAGTGCTTAGGACCCTCTCTCTTCCCTCTCCCCCTATGCGTGCACACTCTCTCTCAAAGTAAATAAACTTTTAAGAAAGTGAAATAAAAGATATAAAAATGGCCCAAAAGGCTAGAAATTAGTCTAAAAATGAAAAATACACTGAGCCGGATTAACCGATTAGACTCTGCAGATCCAATGGTTAATGAACTTGAAGACATGGCAATTCGCAATCAAAACTACCCAAAATAAACAGAATGAAAAGGGGGGAAAAATAGAACAGAGCATCAAAGCATCAGTGAACCATACAGGACAACTTCAAACAACCTAATGTATGTGCAATGAAAATCCCAAAGGTGACAGGAGTGGAGGAAGGTTGAAATAATGGCCGAAAATTTTTTAATTCTTAAAAACTGGTAACTGTCAATTTAAGAAATTCACCGAACCTCAAATAGGAAGGAACAACAACAAGAACAAAAATCACACCAAGGCACATCATAATCAAACTGCTAAAACGCAGTACTGAAGAGAAACACTTAACTGCAGCTAGAGGAAAAAGACACATTATGTAGAGAGGAAGGAAGATAAGGATGACAGGAAACTCTTCATTAGAAACAGTGCAAACCAGAAGATAGTGGAGCAATATCTTTAAAGAATCAAAAGAAAGAAAAAGATAACTGTCAACCCACAAATGTATATCCAACAATAACAACGTTCAAAATCAAAGATAAAGGTGGGGAAAAACAGAGAGAGGTTTGTGAAGGGTACAAACTTTCAGCTATAAAATGAATCAGGTCTGAGGATCTAATGTAAAACAAAGTGGAAAGAGGTAAATACATGAGGTGACTGATATTTTAATTAATTCAAATAAGGGAATCCTTTCACAGTGTATATGCATATCAAATTATCACTCCATATACTTTAAGTATTTTACAATTTTTTCAATCATACCTCAATAAAACTGAAAAAAAAAAAACAACAAAAAGCAATGTAGTAGTAAAATATATGATAACAGAAAAGACAGAAATGGAGTACTAGATGTACTCTGGTGTAATGAACTTATGTAGGGTTCTTACATAGTGTATATAAATTATATGCAGTAAGTATATCATTATATACAGGAAGTTCTGGTATAAGGTTCTTATATAAAGTTGTTATATATTACATATGAACCTACATATCATTCCTTGAAGGTCAACTGTGATAAGTGAGAGATGTACTCTACAAAAAACTCACAATAAAGGAGATAAGGTGGAATCATTCAAAAGTCAATCCAAAAGAAGGCAGGAAAAGAGAAAAGGAAACAAAACAACAGATGGACAAATAAAACACAAAATACACTATGGCAGATTTAAATCTAATTACGTCAACAATTACACTAAATATAAATGTCTAAACACGCTAATTAAAAGGTAGAGATTCTCAAATTAGATTTTTTTAAAAGCAAGATTCACATAAAAGCTGTCTGCAAGAAACCCTCTTATATATAAATTCACAGGTTAAAAGTAAAAGAATGGGAAATATATATCATGCTAACATGAACCAGAAGAAAGCTAGAGTGGCTATACTACTCAGAAAAGTAGATTCCAAAAGAAACAAGATTTCAGAGCAAAGAGTATCTCCAAGGGAGCAAGGTCATTTCACAGAGATTAATAAAAAAAAGTCATTCAACAAGAAAATAGAACAATCCTAATTATTTATGCTCCTTAATAATGGAACTTCAAAATACCTGAAGCAAAAACTGATAAAATTGAGAGAATAGAAAAATCCACAATTTTAGCTGGGAAATTCAATACGCTTTTCTCAATAACTGACAGAACAAGCAGCCAGAAAGTCAGTAAGGATTCAGAAAGATAACACTATCAACCAACTTTGACACTGACAGAATACTCAACAAGAGTAAAATACAATATTCTTTTCAAGATCCCACAAAACATTACCATGTTAGAGTATACAATGAACCATAAAACATCCCAAAATAACTCTATATTCATGAGTTAATCTGAGATTAGTCACAGACTTAAATGGGAAAGCGAAAGCAAAAAAGCTTCTTTTCAAGATCATAAAGAGTATCGGGCGGGCAAAGCTTTGTTAGGAAAAAGGCATAAGCATAAAAGAAAAAATTGTTAAATTAACCCTCATAAAAATTGTAAACTTCTGCTCAAAATGACAACATTATTGCCTCATAATGTCTTAGGCTGGGAAAAAATATTTGCAATACACACACCCTGAATATCTGAGTATTTTATGTAAGTTACGTGTCAATTCAAATATTGAAATCTACATTAAAAATTGTATGTAGAATATAATCCCATTTAACAAGAAATTATGCATATGTAAATATCTAAGTTAAAAAAAGGGCATAGAAAGAGATACAATACCTGTTAATGGTGAGTATAATAGGTGTGAGTTGTGGGGTCCAATAATTCTACTTTAGACATTGCTTGAATTGTTATAGTACATATGTATACTTTTTCAAACAAAAAATTATATATTTTTCATGAAAATGCAAAAAAAATGGGAAGATACTAGTTATATCTAGGTTCAAACCACTGTTTTACATTCTACTAGCTATATATCCTTGGACATTTTCACCTCTGTGCTGTAGCTTCTTCAACTATAAAAATAATAACACACAAGTCAGTTTGGAAATTGCATAACATACATGGACACTTAACCTAGGTCATAAAAAATAGTATATTTTTAAGTAATATATTTTTAATATGTTAGCTTTTCTTCCAATTATAAATATCATAAAGTAGGAGTTGTAAGGTTGCTAGAAAGAGTTTTAAAGCTACCTGAACTTCTTCAATGCTTCCTCCCCATTCCTGATGTTTCCTTCCATGTGGCTAGAATGAATTGATATAAGCCTTTCATCCTTTCTCTGGCCTTTCATCCTTTCTCTGTTCCTTTATTCATTATACCCAAGAGAAAACAAAATGCTTCGCCTAGTCGGTAAATTTGAAAAGAATAAATGGAGCATGCCTAACTGCTCAGCTCAACTCCTGCCCCTTTTTCCTTGAGTCCAGATCCACCCACACAGAGCTGTTTTCTCATATTCCCCATCTCAAGTCTTATCTAGATAAGCACCCCACCTGGAGAGTGCATCTGTACCTGAGTGCTGCAAAGATTCCCTGATGTGGGAGTGCAATATAAGGACACCTACTGGCCCACAAGTATTAAACTACATCCTCCACCCTAACTCTCAGTACATACATGTATGATATTTTTGTCCTTTATGCCTTTTCTGTGTCTTCTCATTAGGTTCTGAAACCTTTGCCCTGCATGTAGAGGTGGGGCAAAGTGCTATGGAAGGACTCTCTCAAATACCTTAACATGTGCTTTCAACAAGCGTCAGTCAATTCCTAGAGGACTCATTCCTAGTACTGAAAAACCACCACTATTTTAGCACTCAGGTTGGAAAGGAGCCATATGTCATCTAGTGCTCTATAAACTCGGTGAGGCTGTCAGTTCAATTCAACTTGCTACTACCTGAAAAGAGCTATTCTAGTCCCTCTGAAATCCCCTGTGAGATGCAATACAAGCAATAAGATTGGTGTTATTTTCTGCTTAATTAACTCTTCAGAAGGGATAACTGGACTGAACTAATATCCATCACTCAAATCAAAGACCCATTTTATCATATTATGAGGATAAAAGTTATGGTGATTAGGGAATGATACTATGAAAATAAGTTTATAATGATGATGCTTATTAATGAAGAGTTGCACAGATTTTTAATAATGTTAAGTAGATCTAATAATCTATTGTGGGCACTCTTAAAAAAACTTTGCTGCCAATGTTATTTTAGTCTACATGCCTACTTTTTCAAAAAGGAATACTAAAATTAACATCTAAAATATTGACATTAGAGGTGCCTAGGTGTCTCATTCTGTTAAGCAAGCACTTGACTATTGATTTCAGCTCAAGTCATGATCTCACAGTTATGAGATTGAACCCCACATTAGGCTCTGTGCAGGGCATGGAGCCTGTAAGATTCTCTCTCTCCCTGTCCCCCTGCCCCTTCTCTCCTCAAAAAAATATTGACACTATTTTCACATTTGTTGATTTAGTAAAACTATGATCTCTCTTCTAAAGACTCCAAGGTATCTGGACTTTATTTTCCCTGGTTTACTGTAACTCATTAAATCAAGAAAACAGGATTTCTATTTCTTACAATATAGCAGGCTAGATATCTGAACAACTCTGTCCCTCTAAAAGCATTCCAAATGCTAAATTTAAAATAAAAAAATAAACAAACCTTCTTAAAAGCATCAGTGAACTAGGACCAAATTGTTAGGCCAGTGACTGAATAGGTAAGAACGCTGAGAGGTACCATGAGAAGCACCCACCCATCAGCACTTAAGCTGATGTTTACACTGAGAGCACTTGTCTAACAAAGTGAACAAAAGGAATGAGAGAGATGGAGAGGTTGGAAGTTAGATGCATACCCAGCACCAAGTCAAGCTAGAGCTCCCAGTGGCTACAACCAAATATAACAGAGATTAACAAAAAATAACTCTCCCATTTCCCCGATTCCCCCACTGATCTGAATTGGGGGCCAAAGGTGGGTGTTAGGGAGAAGAGATGGCAGAAAAAAAAGTCCAAAGGCTAAAAACATAAGTAGGCCCTCACTTGATTCACAGAGTATCTCCTTCAAAAGAGCCATAGTTGGTCTAGCAGCTAATTTGTTGCAGTCAGAAGACACTAAAACAATATCTTTAATTGTTAAAAATACTGCCAACCCACAATTGTATTCACAGGAAAAAAATGTATTTCAACAAGAGGAACAAAATAGCCACTAAAAGAATAAAAGTAATCATTAAAAAAGCAATCAAAAGGACATGAATAAAAAATAAACACAAAACAAAAAAAAGCACAAAATAAGATGCCAGCTATAAATACAACTATACCAACAACTACAATAAACATAAATGGACTAAATACTAAAGAAAAACTATGAAGCAGAAATTTTGTTAAACACAGTATGAAGAAATACATCAAAAATAAATTTATCTGGGGCACCCGGGTGGCTCAGTCGGTTAAGCATCCAACTTCAGCTCAGGTCCTGATCTCATAGTTTGTGAGTTCGAGCTCTGCATCAGGCTCTATGGTGACAGCTCAGAGGCTGGAGCCTACTTCAGATTCTGTGTCTTCCTCTCTGTCCCTCCCTAACTTATGCTATGTCTCTTCCTTTCAAAAATAAGTAAAAACAATTTTAAAAATGTAAAAATTTAAAAATAAATTTATTCAACTAGAAAGGCTAAAAATAAGGTATAACCAAATTAATATCAGACAGCATAGGCTTTGGACAAAAAGCATTACTGTTGATTTTTTAAGGAAACAACATAATGATAAAAATGTCAATAAACCAAGGGAAATATAATCTAAATTTTTATATATTAATAACCAATCAAAATATAACAAATTTGCAATCCTAACAAAGAAAGTATTTAAAAACATATCTCCATAGCTGATAAGATAGACAAAAAGCAATCAGCATAGATATAGAAGATTTATATCCCTATCAATCGGATTAACAAGCCTGACCTAATGGACAGAAAAAAACCACATTATACAACAATGGCACAATTCACCTTTTTTCCCCCTGAATATACACACATACTAAGTCATGAAAGAAGTCTCAACAAATCCTAAATGATCGAAATCATACATATACCATTTCCTCTAAATATGATACCATAAGCTAAAAATAATAATAAAAAGATAAGTAGAAAAAACTATAAGGATAGGTATTAAATGAGAAAGAAACAGAAGCGCTACAGGATTTTTTTTTTTTAACATTTATTTATTTTTGAGTGACAAAGCAAGACAGAGCATGAGTGTGGAAGGAGCAGGGGGTGGGGGGAGAGCGGCAGAATCCAAAGCAGGCTCCAGGTTCTGAGCTGTCAGCACAGAGCCCAACACAGGGTTCAAACTCACCGACTGCAAGATTATGACCTGAGCTGAAGTCAGACACTTAACCAACTGAGCCACCCAGGTGCCCCAAGGATTTATTAAGACTACAAAACATGTAATGGGATAAGAGTAAGTCAAAAGAATATCAAAAATTTAAACAGAAATCCAACCAATATAAATTCTTGAAAGGTATAACTGATGTTTCACCAGTTTTTACATACTGAGCTCAGCAAAGCCAAACTCTGAAACCTCTGTGAAGTCACCTGCCACAGGAGGAGATGAGATGCCACCTCACCCTTGCATGTAAAATGCCATGCTTCGTCTTCTTACCCACACCACCTCCCTGGAAGCTGATCTATCTCACTTGGTACTAACAGGACCACTTCCTCATGCCATTCTGAATCGTTTACTTCAAGACACATTAGGTTACTCCATCCTTAAGGAGTCCTTTTGCCTCTTACTGAATAGGATTCAAAACATTACAGATAGTGGCTCTCTGGTCCTCCCCATTCAACAGACACTCACGACTTCTGATGCCGGGCCAGTCGTGTCCCCAAGACACGATGGTGAAGGTCAGAGTAAATTAATTTGGCTGTTTTGGGTGCCTGGTCACCTGGGCTGCTTTTAACTCTGACAACTTGGATATAGTCACCATCAGTGACCCTTTCACTGACCTTAACTATACAGTCCACATGTTCTAGTATTCCATCCACAGCAAATTCAACAGCACAATCAAGGCTGAGAACAGAAACCTTGTCATTGATGGAAAGCCTATTTCCCACCAACATCAAATGGGGTGATGCTAGTGCTAAATATGTTGTCAAGTCCATCGGGGTCTTCACCACCATTGAGAATGTTGGGGCTCACTTGAAGGGTGGGGCCCAGAGGGTCATCATCTCTCCTGCTTTTGCTGCGGTCCCCATGTTTGTAATGAGCATGAACCATGAGAAGACTATCAGCAATGCTTCCTGCATCCCCAACTTCTTGGCCCCTCCATAACAGATCATCCATGACAACTTCGGCATCATGGAGAGAATCATGACTCATGACTCCATGCCATCACTGCCACCCAGAAGACTGTGGACAATCCCTCTGGGAAGCTGTGGCATGAAAGCCAAGAGGCTCCCCATAACACCATCCCTGCTTCTACTGGCACCACCACAGTTATAGGCAGGGTCATCCCTGAGTTGAGTGGCCTTCCATGTCCGCACCTCCAACCTGTCAGTCATGGATCTGACCCGATGCCTTGAGAAAGCTGCCAAACAGGATGACATCAAGGTGGTAATGCAGGCATGGGAAGGCCCCCTCAAGTGCACCCTGGGCTACACTGAGGACTGGGCTATCTCTTGCAACTTGAACAGTGACACCCACTCTTCCACCTTCAATATTAGGGCTGGCATTGCTCTCAATGTCAAGCTCATTTTCTGCTATGACAATAAATATGGCTACGGTAACCAGGTGGTGGACCTTCTGGTCCCCATGGCCTCCTAAGAGTAGAAGCCCCCTGAACCACCAGCCCTATAGCAAGAGGAAGAGAGATGCCCTTGGGTGCTGGGAGTCCGCGTCCCAACTCAACCCCCAACATACTGAGAATCTCTTAACCTCTACACAGTTTCCATCCCAGATCTCCTGAAGAAGAGGGAGTCTCAGGAGCCCTTCCTTGTCATGTACCAGCAATAAAATACACCGTACCCAACCACAAGGAAAAATTATGGCTAGTAATAAAGAAAAACTGGATCCTTCATAGTCCACATACGTGTTGCCAACTCTCACTGCAGAAACGCCAACAGAGTGCTGAGCACCCAGAAAGAATCTGATGTTGAGGCACACACATTTCTTTATCAGAACATTAAACTGTGACAGTAACGAAATCAGAAGATCTAATTCAACATTTCCACTTTTATATCAAAAACCAAGAATTTTAACTAATTTTTCCCTTTGCTTTAGGTCTAAAACAATTCAAAGATAATACACATAATGTCTAACATCTCTAGTACTTCTAATTCAAGCCTTGTGTTTTCTAATTAAACACAAAAGCAACTCTACCATTAGTTTTCATTTATAAAAAAGAAAGAGAACTCTAATTTAAAAATTCAAATTAAATGTCCTCTTAAAATAAGTGTTACTTCAAAATTATCTAATAAACTATTATTCAAAAAGAAATAAAACCCACAATTTATATGTTTTTTGGACCTCATATTTTTAACTACAACCTATGCCATGTGAATTCAGCACCTATAATCATACACAGACTATTATGCAAGTTATCAAAAAAGATGTGGTTGATTAGATACAAATATACAAATTAATCTTCTCCTCTAAATATGTGGAAATTCTCTAGGAGCTGGCTCTGGCTTGTCACTGTAAAATAATAGGCTGCTAGCTACCCAGATAAAAATAAACACTTCAAGGGTGTCTGGGTGGCTCAGTCAAATGCCTGACTTTGGCTCAGGTCATGATCTCATGGTTCATAGGTTCAAGCCCCTCATCAGGCTCTGTGCTGACAGCTCAGAGCCTGGAGCCTGCTTCGAATTCTGTGTCTCCTTCTCTCTTTGCCCCTCCACTGTTCACACTCTGTCTCTGTCCCTCAAAAATAAATCAATGTTTAAAAAAAAATTAATATAAAAATAAACAAATACCTAAAAGAAAGGTCAGCTTTCTCACCTTCCTTTCCCACGCACATATAAACATATATCATGTAAGGTTATTGCCAAATATTCCTGAGATTAATACAGCAATGACCCCAAGGAGGGAACTGCTCCTTACTACCGTACACACATTAAGGTCAAAGCAATGGAAAGGAAAGTTGTCAGACTCAGAGGGGGCCCAAGTCAGAAGCTCGTGGAAGATTATGAAGCACAAGTACCCTCCTATACAGGAAATACCACCAGGTGGGTCACCCAGACCTCGGCCAACACCAAACCACTGACGAGTAGCACATGTGGGACTGAAATCCACATCCTCTGACTCTCACTCAGCTCAAGGTCTTTGAAATGCCAGCCCCAACTCTGAAACTGATCAGTATCCTCATAGATACCTTACCTTCCACACTGCCACACTCCTTTTTCAACAGTCATGTAAGATCTTCCTATCACTGTGTGACACACCATAGGTCTGTTACTCTCTAAATACTTTCCCTCTCTCCCTCTAAGCACTGACATCTGTCACAAGGACAACATCTGACTCATACCTCTATCACCATTGTTAAAATTATAGAAACGATGTTCAGAAAGTGGGTTGTTTAGAAAACACTGTCATAATATCTTCAGCAACTTTAAAAAGAGAAAACCTACTGAAAACGATCTTAAGCTCCTGACACTCCCAGTGTAAACCCACAGCTTCCTCTCCCACAGTGCATCACACAACATACCAGGGGATAGGGTAGGTCTGTGGGCAAATTACTTTGAAAATGTGGTATACACTATTCTCCCAATAGATTCATAAATACAAGCTCTGAAAAATATCAGCAACAAATAAAACTGCTCAACTTTGGTTAATCTAGTGTCTCAAAGTATTTGACTAGAAAACGCTTTATTCTTTTAACACCTATAAATAACTCCTGGCAAAGCTAATTCTGTATGCATTCTGAACAAAAAAACTTTATAATTTAAAACGGCAAATGGCTTCTAAGAAGTCTACACATCAAATTAGAATGAAGTAAAATTTCTCTACTGCTTTCTTCCCAATGCAGAAATTAAAGAAAGAAGAAGGCTAAAAACCCTATCAATGGCCTATATTACAAAGAGGCCCATATTACAAACAAGACACATTACAAAGTTTTTATGTGGAAAAAAAATTCAGTAATTGAGGCAAAAGAACATCTCAATATATTTAAAACAACAGAAATAGGAGAAGAAGGGGGGAATGGTGGGGGAGAGGGAGGCAAACCATGAGAGACTCCCGAATGCTGAGAACACACTGAGGGCTGATGGGGGTGGGGGGAGGGGAAGGGGCGTGACGGGCACGGAGGAGGGCACTTGTGGGGATGAGCACCGGGTGTTATATGGAAACCAACTTGACAATAAACTATTAAAAGTCCTTAAAAAAATAAAACAACAGAAATAGCACAACTATGTGAATGTGCCCCATACCAAGGAACTATATACTTAGTGGTCAAAGTGTCTTAGTTTTATGTTTTATGTATTTTACCACAATTTTTTTTAATCCAAAAAGAAACAAGACAAACCACTTTCTTGACAATAAGGTAATGCAACTTTGTTATTTTAACAGGAAAAGAAGAGGCAATAAAATCCCACCCACCTGAAAAAGTTTTAACCATCTCAAACAACCCTGGATCAAGGACAAATTTAAAACCAGAACTAGAGACTACCAATAAAATAGCAATAATGGAAACACTACATGTCAAAACTAGTGAAATACAGCTAGCACTAGATGGAGAGAAAAGTTAATAGCCTGAAATGTCTTAGTGAGTACACAAGAAACGAAACCAAATGAAGTTACGAGAACAACAATAAAAAGCATGGTATACAGAACTAAGGATAAAAAAATTTTCTCTTTCCTAAAAAATGAAGGTAGGGCAGCATCTTAATTTATCTTTACCCTTCCTACACCTAGCAGTACATAATAGATGTTTCATAAATTTTAGCTGTAAAGAATGGGACCTACATCTGAGAGTTAGCTTAAGCAATAAACATATTAGCTGAATTTGATCAAGAATTCAAAGGAACTGCAATCAGTTATCATCATTTTTTAACCAAATGTGTTATTGTCCTATTATTAGTCTTCTCATTGAGTATACCCTTCCATTTTCTGCTAATATCAACTAACTCTCAAATTTATCTGCAGATGTGTTCATAACATCACAACAGGTGTACCTGAAAAGGTGAAACTAAAAACTGTATGCAAGTGAAAGGAACAAAATTAACTAAGAAACTCCTGAAAGAGATTATGGTAGTAGGAGAAAACTCCTCATATCCTTAATTCGTATTAAATAACACAAAGTATTAATTTAGACAGTATGACATAGAGGCAGATAATAGACCAAGAGAACTAAACAGAGGCAAGGAAAAGACACTGATATGACAAGGTGACACTCCAGAGCAGTAGGGAGAGGGTGACTTTCTCATTTTAAAACGCCTGGAAAAACTGATCTCCTATATTTATTTTTAAAGATAAAACTACCCAGGGGTGCCTTGGTGACTAAGTTGGATAAATGTCAGACTCCTGAATTCAGCTCAGATCATGATCTCACAGTTTGTGAGTTCAAGCCCTGCGCCAGGCTCTGTGCTGACAGTGAGGGGCCTTCTTGGGATTCTCTCGCTCCCTCCCTCTGCCCCACCCTTGCCCATACACTCTCTCTCTCTCAAAAATAAAAAACCTTTTTAAAAAGATAAAAGATAAAACTACCCATATGTAGCAGCACACACACAGAACAATTACAAATAGATTAAGGTTCTAAATAGAAAAAGGAAAAATAATAAAACTTTTAGAAGAAAATGGAATAGACCATCTAATGACGGTGAAGTGGAGAAGCATACAAGACACAAAAAGCACAAATCATAACAGAACAGATTGATAAAAATTTAGCTATATTAAAATGAGGAACTTCTGCTTATCAACAGACATTGTAAAGAAACTGAAAAGCCCAACCACAAATTAGAAAGTATCTGTAACACATGTAAACAACAAAAGATACTAATCCAAAATACATAAAAATTCCAATGGATGAAGTACTAATGACATCTACATTGTTTCAAACAGTTCAGAAAATAAGTGAATATGAATGAATAATAAATGTGTGTACCCATGAATATATACATACACACCTATCTCACAACACAGCAAGGACAGCAAAATATTTTTTAAAGAAACTCTTGAAACAGGGACGCCTGGGTGGCTGAGTCGGTTAAGCATCCAACTTCGGCTCAGGTCATGATCTCAATGTGGGTTCGAGCCCCACGTTGGGCTCTGTGCTGACAGAACCTGGAGCCTGTTTCAGATTCTGTACCTCCTTCTCTCTGACCCTCCCTTGCTCACGCTGTCTTTCTCTCTCTCTCTCTCTCAGAAATAAATAAAAAACATTAAAAAAAAAAAAAAACTCTTGGAACAAAGTGATGGAAATAAAGGTCATTATAATTTTCTTTCCTTTTCTAGTATTTCAAACACTTCATAATAAGAGGCTTTTGGTAAGGGAGGCAGTGTACAGAATTCCCACAAAGCAACAGAAACCTCCTCCACCAAAAAAACAAAATCAAGGGGCGCCTGGGTGGCTTAGTCTGTTGAGCGTCCGACTTTCGCTTTGGTCATGATCTCGCGGTTCGTGGGTTCGAGCCCCGCGTCGGGCTCTGTGTTGACTGCCAGTTCAGAGCCTGGAGCCTTTCCGAGTCTGTGTCTCCCTCTCTCTCTGACCCTCCCCTGCTCACGCTGTCTCTCTCTCTCCTAGAAATAAATAAATAAATAAAAATATTTTTAAAAAAAAATCAAAATGAGATAAATTAAAAAGGATGGTGGGCATATTAGTAATCACAAAAATGCATATTAAAACTATTATGAGAAAACATTTAATGCCTAGGAGACTGACAAAAATTTAAAGTCTGACTATATCAAATGTTCAAGATGTGGCTTAAAGGATACTCCTATACCCTACTGGTGGGAATACAATCTGATACACACATGTGTGTATGTGTGTACTGAGGCACATTCCAACAACATACTGTGCGGTAGTATAAGTGAACTATAGTTCACACAACTGGTGTGATCACACAATGTACCAACCTCCACTTATTTTGAACAAAAGAATTAAGTCTTCACAGGATTTGGTGCCACTTATGTATATAAAGTTCAGCCGTAAGAGCCAATCAAGGATGAAAACGTGATAAAGAAGAACCTGGAGATGTTTCTCACAAAGTCAGAATAGTGGCTACTCCTTGAAAGACCAGAGCAAGCTACAACCTGAGAGGGACAGAGAAGAATTCTCTAAGTTACCAGCCTTTTTTTTTTTTTTTTTTTTTTTTTTTAAAAACAGTTGGTGTATCAGAGTGTATTTTTAACCATGGACATCAATTTCACATACTTTTGTTTATGACATATATTTCTCTCACACACACACACACACACACACACACACACACACACACCCCTACATTAAGAAATACCAGTAGGTGCTGGGAAAACAGTTTCTTGATATGGAAAAAATTGTTGAAAATAAGAGGTTTAAAAATTATTTACCTTCAACTATGTCCTAAATACATTAGATATATGCTAAAGAACTGCTACAATTCAGTTATTTCTGTAAATAAAGAAATCCTTTTTTAGGGGGAATAATCACCGCCTAATTTATCTGTGTTACAGAGACCATGTTCAAGTTCAGTTTTCTCCCACTATCCACAAGTACCTTGTTCCTATGAAATCTTTAATAAGCCCAAACGGCATAAAGCAAAGAGCAATCACCATTAATTTAAATAGAAACAGTTTTGAGTATTCCCAGACCCCAAAAATAACCTCTCTCAGGCTTCTCTGATACCTTAGGACACGTCTTGTTAATGGATGCAGAAAACACACCAAGACAAAGCTCAGATGCTCAAAGGTGCAGTTCAAAGCCACGGTGGGCTCAGTGGCTGGATGCTGAGATGACGCATGTAGTTTCCGGGGAAGGGAGGGCCGTGGCAGGGAACTCCCCCTGCTTCCCTGTGTAACAACTCACTGCAAAATAAACCCTGAAAGCTGTTTTTGCTTTTTGCCTTTTTTCGTAGAAGCAGAAATCCTCTTCAGATTTCTTTCAATTAGAGAAAACAAGTACTAATGTGGGTCGTTTGTAAAAGTGAAGTGGTGTAGCATGAACCTTTGAAAAGCGAGACACACCTGCATGTGCTGTCCATGCACATATTTAATTATTTTTCAAATATACAACAAAACTTTCATAAATTAGAGTCCTGGACTTCCCTCCCTCTTTATGAAAAATGCACAGCAGCTGTCGTACATACCAAGACAATAAAAGGCACATTTGCTACTAAAATACCATAATGATTAGGAATAATTATTTAATAATACACACGGATATCAGGCATCATTCTTCCTATTACACATACAGTGAAGAACACGGGGCGGGGAGGGGGGGTGGAGAAGATAATCAATTAGAATACAACCGCATGGACTCAAATTAGCAATCTTTTACTGCACATTAATCTTAGTTTTAAAAATTAAGATACAAAGTTTTCCAAATTTCTTTACACTGTGAAAATAAGTTCTAGAAGACTTCTTTTCTCCTTTGAGTTCCCATAGTTTTATGCATCCACAGTGACACAGTTGACATAATCCACTTTGTTTTTATCTGATCTCCCCCAATAGGTGGGATCAGTGTGCGAACAGAGCGTTCACCTCTTCATCTGTGTGTCCCCGCGTGTGCCTCGCTTGAGGCCTTGAGTGATAAGCTGAAACAGGTCTTTTGACTACAGAGAAACATGACTTAATTCTCCTATTTTTGATACGGTACAATTTACTGGCTTTATTCAGATCCCCTAATGCCAGCTGGCGTCTCCACCCCTACGGGCTAGGAAGCGTTCGAACTTCCCTTCTGGGTCACTAGGGGAACACCGTGCTGAGCTCCCTTGCGCTGGGAGCATCACCCCGTTACCATACAATGCAGGAAGTCAGCAACTCATAAAGAAGATGTTTATCATGACATATTTTTTTCATTCCTTAAGGAATGTTTTTAGCCTATGGCTCTGCCTTGGGTGAAACAATGTCAAATGGTTTAAAGCAAACAGAAACGTGACCCTTTTAGGTTGGCTACTACGTTCTTTACAAAGTCACACACAGGAGCTCCCCATGCCAATTGGGTAGTTGGCCAGCTGGCTGGTTTCTGGCCATTAACAATGGCATGGGAAGGACAGTGAATAAATTGAAAAATAAAATCACGTAATAAATACTGCTTAATATTAAAATCAATGGATGTGAGTGGAAGGTTCCTGTTTCTGAACCGCAAAATGGCAAGCTGACAAGATTAATCATGGGGCTTTCGAGGCTCCCAGCAAAGTCTCTGCACACACCTTGCTTACTGAACTGGTGTATCGAGGAGCTGAAAAGCAAGGGGGGATTAAGAATATGGTATGAAAAGGCTACTTATGCTGCTTGTGTTTGCTATCATATTTTAAAAGGCAAGACATTTCAGAAAGTGAATGAGAGAGCTGGTGCATTTTTGCACTTGCTCCGCTGCGGGTCACTCGCTCACAGTGGCTTGTCGGGATTATTTAAATGCAGGAGCGAGGCTCGGGCTGACAAGCTCCTGCACCGCTGCAGGCTACACTCGTCACACAGCCCCGGAAGGGTTATTACAATCTCGGGTGCCTACAGAGGACAACAAAGGCGCCTTACCCCTTCCCGAAGACACCTCATTAGCACTGTGTACGCAGCCGAGGGAACAGCCCAGCATTCTCTAGGGTGCTTTTTTTTTTCTTCCTAAAATGAAGTGGAAGGAAAGGCAGTGAAGCTAATGGCACAAAAGATATTAACCCGTTCATGAAAAAGGCTGTTTGAAATACACAAACTATCTAAAGCTTCTTAATACCCTACTGAAAGGATCACTACTTGACAATTCTGACCCGGTTAGGGAGACTTTTACTACGCTGTACATACAAGGTGTTTCTCCTCATATTCTATATGATATTCATCAGACCCCTTCATTTGAAGCCAGAAAGAAAAAAGAAAAAAAAGCTCTGAGAAATGATAATATGATCCACTTGGCAGAGAAACCATTCTATTGATAAGTGTAGATGATAATACAGATATTCCTACCTAAAAGGTATTCCATTATTTTAAAGGATTTGAAAGCACAGAACACACAGCTCTGAGGAATATCTCAGGAAAACCCACAAGCACAAGCAAAAGGCAGTATGTTACCTGGTAAGACAGTGCACCCAATAAAAAATAAGCAAATGTGACTAGTGGGTTCGGAGATTTTAATGATATCGGCAATGATTCTCTCACATACGAACCAAATTAGGGTAATAACCACAAAAACCCTACTGTAACTTCTCAAACAAAATCAAATTATAAGTCACATACCACACAGAAAGGTGTGGGAGGGATTAATCTCTTTAAGGCTAAAGAAATTAGGTTCTGTTTAGAGAAAATATCTCTTTAAGACTATCCAAATTTTAGAACCAGTACATTACTGGTCCATATGCTTTTTATACCTATGATGACAATTATGACCCATTAAAAAAACCATATCCTTGCTTCATCACAGGATTGCACACATGGTCAGAAGTTAGACATTATCATCCCCAACTGCTCCAGCTTGAAAATCATTAATTCAGCACCCAATTTAACTCCAAAAAGAACTTTTTACACTTCCAGCTCACTCTACCACAACCTTTCTATAATCTACCACCTACCCTCCCCCACAGCCATTAGATTCCCTGGTCTATCATTTAATCCCTCCTGCCAAAAGCCTGAACACCCCTCCCCCTCCAGTGTGTCCTTTTCCCTTCCCTTGGGAAACCAACTCCCGAGGGAGCCAGTGGCTTATGCCCACCAGGCCTGCGCTCAGGAAGCTGGGCTCCTCAAAGTGTACCCCAGACCACAGAGCCCATGGATGACTTAGATCAGCAAGCCCAAGGGGCTTCATTCTCACTCTGCAGCATCCTGCTCCTCTCTGGCCACTTCCATCTCAAAAAGGATCACTTCATAACTGTGATCCCCCCACCACTGCACCTACTCTTCTCCGCCGCAGAGATCATGAAGTCGTGAGTGAGACAGAGGCTCCCCGCGTTTCTACACTGAGGCCATCTGCTACTTACGCCCAGTGGTTGCAGCAGGACATGCTCCTCCACCCCTTCCACATGGGCTCAGGATCCCATGCCCATCCTGCCTCCTTCAAGGTCATTCCGTCACTGTCTACCTCATACTGCTACATCTTCCAAGTCCTGTCCATTTCCACTACAATAACTTCACTGTCTGCATCTTCCAAACAGGGCTCCTTCGGTCTCCAGTCTGTCCACTCCTTTTCACACCTAATCTCGCTTTACATCGCCGGTCCCAGCTTCCTTACCTCCTGCGGGACCCTCAGCACACCCCAGGATGCCTTCTTCCAACTCCTTTGCTTGAAGTAAAGTAAATAAATATATAAAACAGCTCACGCTGAGTTTCTGGAGACTTTCACGCCACTCTATCCAACAGGCTCTTTTCCATACTTTTTTGTGGACCGTAAGCTACATTCAGCCCTGCTGACTTCCTCTTTCCTGAAACACCCTCTTCTCACACTTAATTTCACTCCTATTTGCTTACTCTCACTTCAGTTCAGAATCTTTCCTTATCATTCTCCAATCCATTCTCCACCTTTAAGCCAGAGTCATCTTCCTGACACTGAAACCGATGACATCATTACCCTTCTTTTAAACCTTCGTGACTTCTCCTTGCTCTCAGGCTTAAGATGAAGACATCCAACTCATCCAGAGTCCTTCCTGAATATGCCCTGGCCAGCCTCTCCAGCCCTGCCTCCTTGCTCACTTCCCTCCTGTCCCATTGGCCTTGGTGCAGGTCATGCATTATAAAAGCACTTACAGAGTACTAGGAATTCTTCTAAACGATGGTCACAGAACCATGAACAGAACTGATAAATTTTCTGTTTCAATACTATTAAAATTTAATACTATTAAACAGTGTTTAGTGGGGAAAGAAGAAGAGGAAGAAGAGAAAGAAGGAAGAGGAAGAGGTGGGTGGGGGAGGAGAAAACAAGACAAGTAAGTCAAGATGGCGGGGACTGCTATACGGAAAACCAGAGCGGGGTACGGAGCTAGAGGAAGAGAGTAGACAGTGTGGCCCTGTCTCATACTCCACAGCGTCTCTCTGGAGGGATCTGAACAGAGAAAACGCAAATATCTCAGGGAGAATCACTGCCGGCAGGACGAACAGTAAGTGCAATGGTGTTGAGGTAGGAGTGTGGCGTGGCGGGTTCAAAGAGCTGTGGGGAGGTCAGCGTGGCGGGAAGAGAAAGGGAGCAGGACGCCAGTGAGGGATGAGGTCACACAGGGACTGGGAAGGCAGCCCCCGGGGCCTACAAGGTCAATGGCAGGGTTTGGCTGTGACAACGAGCGAGAAGTGCTGGAAGTCTCTGAGGAGTCACACCGTAGACCCCTGTGTGTTTCTAACAGGCTCACTGTGGCTAACAGTGTAACAGACACAGAACAAAGCAAGGGGACATCTAATAAGAGTTCTCACAACAGGTCAGGTGAAAGATCATTATCAGCTGGACAAAATAGGAATACCCGGGCTCAAGGTGGGAGGCATCCCTGATAAAAGAAAAAAATACATGAACAATAAATATACTGCTTCACGATGTTGTCGGCCGATTCTACTCTGGACCCTTCTGTCCTCAAGCCTGTGACCTTGTGGTGCTTCCAGAGAGCCAACAGGGCAAGGCTCAGGTCTCTGTGTTGTACACAGTATACACTCTCATGTCAGGTCACTCTTGCTACATCAGCACTGAGAGGAGATTTGAAGGTTCACATCTACTCAGAGGGACAATTCCACAAAAGTCCTCATCTCATGAAAAGTTACGGATTATTTTGGTCCCAGGAACCTAACTTCCTTTTCCAGTTTGCTATCCTAAGTTGAAATCAAATGCCACAGAACCATCCCTTTATTAAAATAGCTTAGTTTATATCCGATTAAAGTGGGTACCAAAGAAGATGATCCTCTGCATCTACTTCTCAAAGCAAATAAAAATAGGATTCTGTGTGATTCCAAAAGATTCTAGAAAATGCAAACTAGCCTGTATGACAGAAAGCCAATCAGGGGTTGCCGGAGAGCAGGGAGAAGGGCAGGAGGGAGGTATTATTACAAAGAGTGTGGAAAAAGGTTTAGAGATGATGGGCATGTTCATTATCTGAACTGTGGTGATGGTTTCACAGGGGTCTGTGTGTGTGTGCGTGTGCACGCATGCGTGTGTGCATGTGTAAACTGATCACATTATAATCTTTAAACATGTACAGTTGACTGCATGCCAATTACATCCCAATTAAGCTGGAGGGGGGTAAATAATAATAATAATAATAGGAACAACAACAACAAAAAGAATTACACTAGACTCTCATCCCGGATCAGATGGCTGTCTAGGTACCTGACCACTTTTCTAATGAAAGCAACTCTTTCTATTCTGACATCCTCACAATGCATCAGAGATATGACAGGAAAACAAAGAATCAAACCAAAAGTTAGATACCTACATGCATGAGGACTAAGCTGAGCACTGTAAGTTTGCTTTTACTCTGTGGCCTGTAAAACTTGGTCATGATCCCAGGCTCATGGGATCGAGCCTCATGTCAGGCTCTGCACTGACCACTGACCATGGAGCCTGCTTGGGATTCTTTCTCTCTTTCCCTCTGCCTCCCTCCCCCACTCATGCTCACTCCCCTCTCTCTCAAAAATAAAAACATTTTAAAAAATACACAAATTCAATACAATTCCAAATATGCATTAGAAGACTCAAAATTATCAAGATAACAGTCCTTCCTTCCCAAATTGATCTGCAAAGTCACCGTAACTTTTTCTTTTTTGTTAATGATTTGCAGAATTGGACAAGCTGATTCCAACACATGATGCTCTGAGGGGCAAAGTCAAAACAACTTGTATAGGATACTAACACCTGTTAGCCAGGATAGGTTAGAACACGTCAAACAGCAATAGAGTTAATCAGAAGGTCTCACCTGGGTGGCTACGAGGTAGATCAGCTCCCCAAGCGTTGGCAAGAGGCACTGTTTTAATTTGCTGTTTCTGAAGTTCTCCCTAATTAATTCAGTTAAGACAGTAATTGCCTGAAAAGGGAAAAAAGGGATATTAGTTCATAAGTATCTATTAGTTCTTTAACCTATATGTAGAAGGCAACACACTCAACAAAATTCACTCTCCATTTTTAAGAACTAGTTTCCAGATTAGTTTCAAAATATGGGCCTTATTCCTGAAGCAGCAGTAACTGCCCCCAGAGAAAGGTAAAAATATATCAGGTGAAAGAAAGGCGCGTACATAGAGCACTTGTCAGTTGCCAAGCGCTTTCACTCTACCACTGATCCTGCGAGGCAACTGGTGTCTGAAGGCAAGAAAGGGAAGACTGAAGAGGGACAGCAGGTCTCCATCCAGTTCACCAGGATCTGGGCACACGGTAGCCAGACCCTGCTACTCTCCAGCACATCCGACTTTAAAACAAGTCTTACATTGCCTTAAACTTTTATTTTTTAGTATAATTTATTGTCAAATTGGCTTCCATACAACACCCAGGGCTCATCCCAACGAGTGCCCTCCTCCATGCCCATCGCCCAGCCTCCCCCTCCCCCCACCAACCATCAGTTTGTTCTCTGTATTTAAGAGTCTCTTATGGTTTGCCTCCCTCTCTCTCTGTCTACAACTATTTTCCCCCCTTCCCTTCCCCCATGGTCTTCTGTTAAGTTTCTCAAGATTCACATATGAGTGAAAACAAATGACATCTGTCCTTCTCTGACTGAGTTATTGCACTTAGCATAATACCCTGCAGCAGTTCCATCCATGTTGCTGCAAATGACCGGATTTTATTCTTTCTCATCACCTTAAACTTTTAAGTGATTCCTCCAAAAATCTCAGAGTAGGAAATATTATACCAAAGTGTCAATATAATCCACTTAAAAATTCAGTATGCTAGTTTATTAAATCTAGTTAATTTCCTAGGCATCATGCTAAGAAAGTTACACTCACTGCCAGAATTCATACACCAGAACACAGGTTAATGAAACTTAACCATAAAGTAGGATGGAGTAGGTTCAGAATGACACATATAGAATGGCCCCATTCTGAAACAAATAAATATAAATAAATATGGAAGCACTGCTGTAAAACAATGTAATTCAGGGGCGTCTGGGTGACTCAGTTGGTTAAGCATAAGACTTCGGCTCAGGTCTGGATCTTGCAGTTTGTGCATTTGAGTCCCTAACCACACTCTGGGCTGACAGCTCAGAGCCTGGAGCCTGAAACCTGCTTCAGATTCTTTGCCTCCCTCTCTCTCTCTGCCCCTCCCCCACTTGTGTGTGGGCACACGCATTTGCTTGCTTGCTCTCTGAAATAATAAATGAATAAACTTTTTTAAAAAGTTTACAACGGTGTAATTCAAAGTGTGGTGCACAGATAAGGCTATTTCTTCCTGTCAAAGAAGATTTAAGTATAGAAACTGAGAGTAAGCATTTAAAAACTTCCAGAGTAGGGGAGCCTGGGTGACTCCATCGGTTAAGGGTACAACTTCAGCTCAGGTCACAAACTCAAGGTCTAGGAGTTCGAGCCCCACGTCAGGCTCTGTGCTGACAGCTCAGAGCCTGGAGCCTGTTTCAGATTCTGTGTTTTTCTCTTTCTCTGCCCTTCCCTCATTCACACTGTATCCCTCTCTCTCTCAAAATTAAATAAACATTAGAAAAATTTTTAATAAAATTTATGTGTAAAGGTAAAATAATTAGAATAGCCAAATCAATTTTAGGAAAAAAAGCACTGAAATTATTCCAACTGATTTCAACACTTACTATATAGATAATGTAACCAAAACTGTGTGGCACTGTCAAAGAGACAGATATATCAATCAACGGAACAGAGAATCCAAACATGGCTCTAGACAAGTATGGCCTACTGATTTCAGAGAAAAGTTCAAAGGCAATCCAATGAAGGAAAGATAGCCTTTTCAACAAATGATGCTGGAATAACAGACTGGCCAAAGGACAAATTAAAGATAAGCCTCAGCCTAAGTCTAACACTTTATACAAAATATTAACTTAAAATGGATCACGGACTTACAGGAAAAACACGAAACTATAAAACTAGGGGAGAAGGAAATGGGATAAAATCTTCAGGGTCTAGGTAAAAAGGCAGACTGGACACCAAAACCACAGGCACTGTATCAAAGAAGATATACAGGTGACAAATAAGCACATGAAAACATGTTCAACATCATGAGCGATTCAGGAAATACAAACTAAAACCACAAGGAGATAACACTACACACCTATCTGACTGGCAAAAAATAAAGACACAGTGCTAATGGAGTACCATTGGCAATAAGAAGGGACAAACTACTGACACATGAAACAACCTGGATGAATCTCCACAGAATTAGGCCAAATTTTAAAAGTCGGTCCCAAAAGGCAACAATAATATGACTGCATTCACGCAACATTCTCAAAATTACACAGGAGTAGAAATGGAGAACAGACTAGGGGTTGCCAGAGATAGGGGTGGGGGTGAGACAAGCAATACAGCAAAGGTGTGTGGTTATTAAACAGCAATATGGGCGATCCTAGGTGATGAAACTCCTCTGTTCCTTAACTCTTTCAAGGTCAGTCTCCTGGCTATAATATCACACCGACATGTTACCAAGATCCTCCAAGATGTTACCATTGTGAAAAACTGGATCAAGTATACACAGTATCTCTGTATTATTTCTTACAACTGCATATGATCCAAAATTATCTCAAAGTAAAAGGCCCAATTCTTTTAAAAAGTCAACCTCATATAAAATTCGAAACCTAGATCCTACTTTGTGCTTCACAAAGTTTGTGGCAGGGATTTACAATATTTCCTCGTTTTCTAATCTACTGACATTTTGTATCAGTAAACGTCACTTGAAATTAAAAACAGTTTAATGCTGCAGATCCTTAAAGAGATAAAACTGTCTGAACTGCCTGCAGCTCAACAGAAATTGCTTTGGAGCTTAGTGTCTTGTAAACAGACACACATCATATAATCCAAGCTAGTAATACCCCAGCAAGCGGACGTCTCACTTGCAAAAGTTATCTTCGGATAGCACTCAACAGTACACAACACAGTACGCTTGTCTGCAATGTTATTTATATAGACTTTCCACTTATTTTAATTTTTTTTAATGTTTGTTTATTTTTGAGAGAGACAGCACAAGCGGAGAATAGGCAGAGAGAGAGGGAGACATAGAACCTGAAATAGGCTCCAGCCTCTCAGCTGTCAGCACAGGGCCCGATGTGTGGCTCAAACCCACGAGCCATGAGATCATGACCTGAGCCGAAGTCAGACACTAAACCAACTAAGCCACCTGGGTGCCTCTCCACTTGTTATCTTTAAAGAAATGCTACTACTAAAAAGCACAACTGTAAGATTAATAAACAAAGATACCACTTAAAGGACAAATAACCAAGGAGAAAAACAAGTTTTGGTTGCCCTAGGTACAATGACATCTGAAAATGCCAATACCAAGCAGAACAAAAGGTTAAAAATAGATTTGTTTGGTTCTTCTTTGAACTCAAAAATAGGAATAATACAAAGATACTGTTCTTATGCATGTTTTCCCGTATTCTGTAAACATTCACCTGGCCTTCTAACACTGAAACTAAGAGCTAAAAAACAGGATATCCAAGCATTATGCTAGTATTGTGGGCCACTTTTTGAAAAACCTAAGTAAAGGAAAATGAGGGGATGGGAGAGGTCTTATTTCTAACATCACTGTGCTTTGAGGCATATCTACACCATCACTAATGGAGATAATCCTTCTGTAACTTCAGGCATGATTGGTCGAATGGCCACTACAAATAATCATCTGATTGTCCTATTTCCTAAACTGCTTTGAAATCCAAACCCATTTTATAACAACTCTGACGAGGTGGAATGAGGCCTCTTTTGGCTTTATCTGAAGTCATCAGATTGAATTAAGTGGTTAAATGTGCATCAATCTCACCTAGCACAGACTGAGTCTCTCAGGTCAGAGGCAAAAAGACAGGAAGATGATGAATTAAGGAATTAAGAAGAATACCAAAGTTCGGAAGTGCTGCAGTTATAAAACTAATATTCTGACACTTGCACAGATATAATTTGCTTGCTCTTGACCCTCGATATAGTTCTTAAAGGTCCATGTTCACAGGTATACAATTAACAGCTACAAATAGAAACTAACTAAACTCCAGATCCAGAAAGTAGCTGGCATTTCCTAATTAGTCAGTGTTTTTACCCCAAAGGGACATTTTTTAAACCCTACCTAACTACTCCCAATAGGAGATATAGCAGGAGTCATCATAACAGCTCTAACATAATCTTTTAAATTAGATATTGTTCAGTATTCTCCCCTAACCTCTGAAATAAGAGGTATTCCACAATCTCAAGTGAACAGAGAATTCCAACTGACAGCACTCTGCTCAGGCTTTTTCCTTCTTAGAACTCCACTTTCAATGTCCCAAACATAGCTAGGGCACATAAAATAAGAACACTGTAAGCCTCACAGTCCTTTTCTAAATTTGATTTGTACTGAATCTTAAATTCCTTTGGATCTTGCATTTCTGATTACGCCCTCACAAGTAAAGTCACACCTGTGGACTTGAAACTTCAAACCTTGTTTTCACAAGTTCTGATTAAGAAGTGAGGCAGGGGTGCCTGGGTGGCTCAGTCGGTTGAACATCCAACTTCAGCTCAGGTCATGATCTCACAGTTCATGAGTTTGAGACCCACATCGGGCTCTGTGCTGACAGCTAGCTCAGGGCCTAGAGACTGTTTCAGATTCTGTGTCTCCCTCTCTCTCTGACCCTCCCCCCCCTCTCTAAAATAAACAAATTTAAAAAAAGGTGAGACAGAGAGAAGGAAGTCTTGACATAAAGAAAGGCCAATGATGCAGAAGATGGTAAGCTTGTTTGATGGGAACAGAATTCTATAATGTGTTTAATAACCAAAACTGTTATTGCAACGAAGCAGTGTTGCCTGCAAGAAACTTTCTTGGTGACATCCTGACATCAAAGTTTTAACCCTATCTCTGCAGACATAACCTTTAATTATCTGAGTATCGGTTGGGTAACTGCATTCAAACTGGCACCTAACTCCTGAAATCAGATAATGGGGAACTGCAAGTAAGGACTGCTAACTTGCCACTTCCCTGTTGAGGCCTAAATATAAACAAACAACCTATAATTGGTGGAACCCTTCTCTTAAACTGTTGGGGCTCCTGGGTGGCTCAGTCTGTTGGGCATCCAACACTTGATTTCAGCTGAGGTCACGATCTCATGTTTGTGGGTTCCAGCCCCACACTGGGCTCTGTGCTGGCAGTGCGAAGAAAGCCTGTTTAGGATTCTCCATCTCCCTCTTCCTCTGCCTCTTCCCCACTCGCTCGTGCAAGTGCTCTCACTCTCTCTCTTTCTCTCTCTCAAAAATAAATAAACATTAAAAAAAAAAAGGTAAACTATCAGGAAAAGCAAATAAAACACATTAAGTAGATTTCTTATACAGTCTTTTACAGTCATATAGAAAGTCTGGAAGCACTAGGAATACAAACTTTATTAACTTCATAGGTTGTTGTTTTGTTTTTAAATTAGGTGTCAACAATTTTCAACTGCAAAAGAAACTGGTCACCTCTCAGTCACCAGTCATCCAGTCCCTCCTTCCTAAGACTCCTTGAACTCTTTTGGGGGTAAATACCTTTCCTGTACTGGGCTTAGTTTGTGGGATGACAAAACAGGCATTCTGCCCCCAAAATACGGAATCTGAAAGGGTCCCAGAGTCCCTTCAGAAAGCTCCTTCCTCCCACAGTGCAGGGCAGTCAACAGACAGCCGTGATCTAAACTCAGCCAGCGGGGCTCTTGCTTAGAAATATGAACCTTGGGGCGCCTGGGGGGCTCAGTTGGTTAAGTGTCCAACGTCAGCTCAGGTCTAGATCTCACGGTTTGTGAGCTCAGGCCCTACACTGGGCTCTTCACTGACAGCACAGAGCCTTCTTCAGATCCTCTGCCTCCCTCTCTCTGCCCCTCCCCCGCTAATGCTCATGGGAAGGGAGGGGGGAGGGAAGGTAAGGGAGTGAGGGAAGGAGGAAGGGAGGAAGGGAGGAAGGAAGGAAGAACAAAAGAAGGAAATGTGGAGTGACACAAGGTAATGGAACTGCTTAACTTCATTCACTCATTCTGGCAGCAGCCCCAAGAAAGACTCCAAGAAAGTCCTGCTCCAGAGGCCTCCCAGAGCTGCCAGTCCTCACTGCTCCAAAGCTTCTCTCGGAGCCCTGACCTTGCTCATCCCCCAATAAATAGCCCTTATGCTCAAGTTAAGCAGATTGAACCTGGGAAAGTGGTAAACAGTACCAGTGCCAACCAGTTCCCCTCCCTTCCTGGACACACACAGATTTCCCAGCCTCCTGAAAGTGGAAATGATGCACATATACCCATGCGCAATTCTCCAGCCTCTCTTTACCATACCTGGAAACTTGAAAGCAGGGCACTGGGTGGAGAAGCCATACAGGACGGCAGCAGCCTGGGATGCTGACATCAGCTGCCCTCGGAGCCACCTGGGCCTGCACACCGAAGGTGAGCCTGAGATGTCCATGGTTATAGTCCTCACGACATAAACTAGCCAGTCATGAGACTGAGCCCTCACTCAATTCGAGACCATTCTAGTTATATACAGAAATAAAGGAGTTTTCATACTTTAAATAATCACTAATAAAACACTCAGGAAACCATTGCACATACGTCTGAGGATGAAAGAAGATCATTTGTATGGCAGCTAAAATCTGCCACCAACATTTATGTCATGGCTCTGTCACCACGATTGGAAAGCAGCAACCACCAGAAAAGCAGTATATTAAAAGTATCGGGATAAATCTTGCTATGCATATTAAGTTAAGAAATTAGATGTCAGACTGCAATAAATCTGTGATAAATCTGTAGTGTGAAACCTGAGTCACCATTAAAACTCTTTTGTCCATTCTGACAGGTGGTAGACAAAATATCCTGAATATTCCTCCCACTGAAAATAACAGAAAGTGCTAGATAAAATCTTTTTAAATATCTTTATAAAATGCATAGTTGAACTGGCAAGAAATGAAGGAAACCTCAAAGACCAAAAGTAGAAAGAGAAGAGGAAAACAGAGAAATAAGTAAACACGCAAGATACTTTAACCCTGGCAGCATGTGCTGAATCTTGGTGACCTTGAAACAACCTTCTGAAATGGAACAAGAGACAAACCTTAGGGCCTGCCCATAGTGTGGCATCAAATATAGGAGACCATTTACTTTCAGCTGAAACCCCAAGGATGTATGAATAAAAAGTGAGCCAGCCTACAAGAGAGTGCAGTAAGGAATCTTGAGACCTTGGTACTTGTCTTGAACCAGTGGGGGGCAGGGAGGAAATCTTCCCTGAGAATTGACCCAGGTCTGAAAAGCAGGCCTGCAGGTACCATTCACACTGCCTCTCACTTGGAGGACTAGACTTTCAAGCACCTGGGAGTTTGCCAGGCTGACCAGCGGCGACTTGGCCTTAACAATTGTCTACAGTTAATGAGGACAAAATGCTAGGATTCCCCCAGACTTAGAGCAGCGGTCCTCAATTTTATTGTGTTTCAGAATCACTGAAGAATTTGTAAAAAAAACACAGTGCTGGGCTCCACCCCCAGAGATTCTCATTCAGTGGGCTGGGGCGGGGCGGGGGTGGGGGCTGAGAATCTGTATGTCTAACAAGTTGCCCAGTGATGCTGAAGGTCTAGGACAACACTGAAATCACTACCTTGCCTGCATACTAGAATCATTTGTAGAACTTTAAAAACTATAGATACCTGCATCTAACCCCAGAGATTCTGGTTAAGTCGGCCCAGGGCATGGCCTGCACGTCAGAATTACCGAGAACAGAGTCTAAAAGCTCAGGGAACTGAGAATGTTGGTGTGGTTCTACAAAATGCAATCCGCCCAGCCCCTCCTCCCAAACCACCCCTCTCAGGTGGGCCTGAGGAACAAGCCTCAGTGAGAGGGACACCAGCATCTCTGAGGAGCTATGAGGTGTCTCTCCTTAACAGGCCAGAGGGGACAGTGGGGCACACCGACAGTAGGACTGGGTTCTCTGGTCATGAAGGGAATGATGGGACCCAGCAAGAGTAGAAGGTCAATGCAGCACTTAACTGGAGGCGCAAGCGCCATAGTGAGTCACATGCCATCCGTGATCAGAGTTTTCTGACCTCCTAGAGTTGAAGACAAGGACAGCCTCTCATCCAGACCCAAGCCCAAGCTGCTTCATAGACCCAATGCTCCTCCATTAAGCTGACGCTCCCTCCAAAGAGACCCTACAAAATGGCCACAGAGTGAATACTGTGGATGTAGCCTGCCACCCTCCATCCCCAGACTGTTCTCAGACATGTACCACGGGACCAAGCACTAGGGAAAGGGAAACAGCCAGACCCTCTGAAGTGATTAGATACTGGCTCTGAACTCGGGCCCATCTCTGGAGGCCGAAGAAACCACTGTACCATGGTAGTCAGATCAAGAAAGAGCTTGTCAAGGCCACGTGCCACATGGGGTCTCACTAAATCCATCTCACATCTGCCCAGTGGGCCCATGGACCTATCCTCAGTTACTGTCCTAGGCCTTGAACTTACTATCAGAAAACAGACACTCAGCAACTAGGAGGATTCCCACCGTGGATCCCCAAGCGGTGGACTGAGGACTATTCAGAGAACGAAGAGACAAAGTGGAAGCTCTTGGAACTACAACCCCTTCCCTGCCTGCCCACCCAGTGACAATAAACCAAAACCAGGTCATATTCAACCAGGTCAATGATTAGGAATCAATGGCACCAAAGACTTGAGAGGTGCAGCGATGGGGATTTCTGCCACGTCCCCGTTTAACTTGCCTGTCAGGCCAGCACGGAAGCCACGAGGGTTACAGAGCAGGACACAGATTACTGCCAATTTAATCAGCTGCTGATGCCTATTAGAGCTGCAGTTCAGACGTGCTATCTTTACTGAAGCAAATACACATAGCTTCTGGCACTTGTTATGCTTTCTTTTCCATCCTAATCAGTAAATAAAATCAGAAGCAGTTCCTACTTACCAAATTACTCCTATATCAAGTCTCCAGCTCTGTCATAATATAGTCCGGAGGGACCCCCATCACCTTGATAACCTGCAGGATGTCATACTGCTTCATTATACTGGTGACACGCTAACTGGACCTGGTAAGCAGCTCCCTAATTTGTATGCCAGAGGGTAGGATATAAATCATGCAAAAGCTCTTGGTCTGTGACACTGGTGAAGTCCCTAGGAACCCAGCAGTCTTGGGCATGTGATAATATTCCTTCTAAATTAAGAGAGGGGGGCCTGGGTGGCTTAGCCAGTTAAGCTCCCGATTCTTGATTTCAGCTCAGGTCATGATCTCATGGTTCATGAGATCAAGCCCCGCATCAGGCTCTGTGCTGAAATCAGGGAACGTGCTTGAGGTTCTCTCTCTCCCTCTCACTCTGCTTCCCCACCCCTCCACCACCAAAGATAAATAAATTTTAAAAAGTACTAATGAAGTAAAGAGAAGTTGCTGCACCTTGTATTGCCCTCCTAGATAAGGAGGTTCAATAATGCGGGAGTCTGTTTTGATTTCATAGGCTCCAACCTACTTTACTGATCATTGATAAGACTGCCAGTTTTGAGAGGAAACCAAGGAAGGGTTCTGCAGCAGGTCCAAGCTGAAGTGCAAGCTTCTCTGCCAGCCGGGTCTTAAGAGTCAGCAGACTTAATGCTGTTGTAGCTGACGGTGGCCAACAGCGATGCCATACAAAGCCTATGTCACACGGTAGCAGCCGAATCACAGCACAGACCTCAAGGATTTGGGGATAAGGCCTGGTCCTGCCCTCTGTCAACAACCCTCCTCCTTTGAAAAGCAGCTCCTGGCTTGCTGGGGGACCAGGAACAATACAGGACCTGCCCGGCCCACCATCAACTGGAGGCTACCCATGACATTGGTGGCATGCAGTTATCATTTTATTTTTAAATTGAAACGGTAACAATGGGCTCAAGCCAAGCAGATTCACTCACTCCATATGCAGGTGACTCAGACTCCCATGATTATCTGCTCCCACTGCTCAGATGCCTCTCCTTTCCTCGACCTATACTCCCGATTTCCTAGAAAGTTCTAGATTTCGTCCCTCTCAGGAGAAAAAAGCATCAACCTGGTTTGCATATGGATCTGCATGGTATGTCTGCATCAGCAGGAAGTGGATGGCCACTTCCCTGCAACCCCATTCAATCTGGTCCACACAGACAATGGTGAAAGGAAATGCTCCAAGTAGGCAAAACTGTGGGTGGTACTTCTCTAAACAGAGAGAGATGGACTAAGGGATGGATCTTTACCAACTCAGAGGCAGTAGCTAACAGCAGGGTCAAAAACCTAAAAAGAGGGGTGCCCGGGTGGCTCCGTTGGTTAAGTGTCCAACTGCAGCTCAGGTCATGAGTTCACAGCTCGTGGGTTCGAGCCCCAGGTCGGGCTCTGTGCTGACGGCTAGCTCAGAGCCTGATGCCTATCCTCAGATTCTGTATCTTCCTCTCTCTCTGACCCTCCCCTGCTCAACGTTTTCTCTATCTCTCTCAAAAATAAATAAAAAATGTTTAAAAAACCTAAAAAGAACAAAATTATATTGCACCGCCCATCCCCCCCAAAAAAACTTGAAGTGTGGGGAGAGAGGTATATAGATGGAGGCCTCTTGAATGGAAACAGAGTGTAAATACGTTCAAAACCCACCCTATAAATGCCCACCAGAGGGAATCAACAGTCAGGTGGGAAAGCAGAATCACCCATGGATGCCAGTCAACATTCTTTACCGGTTACCCTGGTACTTGCTCAATGAACCCGCGCACAAACAAAACAGCATGGAGGCCAGGCTGGAGGCTAAGTGTGGTCCCAAGAACATGGAATTCTGCTCACCAAGGATGCCTTGGCGACTGCCACGGCTAAGCTCCCGACCTGCCATGGACAATGACCAACACGGAGTCTTGATGGAACTCTGTTCCCCAGAGGACCCAGGCGGTGGCGCAGCGGCAGGCTGATTACACTGGAACTCTCCGATCGCGAAGCGAACAACATTTTGTCCTCACCTATTCCAGGCATGGACTAACCATCCCTGTTCCTAAACTTGAGACATCTCTGACATCCATGGTACTGCCCCCTTTCAATCAGTCTCCCCATGCAACTCCTAAATGATGTTCCAGAAATGGCATCCTCCCCACCTCCTTCTCTTTGGACCAAGAAGTAAGAGCAACTCCACTATTACTAACCCTGGATAACTGCACTCTCCCCTTTGTAAATGAACCATGAAATAATTATCCCAATTTGAGTGTGCCATGTGTTGGGAACCATGAATGATCTAATTCCCTTTGAAAGCCTCACTTTCCAGTTTTTTCCATAGTGGTTTCTGAAACCAATTAACATTGGAAGTGACAGTGCCCCTGACCCCCCCGCCCATGGCTGCCTTCATCCTTTCCTTCTTGAAAAATCATACCAACATTCATACACTTAGATGGACCAATGAGTAGGTTGTCTGGTTTCATTTTGAGTAATGACCTTTGAAGCCTTCACAAACTATTGATTTTATAATTTTGGGTTCATTTTATACAAATTAAAATTTTAAAATAAGGAAGTGTTGGAACTGCCAGGGACAGTGGATTCATATGTCCTCTTGGCATCTGAAAATTAGCCCCTGAATTCCACTTCCTGGCTACTCACTGAGCAACAATGGTCACCAATGGCAACTGTGAGACAGTGGCTAAGACAGGGTGGTACAAAGTTAAGACACTGGCAGTCTGCAAAGACCTCAATCTAGAACCTCCCTTCAACGATGAAGAAAGCCATGCTGTTCTAACAAGGTACGGCAGCCACGACTCTCAGCAGCTCTCCTGGAGAGAAACACACACCCCTGCATTTCCACCCTTCTCCACCTCCCTCTGGCAACCTCAGCTGGACCTGACTGACAGGGAGGGAGAAGCCATTCCAGGCAGAAAAAAACAAAGTCAGAAATATATTCCAGACACTGCCACACTGTCCTGCTAGGCCCTTTCTTCTGTGTGTGATGAAGGAGGTACTCGGGGGGGGGGGGGGGGGGGGGGGGGGGGGGGGGGCGCGGGTATAATATACATACAGATCTTTATCAAGGGCTGAATGACATTTTTATTTGGGATCAGCAGAACACAACTACGCCAGCTACACATATGTTTTCTAGAGAAAATAAGTTAGGGGTGCCTGGATGGCTCAGTCGGTTAAGCATTGGTGACTCTTGATTTTGGCTCAGGTCATGATCTCACAGTTCGTGGGTTCAAGCCCCACATCAGGGTCTGCACTGACAGCGCAGAGCCTGCTTGGGAATCTTGCTCACTCTCTCTGCCTTCTCCCACTTGTGTTTTCTCTCTCTCTCTCTCTCTAACTAAACACAAATTTTTAAAGAAACAAAGTTATCATTGTACTGCATTGAGTCTTTTAGGGCCTGGAATATTTAAAAGTTATGGCACAAAGAACATAACCTCAATGCTGTAGTTTTTGAGCTTGCTATCTATAACTACTATTATTTACTTGTTACAATGTTCTTAATAGTCCTCCCACCAACACTCCTCAAATAGTGGAAATACAAAGGCAGCTCATTTTAAATTGCAGTTTCCTGCCTCAGGGATCAACTCTGATTAGTTTTGTTTTGTGCAATTCTCTCCATCACCAATTCTCTTTCCAGGTTTCTTTCATCTAATAGAAAATTAAATGTGATGCTCTGCTAGGTTCTCAAGGATTACTAAATTGTATCACATTCAAATATATAAACCTCACAACTGCTGCTCAAAAAATTTCATAACAAAGGTATGTGCATAGCCCAGGTAAAATGAGCATAAAAATAAGAGCAGAAAACACAGAAGCTAAAAATTATTCTACAAGATGTCAGGTAAGAAATTAAATCAATTCTACCATTATAAGAAATTAGGAAACATGCCTTTTATGAATCCTGATGTGAGACGTTTAATTTGTATGCAAAAGTGATTCAAAAATGGCAATTCCCCCAAATGATATGTACTTCATCATGGCTTAATACAACAAATCCACAATGTTTCACTTTATTCTACACAAAGACCTGACTACTATTCAACTGTTACTTTATCATTTAAAAAAAAAAAAAAAAAAAAGGGTCTCTCATGCTATACAAAAAAAAGTAACAGAAAAACAAGTTTGTTTAGCAGGAGGTACAAGGGCAGATTCACTGAAACTAACAATGTGGGGGAATATAATTGGTAACAGTCTCAGCTCAGGGCTATAAACAAGCCAGAAATGGTTTCGCAGAATCTGATGTAAAAGATGACATCTCTCAGCCCCTCAACACAAAAACCCCTGAGGAGACTTATACCAATCCTGTAGTGGGGTACAAAGCACTTTGGGGCAATATGTAATAACTACAAAAGGGGAGAGGGATAGAAACCCAACAAGGTAGAAATCATTTTTTCAGGAAAGCATCTAGTGCCATTTTTACAAATTGCTATCAACTAGAAGATCCTGCTCAAATGTAGGTTTCCGAAAGAAAAGTATTACCAGAAACATGGCTAATTTTTGAGAAGTTCTTCCCACAGGCTACATTTTAGCAAGTGCTTTGTCTTGAGTTGGGACACATGCTGGCAGGCACATGACACTGTTGTTAACGGAGTCCTGATGAGGACTCAAATTTAAATAGCCCCTTTCCAAAGAAGAGAGAAATCATGGTCTCTGAGATTCTGGTTGAAAATCTAGGTCTATGCTTCCTGTTGTCCTGTCAAGCAGCAAAGGGAATAATGAGGCTAACTCAAAGTGTATTTGGAGGTCAGATGAGGCTGATGTCCTTCTCACTCCTGATAACATTCCCAAACCTTCCATCGTACCAAAGGACCCATGATTCAGTCTCGCATCGTCATAGTACACTAGCCTCCTTGATACCCTTGACTACTGACTCCCTGTGCCCTCCTCTTCTCCACTGAGGACACTGGCTCCTTGCTCCTCACCTTACTCCCACCTGTACTCCTGTCCACACCTTCATCAAAGTGGACATCCACACCCAGCACCCTGACCAACAGTTCCTTGGGCTCATCACTCAGCAGCTTGGCCTGTTCCTCCATCGCAACTCAGCTGCTCACCCCACAGTCACATGCTGGACCCTTCGTGTACCTCTAGTACTTCTCAAATCCAAACGCTCTCTAATCTCCACTCACATCTTTTTAAGATCCTTTTTGAAAGTCCTTCCACAATAATTGTTAAAACTCAATGATACCATCCGGGCCAATGAGTACACTCACTTCTCACTACCTTGCTTTCCTACATGGACTGGATCTTGGGGCATAAAACTCAAAACCATAGGGCCTTATGTGAAAGGGCTTGGAAGTGGCCTCTCTCCCTCCAATGGACTCAACCAGTCCTGTGATTGAAACCCAACTGTCTTCTGGAAAGCATCATACAATGAGACAGATTGGTTTCTTTCACCTTAAGTTCTTCACCACAAGCTTGGTCTATGGAACCCTATTTTCTTTTCCTAGTGAGCTAGCTTTCCCACTCAGGGAGAGGACAGCTTCATAGCTTCTCTACTTCAAATATACTGGTCACTCATCCCCCTCTTTCTGATGCTGACCTTGACATACTCCATTGTCAAGAAGCCAGTAGATGAAGATCCTGCATCTTCCCACCACCTAATCATACCCTCTTCCCCTCTCCACCTACCCTGATTAGTCCTTTCTTCCTTATTATAGTGGATACAGGGCCCCTTCTGACCTCAGGCCAATCATCCCTCCTACTCAGTCATTCCCTCCTACCCATTCGAAGGATTATATATTTTCAGCTAGCCCCTCACTAGCCTTTCTCTTCAATGCCTCCCTCTGGAGTCAGTCTCTTCTACGGGCATTTAAATGTGCTTCTCACATCAGAGCCAAACTTCTTTATCTAGATACATATCTACCACTTGCTCACCTCTGGTTTTCTACACAATCATTCCCAACTATTATGTGCTTCTTACTGCACATAAACTGCTCTTACAAAAGGTCACCAATAACCCTCATCTTGCCAAGTCCAAGAGAAATGTCTGTTTTCAACTTAACCTACAGCTGAGAAGCAATAAAAAGGGTGAGCATTTTCTCATTGGCACGTGGCTGTCCCTTCCCCTCTACTAAAGCAATGGTCCTGAGCTTCTTTCTACTTCACCACTGCTCCTTCGCAGGCTCCAGTAGGACTTCCTCTCTTTTAATACCCTTTGCCCCCTATAAAGCTCTGCGAGGACAGGGACAACATCTTTTTTGTCTACCGTTCTGTTTTCAGTACCTATTCCATTACTTGGCCCAAAGAAAGTGCTCATTAAATATCTGATGATGAGAGACCAAAAAATACATAAGTAAACCTTGATCCATACCTAATATCCCATACAAAATTAACTCCAAATAAATCAGAGGCCCAAACATAAAATCCCAAACTTAAGCTTCCCTCTTAGCACAGCCAGCAGCATGTCAGTCTCATAAAATCTCAAACTGCAAAAGTTTACGAAGAAACACAAGAGAAACGTTTTGTGATCTCGGGATAGACAAAACTTTTTTAGATCCGATATGAAAAGCATGATCCGTAAAAGCAGAAAGCTGATACTTAATCAAAATTAACTTCTGGATACCAATATAAAGAGAACAAAACGACAAAGCATGGAGTGGGAAAAAATACTGAAGATATAAAGCACTCACTGATACAGATATTTAGATGTACAAACAGAGAGCTAAATAGTGAGGGGTGGTATATGGATGGATGCTAGGAAGACAGATAACTCAGTAATAGGTGGCTCAGTGATATGAAAACAACTTTAAGGAACTTTGGAGATTATGATTTCCCCAAAATGAGTTGCTCTATACCCAGCCTCATCTCCTTCAACCACATGCTTGCCAACTGCAAAGTGTCTTGGATCATTGCTAGTTATACCTACGTGATGAAACCTCTACCATCCTGTGTCCTTCACGCTAATGTTGCCTGTCTTGTACTTTCTCATGAAGCTAAATAAACTTGATGTTGAATGACAATCAATGTAAATATAAATATACTTTAATGAATATACCATTACATATGTATATACTACCATACATAGAGCGACTGAATTCAGCAGAAGTCATCTAATCTCAGAGCTATTTTGGTAGAAATGTTTTCCATAACGAATTAACAGACACAGGGCCTCCAAACTTTTCTTTCTGATTAGGGCAATCCCAGAAAGTTGTGTCATTCAGGCAACTTGCACATTTCAGGTAAACCACAAGTATGTAGGCCTGAAGTTATCCCTTAGTACCTTTTGATGGATGCTGGATTTATACTGCTCTGTCCCTTTTAGTCCTGATACTGGTAACTTTTCTCTATTTTTTAATCAATCTAGCTAGATTTCAATCATTTTAAGGTACTGAAGTATGAACTTCAGTTTTACTGATTTTTATCTATTACTACTTAACCTGATTCATTGATTTCGGCTCTTATTTTTATTATACCTTGATTTTAATTGCATTGGTTTTAATTTGCTCTCCTCTTTCTAGCTCCTCATATTGGAACTTAAAACAGTTACTTTCTAATATAGTGGTTCTAAAAGCATAGCCCTGAACCAGCAGCATCAAAAATCACCCAGGAACTTTATTAGGAATGCAAATTACTATGCCCCATCCAGCCCCACTGAATGAGAAATTATGGAGGGGAGGGCCAATAATCTGCACCCTAACAAACCTCCCGGGTAATTCTGATGCACACTAGAGTCTTCAGAACTCCTGTTCTAAGATGGGCACTTCACCCCATAGCTAGTTCCCTCTTAATTCCACGTTAAAATTAATCCCAAAACATTTTTGATGTTTCAGGTGTCTATTATCATTTACTTTAAAATAGTATCCAAATCCTCTTGAGAGTTCTTTATTGGCACATGAGTTGCTTAGAAGGACTTTATTTCCAAACATTTAGGGGATTTTCCAGATTTCCTCCTGTCATCTATTTCTAATTTCATTCTACTGTTGTCAGAGAATTTAGTCTAAATTTTAATTAATGTCATTAATCCAATTTATTTTAATCTGTTGTTAAGATATGTTTTTCTGTGGCTGAAAATGTCATCTTAGTGAATATTCAGTGTGTACTTCAAATGAATGTGTTTTACAGTTGCTGGAGTTATGGTTCTATAAATGTCACACTAGTTCATTTTCATTTGTATCATTCACATCTTACATGTTCTTTCTGACTCCTTGGTTAAAATATACCCAACAATCATAATGGATTTATCTACTTATACTTGTGGTTGCAGCAAGTTTTTCTTCATCTATTTTAAAGCGCTATTAGCTGATGTATACAAATTAAGGATTGTTATTACTTCCTAACGAATTGAAACTTTCATTATAAAATATTCATCTTTATCTCTTAATGTCTACTTGGTTATGAATACATCCACACAAGTTTTCTTCTTATTAGTATTTCCATGGTGTATCTTTTTCCATGTTTTTTAGTTTATCTTTAAAGTAGGTCTCACATAAAGTGTACATAGCTAAAGCAGGTCTCATGTCAAGTGTCCTTTATTCAATAGGACAATCTCTCTCCTTTTGCATAGACTATTTAAGCCACTAACACTGAATATAATTACTAATGTGGTGATGTTTAAATCCATCATCTTGCTATTTGCTTTCTCTTTGTCCCATTTGATCTTTCTTCCTTTCTTCCTACTCTGCTTATTTTCAATTGAGTATTTAGTATTTAATCTCTTGTACTGCTATTTAGCTGTACCTGTTTGTTTACTAGATACTCTGCAGGGTTTAAGAGCATCTTTAAGTTATCATAGTTCACTTTAAATCAACATTATACTATTTCATCATTATACTGTTTCATATACAGTGTAACACAAATATGTATATGCTACACATAAAACATAAAATGAGAAAGAAATATTTGATAATTGTTGACATTTTTCCAAAATTCATGATAGGTATCAGCTCACACTGCCAAGAATCTTGTTGAACTGGGACCAAGATATACATATGAGGGGAACAACTAGGTGAAAATATCAGACAGCAGACAAACTGCTGAAAATATCACAACTAAAGAGAAAATCTTGAAAGCAATTAGAGAAATGCTATATATTTAACACACTGGGGAACAAAGACATGAATGAATGCTGACTTACCAGAAACCATCAATGCCATAAAAGGAGAAAACAGTATTTTTAAAATGATGAAAGAAAAATAAAATGCTATCTCAGAATTATGTTATCTATGAAAATACTTGTAAAAATAAAGAAGAAATAAAGAGAAAATGGGTAAATTCATCTCCCAACAGAGAATTTAACATGAAATGTTACAGTAGATCTTTCAGGTTAAAGGCAAATAGGTCTAGATACAAACCTGGGTTTATATAAGAATAAAGAATACTGTAGCAGTGAAATATCTTAGAAAATACACTTTTTCTTAATCACAGACTCACAGGGAGCCCCAAGACTACTGCAGAGAGATCCCATATTCTCTTCCTCCAGTTCCCCACAATGGTAACATCGTGTGCAATTACAGTAGTATCAAAACCCAAAAATGTGGCCTTGGTACAGCATGTATGTACAGCCCCACATCATTTTATCGTATGCGCAGATTCGTGCAATCACAATACAGAACGATTCCGTGATCACAATGCTCTCCCTTATGCTAGCCCTTTACGGTGAACTCTCCCTCTTCTCTCATTATCCCTAACCCCTAGCAACCACCCATCTGTTTTCCAACCAGCTCTATCACTTTGTAATTCCAAGAATAACATTAACACAACCTTTCACTCAGCACAATGCCCTTGGTATCCATCCAAACTACTACTACCCATCCAAACTCCTACTGCACTCATCAATAGTTCCTTCCTCTTCACTGTTACATAATATTCCGTGGTAAGGACTGTACCAAGGTTTATAGGACTTACAAACCGAAGGATGTGCTAGTATTTCCAGGTTTTGGCTACAATAAATAAAGCTGGTACGAATCGGCAAATATAGACTTTTGTATAAACAAAATATTTCATTCTCTAAAAGGAAGCTCAGGAGCAAAACCTCCTGAGTCATATGGTAACTGTAGGTTTCATGTGTTACAAAACTGCCAAAATGTCTTCTAGAGGGCAAGTACCACTTTACACTCCCACCAGCAGTGGACAAAGATCCAGTTCGCAGCATCTCTGCCAGCACTTGGTATTGTCATTATTTATTATATTGTTTTAATACTCATGTAGATGCAGTCTTAGTTTGCATTTCTATAATGAATAATGCTAAATATCTTTTCATGTACTTACTTCCCAGTCATATAACCACTTTGCTGAAATTTTCTCACATCTATTGCCCATTTTCTAATTTTTTTATTCCTTTGTTTGTTTACCATGGAGTTTTGAGAGTTCTTTACTATTGTAAACAGGAGTTCTTTGTCAGACACATAGTTGTAAATATTTTCTCCCACGTGTAGTTTGTCTTTTCATCATCTTAACAGGGCCTCTGCCAGAGCAAAAGCTCATCATTTTGCTGAAGTCCAATCTGCTGATTTTTTTGTTTTGTTTTTTTGCCTTTTAGGGATCATATTCTTGGTGTCAAGTCTAAGAAATCCCTAAGAGTCATGAAGAGTTTCTCCTCTGAACTCTGTGGATAATCTTATTTTCTTACAAAGAGTGTGGAGTTTTGTTGTCAAGCAGTTAAAATACCAATCACCTCAATCCTATGAAGGCTAAGTTTTCCTTTAGTTCCAAGGCATAGTTCTTAGACCTAAAATGTAGCCCTTCTGGAATTTCAGTGCAAAGCCCAAGGTGTCTATCAAACCACTCTTCATTTGGTTGGACCTGACCCCAAAGTCTATCTCCCCAGCACTGGGCAACTGCTGAAATTTCTGCTCAACTCTTCGGCCTGCCGGCTGCTGCCTTTTGCCCGGCTCCGTGCACTGTCACTCAGCACCAGCACAGCCTCCCAGGTAGCCAAGGACTGCAGAGGAATCGCTACACACATTTTGTGGCTCTTCTCTTCAAAGATTTCCCCCCTGCTCCTTTTCTACCCTATCTAGCAATGCCAAATTCCAATCTTGGTTCCTTGGCTCACCAAGACTGTTGTGTTCTGCCTGAGCTCTGTTCTGCTGCATGAACTCAGAAGCCCTGCAGGGAATATGCCAATCCAAAGGACGTCTCCCATAGCCTGCTCCCCTCTTTTGAATGGTGGGTCCTCTCCAGCTTCTACATGTTGTTTTTAGATTCTGTCCAGGTCCATCACTGTTCTGGACGGAAGGGTTAAGCCCAATACAGCTTCTCAACCATCACCAGAACCAGAGCTCCAACTCAGGTCTGACTGTTAACTTTTCAGTTTGGAAGAAGTATAAATTTATATCCCAACATGATGAAACTCAAAAAACAGTTTCCAAATTTATACGGAAGACACTTTTCCCTTTTCTAGAGTTGAAGATAAAAATCTTCCTTGTTCTCTCCCTACAGGGACAGGTGAGTTGCTCTTCCCCACCCACTTCTAAATGCCCCCCTCACTTGTAGGGGTAGCTCGTCCAGGGTCATATCTGCAACTAATTGCTTCAGGAGAACCCTGGGCTTCACCTTCTATTCTTAACTTGTACCAAAACTCAGGGGCACCTGGGTGGCTTAGTCGGTTAAGCGTCCAACTTTTGCTTAGGTCATGATCTCGCGGTTCGTGGGTTCGAGCCCCGTGTCGGGCTCTGTGCTGACTGCCAGCTCAGAGCCTGGAGCCTGTTTCCGCTGTCTCTCTCTCTCTCTCTCTCCTAGAAATAAATAAAACATTTAAAAAAAAATTGTACCAAAACTCAGAACTCTAACAGCAATAACCCACAACGCGCTGGCCCTAAACAGTCTTTATGTTTCAGATTTCAATTTTCGCTGTTTCTGACTTTCGAGAATTTCCCTTATTTTCTTCTGCAATCGGCTATGTATTTTAAAGTCTCTTTGTTAAAGATTTTATCCCGCATTTCTTGCTTTTTGTTTTTTGTTCTGCTACTTAAATATTTTCAGATTATCCAAGTAGCTACACTTAAAGGTCATATATTATTTTTATAGCAAGAAAAAAATCATAATAAATGTTACATAGAAAAAGTAGGGAAAAAGTTTCATATATGTACCTAAAATACACCTAAATATAGTCAAAGAGCACAACAGGTATCCTTTTGTTCTTTGAAGATGTTTTAAGCTGAATTACTAGGATTGTGGGAAATCAGGACCATGACAAAACAGACCGTGAGCAGTGGTGCTAGCGAGGGGAAGCTCCAGGACTCTGTATCACTTCCTCTGCTGTCCCTGGTGGCACATCATCTAAGCCTAACTCTGAACAAGGGCTCCAAGTCAACACTTTTATCCTACAACCTCTAAAATATACATGGGATCTGTCTCTAAATGCAGTTGATCACATCCTATGCTTAGAGTTCCAAAAGCATACAATGTTCAGAGAGAATTAAATAAGTTAAATAATGCTCCCAATCACCATACATCTCTCCACTGCTTAATATAAAATTTAATTATGAAATCAATTCAGTACAAGGGTGAATATCACAGTGCCGATAATCTTAAATCAAGAATTCTTAGGAGATATTCTGTTGAGCAACAAACTCATAAAATGCGATTACCCAAGAACAAAAAAAAAAAAAATTAGGACATAAAAAAGCAAACTACAGGTGCCTGGGTGGCTCAGTCGGTGGAGTAGGAGACTCTGGATCTTGGGGTTACAGGTTCGAGCCCCACATTGGGTGTACAGATTACTTAAAAATAAAATCTTTTAAAAAAAATTAAAATAAATTTTGAAAGTTAGATTTATTTAAAAACAATAATGACAATAATAATGTTGCATAGCACAGTAAACTTAATAATCTGTTGAAAATGAAAAGAGAAAATAATAGCAATTAACATGTCATAAACTGAAATTGTGCATTTCAATTTAGAAAAAGGTTGAAACGGTTATAACTCAAAAGATTTATTATTTTCTTATCGTATATTTAACATAGTTAAAGTGACACTGCAAAGGAAAAAGATGTACCTCCAGAATGCAGATATTTGGCCTCACCTCTTTAACCGAGTGATCAAAGTATAACCAGCAGGGGAAACCTGACACCATATGCTACCCAGTATGATGAAATATGAAGGCCCCACCCTCACCTGTGATAAATGTTTACCCAAAAACAAAGTTTAATCTGAATCTAATCAAGCGTCTCAGCCGAACTTACAATTTATAGGAACTTTAGGGACTAGATGACCAGGGGGAGGGGCCGGGGAGGAAAAGACAGATGAATCCAAAATGTGGAAGAACATTCTACAAGACAAGTAGCTTGGATTCTTCAAGAAATCAATGCCATGGTGGGAAAAATGAGGCGACAAATCTACAAGAAATATTAACACACGCCGCCTTAAAAGAAAACCAACAGTGGATTATAAAAACAAACAAAAAACCACAAGCCAAGTGAAGTTTCTGCTAAAAACACAAAGGTGGTTTAATTTTAGGAATGCCAATAATTCCTGTTAACAGAGACAGAAAAACTATGCCATCACCTCTACAGATGTCCTATAATCAAATTCAACACTCATTCATGCTAAAAATAAAAACTTGATAGAGACTTATTTAACAAGACTTCACACCAAAACCAAGTGTTAATGAGAATACAGAACACTGAAAAGTCTTTCACTGCTGTAAGGATTTTCATTTTATACAACTTTTTTAGAAAATCACTTAGACTATCCTCTAATGTTGAACATACGCATACCCTATGACAAGCAGTTCTAACTCCTAGGTTTACGCAACAGAAAGTTCACATATGTATACCAAAGTGAGTGTGCATGAATTACTTAGAACAGCCAAATATGGAAAAATACCCAAAGGTCCACCTCCAGTGGTGGGTATATCCATTTAATGAAAATGAACTAAAGGTATCTAAAACAACAAGGATTCCCCAAACATAACATGGAATGAAATAAGCCAGATACCAAAGAATACATGTTATCTGATAGATTTTAAGTACAATTCAAAGGCAGGCAAAATAATCATAGTATTAGATATTATGGTAGTGATCACCTATAAAGCAAAGGGAGAGACTAGTGACTGGAAAAAGGTGTAAGGAATCTCCTGCCGTGCTGGTGATGTTCTATTTCCTGACCCAGTCTGCATTTCTCGGGTTTTCACTTTGTGACAAGTTACTGAGCATGATATATATGTTTTCTATACACTTCTGTATATCTGTAACTCTTTAACTAAAAAGCATTATAATTTTTAAGCCAAACAAGCAAGCACAAAGTAATCCCTAAATTCCTAATCCCTAAATATGTAACACAAATTGAAGAATATATATAATTATATAGCATATCAGTCACAAAAATACACAGTAAAGAATTATTTCAATCAACCTGAAACTCAGTATTTCAGCTGTATACATATCCAGTGAAATATCCCAAGGACCATAACAAAAAACAAAATCAAACAAAATGGTACAAAAATACCTTAAACTGTACTTTGCAGTTTTACTGTTAGCAATGATATCGGTATTATTTTTAAACTATTTATTCTAAACCAGAAGTTAAAGAAAATAATTATGTTAAAGTCATAAGCAGCCAAGATTTTCAGGTTACAAGAAAAATAAAAATTTTAAACCAGAAAGGTAAAATCTCAGATTTAAATTTGAAATTGGAAGTGTCAGTATGAATGGACTTATTTTTCATTTTAAGAAATATTTCCTAATTCTAACCCCCTCAAAGTTCTAGAAGAACTGCTAATCCTAGTAGCAATGAACACCCCTACCCAGACTTTGATCTCTAAGTACCATTTCCAACTAAAATTAAACAAAGTTCCTTAAAAAAATTGCTGTCAAAACTAAGGCTTAATTATTCCCAAGCTAAGCCTGTGAAATCTTGTTGACAGAATGCAGGCAAGTTATCAGAGACAGTAGTAGAGTCATGTTGAAAAGAGAGAAGCAGGGGGGCCTGGGTGGCTTAGTCGGTTAAGCATCCGACTTTCGCTTAGGTCATGATCTCGCAGTTCGTGGGTTCGAGCCCCACATCGGGCTCTGTGCTGACTACCAGCTCAGAGCCTGGAGCCTGTTTCAGTCTGTGACTCCCTCTCTCTCTGACCCTCCCCTGCTCACGCTGTCTCTCTGTCTCTCTCTCCTAGAAATAAAAAATATTAAAAAAAAAAAAGAAAGAAAGAAAGAAAGAAAAGAGAGAAGCAAACTCAAAAGGGCTCCCATTGGACTTATTACAATTTAAGCATCAAAAAGACTAATAATGCAAAAGAGGGAAATATATAAACATACATGTATTAATCCACAGTTCTTAATACAAAGAAAATCTCATTGGCTACATCACGATTACGAAGGCACCCACTCATTGTTCTGAAAAATAATCTGTAAAGGAAACAATCACTTATCCTGCCTTTGCTAAACAAACTATATTTCAGGATAATGTAGTTAATAGCGGCAAGTTCTCCTGTAAGAAAAACTCCTGACTAGGGACACCTGGGTTGCTCAGTTAAGTGCCAACTTCAGCTCAGGTCATGATCTCAGAGTTCATGGGTTCAAGCCCCGCATCAGGCTCTGTGCTGACAGCTCAGAGCCTAGAGCCTGCTTCAGATTCTGTGTCTCCCTATCTCTGCCCCTTCCCTGCTCACACTCTGTCTCTCTCTCCCTCTCTCAAAAATAAATAAGTATTAAAAAAAATTTTTTTAAAGAAAGAGAAAAACTCCCAATTATAAGTCAAAAAGTAAAAATTATCACTTTTGCAACCCTAACAGGTTAAGGCATTAAAGCAATGATCAATGGATGCTAAGAACTATGAAATAAAAGAGAGATGGGCAGTCTTGCAATAAGGCTGACAACACTTGCAACCAGCGAGCAATCCTAACATCACCAACGGGGAGGCAACCAGACACTGCCTGCCTCTCCCTATGAGGCAACAGAAAATACACAGAACCAACTATGCAGAATTCCAACCCCCCTTCCATAAAATCGGACTTGAATCTAATCAAGGCTACACATCAAAACCAGCAGTTCACAGGAAATGTAGGCAATTAAGGACCATGTTAAATGGCACCAAAAGGGTGGCATAAAATGTCCACCATTCCAGCTTTGGCTAAAACAAATGACAATGTGTCTTTAGTAGAGAGAGTAAAAAGCAATAGGGAAATGTTTGAAATTAAAAGACTTAAGACTCTACGTTACCTCAATGCAAGACCCCATTTCAACCCTGGATCAACGAAAACGTACAAAGTGAATGTCAGAGACCATCAAGAAAATCTGGAGAGCGGCTCTGGTCCCATGGCTCCCTGGGAGGAACAAGTGTGGCTGCAGGAGACCAAGGAGGCCTGTCCTCTGGCCACCATGAAACTCAGGGCACCACCAGTGCAAGGTGGCCCCCCCCCAAAGGCCAGGACACCTTCACTCCGCAGCCCCCACTCACAGCACGGAGCAATTAATGTGGGATTGAGCAGAAGCTCTAGAGCCCAAGAGATGACCCATACCCACTATAACCCTCGCTGCTGATGACCTGTCCCTGGGCATGAAGAACCTCAATGGTACTAGAGCGGATACGGTACATGTTCCAAACTCATCTTAGTTCGACTCAGTTAAAGGAGACTGGATTCCCAGATTTAAAATTAGACAATGACAATGATACCTATAATTACACTGTCAAGGAAATTACTGAAGCTGTTCTGGGTCAATGAAAACTCTGTAGGTAAATGTAATGCCTCCATAATCCCATTACATGCTAAACCAAACGCACAGGAATGTTTTCTGTTCCTATCCACACATAAACCACAGCCATTCAACATGGCCATGTGCAGGTGCCGACGTGCCAAAGAATAACCATGATGTTCACATTGCCCTTGACCTGTGGGCTCTGGGATCCACTCCAGCTCTCTTCATAATACTGGGTTATTCATTCTCTGTGGTAATAAGATACACAAAGGTTTCCATCCAAATAGTCTGGATGCTGTAGGTTAGGATGTCTTGTAGTCAAAATGACTAAATATGAATCCCTGAATGCTAGCCAAATCTAAGCTACAATCATTTGTACGTAAAGTGACTCTTCATAGGCGAGCTTCCCAGAAGCCTCCACATCCTATTATTCAAAAAAGCTCTGGTTTCTATACATTTGTCAGAATGTTCTTCCTTCAAGTTGGAGGTAATGAATTAGAAAAAAATAATCACTTATTAATTTTTCTGCGATTACCGAAAAAAAGGTTTACCAGTACCCTAAATGCTCTCAAGCAGTACAAACTGAAATAAATGGGTTCTCTCCAATGGTACGCCAAAATGGGAGAGTTCTTGATGCCCTGACTGCTCAACAAGGAGACGCGTGTACTGTAATAGGTGAAATATCGTTTCCATGTTGACAAATCAGGAACTGTGACCCAAAATCTAAAGGATCTTAAAGACCAGATAAATTTTTTCATTTAGTAGGTGACATGCCTCCCACAGCCCCATTCAGCTGGCTAAGCCTTGGCTCCTAGGAATCCCGCTCTCAGGATTTTTCAGTCCTTGGCCACTGTTCTCCTGACAACCATCGGATGAACCTCCCTAATGGGCTGCATCCTCTCCGGGGTTTCAAATGCCTACTGACAGCCACGTGCACACCGAATGACATCTTCAAGCATCAGGCAACTGGATGAAATCAACAACAACCACAGAAGTGATGAAAACGACGACTATGTGGCTTTCCAGCCTGACGAATCCTAACAGAAAACAGCGAATATGGGACTCTCTGGCCTGCTCAGAACATGATCAGAAAGAGGAAACTGTTAAAATCCAACAGAGAAACCAGACTTGAAAACTCCCTGAGCAGACAAAAGCAGTTAGTCAGAGACACGAAGCTTCATTTAACTTATTTTGCAAAACCAGCAAGGATGACTTGACCCAGGTCACTTCTGGCTTAGTCCTCTGGATATGAGAGGTGAAACATAAACAGCTCCCCCAAGATGATAGGAGGATAACCACTAACCCGCTCCTGTCAAGAAGGTTCCACTATTATAACCAACCCCTGTCAAGGATGCACACTCGCTGCTTTCACAGTGTAAAAGCTGCTTTACACAGCTTACCTCGGAGCCTCAGTCCATGTTTTGAGGGTTCCCAGTTTAGAAACTGTCTTAAGTATGGGCACAATAAACTTTTACCAATCACTACTTCAAAAAAAAATAGAAAAAAGAAAAAAAAGTCTGAATCCTGACTAGATATTAGAGGATATTCAGAAAACACTATTGATTTGGTTGGCTGTGATACTGGTATTGTGAGTGTATTTTTTAAAATCCTTTTCTGTTATATATATGTACTGAAATATTTATGAGTTAAATGATACCTAAGTTTTAAAAAAAAAAAAAAAAAAAAACATACGATCCTGAGGGGAGGGAGAGGGAATGAGACAGGGAGGGGGAGGCAGAGGAGAAGAGAGAGATGACAAACAACACTAGCAACATGCTGATAATTATTGGAAGTGAGTGGTATCTCCTTATTCTAGTCTCTCTACGTTGATGTAGGCTAAGATTTTCCACAGTAAAAATGTTTAATGAAGGGGTCAAACTGGAAAGCCTGTTAAAATTTTCCTTCCAGTTCTAAATTTTAGGTTCTATATTCAACTTTTTCTATAATGTATCCATTGCATGCTTAAGACTAAATCTAGGCAGTATATCAGGATTATTTCTTTAAAAATACTACACAGAAGAAGCACTATGATTACGGGGTGGTAAGTGTGTCATCCAGGAGAAGAGGATTAAGAAGCTGCCTATCTGTAGAAAAGAGAAGAATGGAATAAATGCTTCTAAATACATATAAGAGATCACGACCAGCTCTTTTCTGTAGCCACTGGTGAAAGAGCGAGATGAAAGAGATTTCAATTATACCACAGGGATAGTAAAATAGCTTTTTCTCCATCTCTTCTCTTTGTAACGAATTAAACTGCCATACTTCCCTACCATTCTTTCAATGATTTATTAAATCCTCGAGCGCTGACTCAGTGCCTAAAATACTCGTTGCTCTGCTGGCCAGGCACCGTAAAATACTAAGGTAAGTTACAAAATGAGGTTCTATGCCTTTAAAATACCTAGAAGATCTTCAACCACAATATTTTTCGTTTTTGTTTTATCTCCACCAGTAGTAAACCTGCTAGAGAAGCCAGTATCTCAAACCCAAAATTTTATTCATGAAACCATGAACACCCACGACTGTGAGTGTTACAGAAACCTGGCCTCCAGAGCGCAGCTTCAGCAATGGGCTCCATGGGGTTCTCAAATCCCCTGAAATGACTGCATTTTTCTGGAGAGGCTGCCACGGCGTCCGTTAATCTCAAATCGCAATAATCACTAATGGAATAAAACCACATGGCCTGCAGCAACAACATGAAAAAACAGGGAAAAGATGAAACTCCGTATTGTCTACCTGTTAAGCCAGCTTCTTCTTGAAGTTGAGAAATTCAACTTCTAAAACTTTGTTTGTAGTGTTTGAGTGCCCTCTAGTGGCCGCCTCCATTGTCACAACCAACGGCTCATAGCAGGAATTAAAAAAGAATGAAGAAGTGTAACAAACAATACAAGATGGCATCGTGCAGGAGAACCCGGCACAACTTCGAGGCACTCTGTGAATGTCTCACGATCTAGAAGAACTTGGCGCACAACAGAATGTGCTTAATTCAAAAGTTTCCCAGATATTTCATCACATACTATGGCATTTTTTTTTAGTAAAGTATAATTTTTCCCAAGTGTCATTTCAAATCAATAAAACATCAGGTAACCCCCAGAAAAGAACAGTGCACCGATGAAAGATACAAGAACCTCAGGAATTAACACCCATCCCCTCCTCTCAATGGAGGCAGCAGCTAGAAAGCAATGTTGTTTAATAAGGGACAGCAAGCAGGAATTGGGGAAACACTTGGAGAACACAAGGCACCCGGTCTCTGGAGAGAGAGGCGCTGGCTAACGAACCACCTGAGCGCACAGGGAGACAAGCACCGCTCAGGAACTGCCCGACCAAACACTCTCAGTGGCGGCACGAACGGCAGCTGCCAGGGGGCAAGGGGGGGAGGCCACAGGCATGGGGCCAGGGTGGGAGCTGAGCACAGCACCCAGGGTGACTGACACTCCCCAGTGACTGCAGAGGTCTTCTGCCCAGACCCAGGGGAATTCCTACGGCAGCGGAGGATACTGTCTATAACCATGGCGACCAGGAGCCCCAAGGACAGAGATGCCAGTGGGCTGGGCCCACCTCGTGACACCAGCCTTGGCCTCCAGCCTGTCTTCCCAGACTCTGCCACAGGCACCCCCTCACCTCCACACCTTCCAGGACATCTACCTACATACACATCTCCTTCAGGACGTCCAGCACCAAGGGGGAACTGACCCTCTAAACACGAACCTTCACAGATTCAGGGCATTTCTGAATGTATAGATCAGTCTTGCCCAGGAAACATCCTACTAAGGTCTAGGACAGCTGACTGTGACTAGGAGACTCACTCGGGCTTGCTGCCCAATGCTGTCATTCATTAGTCACAGCACTATTTAGTATTCCACTGTGTGAGTGTGACACACTTTGTCTGTCCTACTGTTGACAGGCCTAGGGGTTATTTCAAGTTTAGGCCTATTACAAACAGTACCAGTAATACACATTCTTGTGTGTGTCATTTGGCACCCTGGGTTACAAGGTAGGAAATGCTGGCTTACAGAGGAAAGATGTGCTCAGTACTTTAATTTTTTTTAATGTTTATGTTTGAGAGAAAGAGAGAGAGCACAAGCAGGGGAGGGTCAGAGAGAGAGGGAGACACAGAAAGCCAAGCAGGTTCCAGACTCTGAGCTGTCAGCACAGAACTCGATGCGGGGCTCAAACCCACGGGCCATGAGATCATGACCTGAGCCAAAGTCAGATGCTTAACCAACTGAGCCACCCAGGCGCCCTGAGATGTACTCAGTTCTTGAAGGATTACCATCCCGCAGTCTTCCAGAGTGGCTGTGCCCATTTATATTCCCAGCAGCTGCATAGAAGCCTTCCTTCTGCTCAGTACTTTTCCTTACAACAGACATAGTGATCCTCTTCAAACATAAGCCACATGGAGGCTCTCTGCTCAAATTCTCCAGGGCTTTCCCATCTCATTAGGAATAAAGTCTCAAATCTGACCAGCGCTTACGATAAGGCTTGGGGTGACTTAGACCCTGGGGTGACCTAGACCCTGGCTCATCTCCTGCTAGTCGTCGTCCTCTCACTCAGTTCCAGCTCCATCACCTCCATGCTGTTTCTTGAAACATGTCAACCACTCTTCTACCTCCAGTCCTTTGCACCTGCTTTGAGGGATGTGCTGTCCTCAAACCCTTCGGGTCTCTGGCTGGGTGTTCCTATCCCAGGCTTTCTCCGGCCAAGCCACCTAAAATAGTGCCGCCACCCCCTCATCCTTCCTGAACCCCACTATCCTCCTGTGTCTTTTCCATCGCATCTATCACCACCTGCGCTAGATATCTGCTCCCTCTCCTCACACTAGAACATAGACTACATCAAAACAGGGATTTTTATTTCTCTTGCTCAGCACTGTACCCTGGTACCTAGATGGTACCTTGCCTATACACAGATACTGACAAATATTGTTACACAGGAAAAAAAGAGTATCAATGCAAGAAATAAAACGGTATCTATCAGGGATGCCTGAGTGGCTCAGTAGGTTACCTCCGACTCTTGGTTTGATCTCAGGTCACGATCTCACAATTCTTTAGATGGAGTCCCGCGCAGGGCAATGTGCTAGCAGTGAGGAGCCTGCCTGGGATTCTTTCCCCCTCTCTCTGCCCTCCCCCAATCATGCTCTCTCTCTAAAATAAATAAATACAAATTTCAAAAAATAGTATCTGAATTTCTTCTGGAAGAAGAACTTGCCTGGAATAATGGTCTTCCTGCACATAACACACTACTGTGCCCTTAGCAGACACTTGATAAATATTCAATTAGTAAAAGAACAACGAAATTGCCTTTTCCCTTCCTATTCCCTTCTCCCCTACCTTTTCAGATCTTCTAAAACAATGTAGAATACTTTCATGCTACTATTAATTTTTTAACATTATATATATTCTTTTTGAAAAGTCCATTCTTTCCAGGTCACACCTCACAACATTAACAACTACTATTTGGACTTAAATGTTAACGGATTCATTGTTTATATCTGCAGCTTCTTTCCGTTACCTTAACAATTTGGTTACAGACAGCTACTCTAGCAGCTGGCTCCAGTACAATTTTTTAGAAATGTTGGTGAAATTAAGTGGAGGCTCTGAATGTCTGAAAAAGTCTTTCTTTTGTCCTCCAAACAACAGGATGGCTGTGCAGAGAAATTTCAGTGTTGTTCTATTTCTACTGCTTTCTTAGTGTTGCTCTATTTCCACGGAGATCTTCAGCTTAGTGTTACAAATAAATTATATGCAAGTCTAATTTGCTTCTGTTTATAACCTGAGTTTTGGTTTCCTTTTACTCTTTGTAATTACAAATTTCACCAGGATAGGCCTAATTGTGGGTCTTTTTTCAATCTCTTGCCTGACATTTGGTGAAACCTTTCATCTGAAGATTGAGTCTTTCTTCAGCTCAGGGTGAAATTTTCTTCTATTATTTCTTTCATGAATGTTTACTTTGATCTCTCCCTCTGGGAATCCCATTATGTTTATCTTTGACAAGTGCTGTCCAACAGAAATACAATTCAAGCCACAAAGGTAATTTAAGATTTTCTTGGAGCCGTATCAAAAAAGAAAGAAGTGAAATTAACTGTAATAATATATTTATCTACATATATCCAAAAATATTATCTGGATTTAAATGTATTATCAAAAATATTAGGTAAAAATATTACTTGGATATTCAGTTATCTGAAAATGTAGTCTATAGAATATGTACAGGTGAGATGTCTTTTGTTTTTCTTTTTTCATATTGAATCTTCAAAATCTGGTTCATCTCAATTCAGACTACCTGCTTTTCAAAGCCTAGTGCCTGCCATACTGGGCAGAACAGATCTTCTGCAACTATCTTCCATGCTTTAAGTTGATAATGTTTTTAATGTTTTATTTATTTTTGAGAGAGAGAAAGAGAGAGAGAGAGAGATAGAAACAGAGAGAGAGAGACAGCGTGAGCAGGGGAGGGTCAGAGAGAGAGGGAGACACAGAATCTAAAGACAGGCTCCAGGCTCTGAGCTGTCAGCACAGAGCCCAACGCAGGGCTTGAACCCACGAACCATGAGATCATGACCTGAGCCGAAGTCAGACAAGAGCCACCCAAGAGCCCTTAAGTTCATAATTTTTAACCTTTCTCTTTTTCTTCTGAATCCTAAGAGAATTCTTTCAGCTGATCCTCAGAATTTATTTATTTTTGAGAGAGAAACAGAGCATGTGGAGGAGGGGCAGAGAGAACGGGAGAGAGAGGGAGGGAGGGAGAGGGAGAGAGAGAGAGAGAGAGAGAGAGAGAGAGAGAACCCTAAACAGGCCCTGCACTGTCAGCGCAGAGCCTGATGCAGGGCTCAAATTCACAAACCATGAGATCATGACATGAGCCAAAACTAAAAGTCGGATGCTTAACCAACTGAACCACCCAGACACCTCCCTGCTGATCCTCAAATCCACTAACTCCGCTTCCTAAGGTACTCCGTCTACTCATCACAGCACCAATTGAACATTTTCATTCAACAGTCATATTGTACATCTTAAGGGCCCACTCTCTGTGGCACGTTGCTCCTGAGCACTGACTGCCTATTTTGATGACCCAAGAATCCCCTCTAGAATGTCAGGACTATGTCTTAGAATTTTTCTAGAACTTCTCTTTCAATTCATACAGCCACTCTATTTCATTGGAAACCCTTGTTCTGAGTCATCAGAAAAAGTCCCCCAACTTTTGAGCTACTAAGCATCTCTGATTAGTGATACTGACTTAGCTTCTTGGTTTTTCAGATAAAAAATCTAGTTTATTCATCTCTGATAGCCAAGCTGGATACCATCAGTGGTCACATAGGTCCCAATTCATTCTTCTTGGTCCCAGAAAGCAAGAAAAAGGGAAGACTTAGCAACATTTCCTTTAGTAGCTCAGAGATCTGACAATTTGCAGAAAATTGGGATGGAATTAGAAACAAAGGAAATCCAGTGACCTTAAATTAACTGTCTATTCATATCTACTCAGACCAGGGCTACCTGGGATGCCATCCCAGCAACTGGCTGAGGTATCGGACAGCACAGTTAAAGAACATTTTCCATCACCACAGAAAGTTCTATTGGACAATACGTGGCTAAACAATTCCTCTTACACTATCGAATAACACACCACCAGGCTCTGGCTCTACAAAATCTCCTCTCCTTTTCACTTTCTCTTCCCTTCAGGAGTTCTTAACCTTGCCCCTAAAAGCCTTAGTTCTTTTCACCTATTTCAACTCCTGACCCTCCCCAAACCAAGGAGGAAATGTAGTGAAAGGGTAGCATTCACTTAGTGCGATCCGGATTTACTGATTAACCAAGAGGTGCTTCCCAGTATGAGTACTTGAAAGAAATGGTGGATGCTTCAAAATAGCTTTCAAGTATGCACATCCATTAAATACTGGGATCATATTTAATACAATGAGGATGAAATTACTAATTTCAGGCTAAAAAGGATTTTAATTTGAATCATGAGCTGTGCTTCCACAAGGAAATATATTAGGTACAATAAGATGTGAGGGAGACTACAAGAAAACTAGCAATGAAATAACCCTTATCCAAAAATTACTGAAATAATAATGAATAGAGCCCACAAGCCTTTTAATCCGCCATATCACCTTTAATAACAGAATACGTTGTAAATGTGTGCCTGTGTTTTAAGCCAAAAGGTCTACTGAGGCTATTTCACAAATGCCCCAACTCCACAAAGAGCACTTACATGAAGGTCAATGAAAGCTGCATGTTCCAAATCACAAAATCAGGAACAATCTTTTTTTGTCGTTCATAACATTTCGGTAATAAAAGAGAATTACCTCAGTAACAGGTGTGTTTTCCTGGAGTTCCATTGTGTGTGAGGCCAGTAAACCGATCACCCGAGCAACCTTGGCCCGTCTGTAAATGGAAAAAAATAAGCTCTGAGGAGGAGCACGAAGGACCCAAGTAACATCACACAATGATGAGCATTAACATAAAATAAACAAGGGATGCACCGCTAGGGTAAGCACGTACTGCCCCGCGAACATGGCCCACAACACACACGGTCACGTACAGGAGACGCAAACAGCAATGCTCTCTGCAGATCCCGCTGTGACGGGACTAAAGCTGAATAAGTTGCGCTTTAATAGGAAAATGCAAAAATCAAATTTTTTAAAGGCCTTAACCACAGAGGAGAAGGAAAACGTAATGAACCCTTTTATTTCTGAGTAGAGCAGTATTTGGCTAAAGGTGATGTTCTACTTGTTAGGCCAATGATTGTATACATAAGAGATTAAAAAGTATCAGGGGCGCCTGGGTGGCTTAGTCGGTTAAGCATCCGACTTTCGCTTAGGTCATGATCTCGCGGTTCGTGGGTTCGAGCCCCGCGTCGGGCTCTGTGCTGACTGCCAGCTCAGAGCCTGGAGCCTGTTTCAGTCTGTGTCTCCCTCTCTCTCTGACCCTCCCCTGCTCACGCTCTCTCTCTCTCTCCTAGAAATAAATAAAACATTAAAAAAACTTTTTTAAATAAATAAATAAATAAATAAAAAGTATCAGAACAGTTAATATTTATATATCCACTTTGGCAGTAATTTTTACAATCATGGATCTTACATTGTTTCAGAAACTACTAGTTTTAGTGAAATTTGTTTCATTATCCAACAGAACATAAGGTTGATAAATTACTAAGTATCATTTTGAGGTTATTTGGAAAAGTTTATTTCATGGAGAAAATTGGTCATAAGATTTTCTTAATTCGAAAAAAATGGTTGAATGTGTGAGTTGATAAGAACCATATTCCTTTTTTTTTTTTTTTTTGAGAACCATATTCTTATTGATGCTTGCACGTTCCCTGAGCTCATCAGTGTACACGTCAGCCAGAGAGCCTCTACTTTTCGGCTACTTAAACTACACAGGACCCACAGACAGAAAAAAATCGAACTGAGAGAAGAACCACAGGGAAGTGTTCGTGTTGTCAGAACTAACACACTGACATCACTCTAAAGGATTTCAACACTTCTTGAATTAGCCATTTACATCTCTTAACACATACAAATTGAAAGAGTCTGAGGTATTTGTATGATTAGCATTCTGCCTCTAAATAAAAAAGATTATACTATTTTTTTTTTAAATTTTAATTCCTCAGTTAACATACAATGTTATGTAAGTTTCAGGTATCCAATAACTGTGATTCAACAATTCCATACATCACCCAGTGCTCATCAGGACAAGTGCCCTCCTTAATCCCCAAGCCCTATTTCACCCACCCCCCTTCCCCAGCTCTCCTCCAGTAACCATCAATTTGTTCTCTACAGTTAGAGTCTGTTTCTTGGTTCGTCTTTTTTTTCTTTGCTCATTTGTTTTGTTTCTTAAAACTCCACATGAGTGAAATCATATGATAGTTACCTTCCTCTGGCTGACTTATTTCCCTTAGCATTATATTATCCCTTAGCTCCACCCATGCTGTTGCAAACGGCAAGATTTCATTCTATTTTACAGTTGAGTAATATTCCATTGTGAATATATACCACATCTTCTTTATCCATTCATCTGCATATGGACACTTGACTGCCTCCATTATTTGGCCATTGCAAATACTGCTACTATGAACATAGGAGTGCATGTATCCCTCTGAATTAGTGTGGTTCTAATCTTTGCATGAATACCCAGTAGTGCAACTACTGGATCATGGGGTAGTTCTAGTTTTAATTTTTGCGGAGCCTCCATACTGTTTTCCACAGTGGCTGCACCAGTTTGCATTCCCACCAACAGTACACAGTGCTTCCTTCTTCTCTGCATCCTCGTCAATACCTTTCTTGTTTCTTATGTTTTTTATTTTAAGTCATTCTGATAGGTGTGATATCTCATAGTTTTGATTTCCAGGTCTCTGATGATGAGTGATGCTGAACATCTTTTCATGTGTCTGTTGGCCATGTGGATGTCTCTGGAGAAATGTCTGTTTGCCCACAAATAAATGGATTCTTTGTTTTCTGGGTGTTGAGCTGTATAAGTTCTTTATATTTTGGATACTAACCCTTCATTGATACATCATTTGCAAATATCTACTCCCATTCCACAGGTTGTCTTTGATTTTGATGTAGTCCCAACAGTTTATTTTTGCTTTTGTTTCCCTTGCCTCTGGAGACATATCTAGAAAAATGATGCTATCCCTGCTGTCAGAGACACTACTGCCTACGCCCTCTTCTAGGATTTTGATGGTCTGTCTCACATTTAGACTGTTCATCCATTTTGAATTTATTTTTGTGTATGGTATGAGAAAGTGGTCCACTTTCATTCTTTTCCATGTAGCTGTCCAGTTTTCCTAATACCACGTGTTGAAGAGATGGTCTTAAAAAGATTATACTTAAAAAGTGATCAATTTGGGGCACCTGGGTGGCTTAGTCAGTTAAGTGTCCGACTTTCGCTTAGGTCATGATCTCGCGGTTCGTGGGTTCGAGCCCCGCGTCGGGCTCTGTGCTGACAGCTAGCTCAGAGCCTGGAGCCTATTTCGGAGTCTGTATCTCCCTCTCTCTCTGACCCTCCCCTGTTCACGCTGTCTCTCTCTCTCCTAGAAATAAATAAAAATAAAAATATTTTTTAAAAAAAGTGATCAATTTGAAAAAAAATTTGGTAGGACATTGGACCAGAAGTTACAAGGAAAAGCATCCAGTCACTGCTCTGCCACTGACCCATTTTGTGACCAAGGCCAAGTTAATTATGCCTCAATTTCCACATGTCCAATTTCAAGGGAGAGATGGATTAACTTCTAAATTGTTTTTTTTACAATGAAAACACAAATGCTTATTATCGGAAACTGACTATTGAACTGGAGGAAGCTGAGCAAAAACTTATCTTGATTCAAAGACAAGCCTAAAGTATTTATGAAACCCTAAATTGTTTTTTCATTCTACAAAATTAAATAATGCCTACAAGATTTATTCATCTAAAAGAAAATGTATTACAACACGCTAAGTAAAAGTCTTCACCAATCTCACCAGGAACCGTTCCTAAGAGCAGAAGAAAACACACACTTTCTTAAAACTCTTATAAGTTAAAACTATTTAAAGTAACAAAAACATTTCTTAGTCTATACCAAATGCTTACATACAATTATATCTGTATACGATGCCCTCAGAAAACTGGCTTTTTCTCATACTCAGTTTCCTGTTTAAATGTCACCATTTCAGGCACTCCTGGAGTCCCTGTGCCTCCCAAGTGTCCCCATACTCGTGACAGCATCTAAGGCGACACTGGCCAACAGCCTTTCTGCAACGATACACACGCTCCGTATCTACACTGTTCAACACAGTATCCATCACATACATGGGACTAGTAAGCACTTAAAATATGGCTGGTACAAGTAAAAACCTAATTATTTTTAAAGAAAGTTGTATTACAAAAAAGAAAGAGACAGCCTTTGTATAAATACAGCAACCTAGCCTTAAAATGTTGGAAAAGCTAAGAACTGCATGGTTGTTAAAAAGGTCCAATGTTTGTGGGGATGAGCACTGGGTGTTATATAGAAACCAACTTGACAATAAAGTATTAAAAAAAAGAAAAGCTCCAATGAGATTACTGTTAAGCATAACAGGTTACTACAGTAGTTGAAATCCTCTGGGAGATGCAAGTCCAAACCGTATACATACAGAAAACAAAAACTGGGCGATGAGAGGCCATCAAAATTAACACAGTTTCTGCGAATTTCCAGCTGTGAATAAGCTGTAATGATAATTTCCCAAAATAACTCAGAGTAAAGGGGAAACAGCAAGGAATATTATTTTGAAATAAATCTTAAAAAGACCATACTTAAAAGTGATCAATTTGAAAAAAAAAAAAAAATTCGGTAGGACGCTGGACCAGAAGTTACAAGGAAAAGCATCCAGTCACTGCTCTGACACTGACTCGTTCTGTGACCAAGGCCAAGTTAATTATGCCTCAATTTCCACAAGTGTGCAATTTCAAGGGAGAGATGGATTAACTTCTAAATTTTTAATTATGTATAGAATAGGCAAATTCATGAAGAGTAGAAGAGGGGGTACCAGGGCCAGGAGGGGGAAGGGGAGTTACTGTTCAATGAGTAACGGCTTCTGTTTAGGATGACGAAAAAGTTCTGACAGTGGTGACGGTCGTACAACATTGTAAACATACTTCATACCACTGAATTGTACACAAAAAATTACTAAAATGGTAACTTTCACATTATGTATATTTCCACAGTTAATTTAGTTTCTTAATTAAAGTATTATGTATTATTATATGTGGATCATATACCTTGGTAAAGCTTAATGGCCAAGGATACAAAATTTCTTAATTATCTACTGTTGAACGTTAATTTTTTTCTTTTTATTTACTTATTTTGAGAGAGACAGAGCATGTGAGGGAGGGGGAGAGAGACAGAGAGAGAAAGAGAGAGAGAGAGAGAGAGAGAGAGAGAATCTCAAGCAGGCTCCCCACTGTCTGTGCGAAGCCCGATGCAGGCTTTGAACTCTTGAACCATAGGATCACAATCCAAGTCAGAACCAACAGTCAGACATTCAAACTGAGGCACTCAGGCACCCCCACTTTCCAAAGTTGCAACAAAAGGGCATTTTTATACCAACCAACTGGGAATGCATGTCGATACAATGTTTCTAAAGAGCGTTTTAGCAATTTATCAGCCGTCACAGAACTATTTATTGCCTTCTACTCATTCCTTCTAAGAATCTGACCTAAGGGGAAGAAAAAAAACAAACATGCACCGACACTGAACCACAAAAATGTTCTTCAACGGATTATTTACAGTGTTATAATATAATCCAAAAATAGGCAACAGGGTAAATTAAGTTATCAGGCATTCATAGCATAGAAGGCATGGCGTACCTTGAAAAAAAATCTTAGACAAATAGTTAATGACACTAAAAAATACTATGTTTATAAGGGGAAGAGAAAATTCTATGTTACTCTGTTTTTCTATATGCTAAGCAAAGCCAAGGAATAAACACACAGCGGCTGTGTGTTTAATATTTCAACAGCGGCTGTCAATCACCCAGCTAAGGACCCGATAGGCTATCAAGGTGATATCACCCAGGTCAGAGGCGGCCTCATTGGAAGAACTGGTGCTTGAATAGAAAAAGACAATAAAAGAAGGTTCCAAGCAGAGGATGGATCTTATTTTTTCTCATTTTCCTCAAACACAAGCTGCTTTACAATTAAGCTTCAATCTAAAAAAAAAAGAGGGAGGAAAAACGGTTCGTGGAAGATTAAAAAGGTTTTGTTTGGTTTTCCCCCCACCAGCCAGCAGGGGGCACACCAGTCAAGAATAGAAGTCAGAGCGGAAGTGCTCAGGTTTGTTGGTCTTTCTAGGGAGCACGCCACAGACCTTCTGGAAGTTTTACATGCTCAACGACTGCCTAAAAATCCTATTTGCAGTACCAGGTTTTACCTCGGGAAGTCACCTTAGAAGATGCATAACAAAAATTATCCAAAAAAGCATTTTGTGAATACCTCATTTCCCACAAATTTTGCAAGCACGGGGAAGAATAATTGCTATCCTACCATTACCACGTTTCACAAAACCCTTTCGTCCTCAGGGGCTCCTCTAACAAGAACACAAAGTAAACAGGCTTGATAACAACATACAGCCACTGCAGCCTCCAGGCTCAACCATTCACTACCCACCCGGGAAGAACCAGGCACTGTGCAAGTGATTTCATACATTTATCTCATTCAAATTTTTTTTTTTTAAGTTTCTTTCTTTTGAGAGAGAGAGTACTCAAGCAGGGGAGGGGAAGAGAGAGAAGCAGGGAGAGAAACCCAAGCAGGCTCTGTGCTGTCAGTGCGCAGCCCGATGTGGGGCTTGATCCCATCATGCGTGGGATCATCACCTGAGGCAAAATGAAGATGCTTAACCAACTGAGCCACCCAGGCACCTCTCAACATTTAATTAACAAAAATCAATAAGGAAGGTATGCTATCCCCATTTCACAGTTAAGGAAACTGAGGCTCAGCACTTAACGACGATTTGCTCAGGGGGCAGATCTGTGATCCACACACACCAGGTCCTTGGATCTGAAATCCATACAATTGCATCACCCCAGACAGACTCCCCGGGAAGCAGAGACTCAGAAAGAAGTAATCATCTGGCCACATCTCACTGGCAACTGGAGCCCAGAGCCTTCCAACACTTTATCTAATGTGCTCTTCACCACCATAGGCTGTCTGCATGCTAAACAAGTATATATATTCTTCTATCAGTTTACAGAGCACAAAACCATTAGATTTGAAATAACATCATAAGGAAGTCAGGCATTATGTATTTATAAAAATTTGTAGTTGGGATGCCTATAGAAATTGCCAGTGATTCACCCTAATGACTACTTCCGTATTTAAGTACTTAGAACCATGTGCCTTTGATACGTATGTTGTGACAACTTACAATAAATGAAGAAGAAATTATTAAAATATAAATGTTACTTACATATCCCAATTTGGAGCTATTCGCAAATGCTGGATTAGTAACTGGAACTAGAATAAAAGAATAAAATAAGATGTACCCTTCCTTCATGAAATAACACAGTAAGTGATGGCTAAGTTAACAAATCAGACCTGTATACAACTGAAATGTGAATGCTGCATTAGGACATAATTCCTCACAAAGATGCAAAAGCACTGAATACACCAGATGAAAATAAACACTAAGAACATTACTTTCTCGTACCCATAAATGTGCCCCCCACCCCACCCCCACCGCGCTCCCAAACACACACCAGGCACCAAACAAGTAATCTCAATACCATCTTGGTAGCAAACAAATTTTTTCAAGCCCATTCCCAAATGTACCCACTATGAAAAATGCCCCAGACCACTCTAACCCCTTCCTGAAGAAGACTTCAAAAGCTCTACCAAATTCCTGTGGTTTTACAGACGATTGAAGACAGTCCAAGAAAATATTTGCAGGGGGAAAAGGAGAAAGAAGTCTTAGAGACTCCATGTCTCCTAACAAAGTGACATCAGAAATCTTAGAATCCACCAGTCAACCAGGAAAGCAGGGCTTGTTCCACATGGGTAGCTCATTCTGGCAGCTGATGGAAAGGTCTGACCTCTTAGGATTTCAGGTATGAAAAATATCTAACAATTATTACAAGTTAAAACAAAATGCAAGCCAGAGCATAACAAAAGAAGTTCAAGATCACCGTCTCATCAACTGCTTTCAGACCTAATGACTGAACAGAATTCTGGCAAACCTATATCTTGATAAATCATTTTTTTTCCTACTACAATTCAAATTAGTATTTTAGCACTGATGTTTTAATCTCGATAGAAGCACGGAAGTTACACGCACAAGGCAGGCCACAGGACCACGAAAGGAATCTTCGCAACTGAACCACCTACCAGCGGGGAATGGAGGAGCCGCGTGGCCACCTCCCGGTGTCCAGCCACAACGCACAGATAGCAGAGGAGATTCAGCTTGGCCCGGGAGGCCCCCGTGCTCTTCTCAGTCGAGTCGATCTGTGAGCACACTTGCTGCAAAAAGTCATTCCAATCTTGGTCTTTTAGAAATACTAATTTATCCACTGGAGAGGAAAGAACATATTAAAAGTGGATATATCATGTAAAAAAAAATGCTGAAAACATTACAAAGAGAAATAAAATGGAACACAGAATTTCAGCAGCCGAGGACAAAGACGATCCTAGATTCACAATGTCAAAACCAAAAAGTCCTCCCATGATGACACTACTTTTATTTATTCCTCTGGATTCCTCTCCTTTTCTACCCATAGACCCTTTTTCTCTATGTGAATGGAAAACTATGTTTGAAAGATGCCTAAAGGAGAATCATCCTGCAACCAAGAATATAACAAAATACTAAGGTACAGAAAGTTGTATTACAAAAAAGCAAGAAACAGCCTTTGTATAAATAAAGCAACCTAGCCCTAAAATGTTGGAAAAGCTAAGAACTGTTCAGTTGTTAAAAAGTTCCAATGAGATTACTGTTAAGCATAACAGGTTAATACAGTAGTTGAAATCCTCTGGGAGAGGCAAGTCCAAACCGTATACACACAGAAACCAAAACTGAGCAATGAGAGGCCATCCAAAATTAACACAGTTTCAGAGAATTTCCATCTGTGAATAAAATAAGCTGCAATAACGATTTCCTAAAATAACTCAGAGTAAAGGGGGATAGGGAAGGAATGTTATTTTGAAATAATAATAATCTAAGGTTTTCACGAACAATGGCTCTACCTGGCACAGTATATTTAAATTTAAATATGTTTTAGGGGCGCCTGGCTGGCTCAGTCGATGAAGCATCTGACTTTGGCTCAGGTCATGTTCTCACAGTTTGTGAGTTCAAGCCCCAAGTCATGTTCTGTGCTGAGAGCTCAGAGCCTGGAGTCTGCTTCTGATTCTGTGTCTCCCTGTCTCTCTGCCCCTCTCCTGCTCATGCTCTGTCTCTCAAAAATAAAATAAATGTTAAAAAATAATAATAATTAAAAATTAAAAAAATAAATTTAAGTATGCTTTATTTTGAACTTACTTTGATTTGATTTTAAATCCTAGATTATACTCTAGTGATGAGGAAGAATGTTTTTCTGGATCTAGCTTAACAGCTTAAAATAGATTTTATCATACAAAATACATCAAAGTTTAAGGTATAAACAAATATCTGATCCCACACAAGGCTTCCCAGTAGGTGATAGGAAACTGAACAATCTCCTTCGAGTGTCTTCACTCCCACACCATCCCCCCAAAAGTAAGCCATCTGACCCCACTGTCAGCTCCCTAGAGTAGAGTCTCAGTTCTTCATTGTGGCCTCTGACCCTCCGTACCCACAAGAACACCTGTCATGTTGTAAATGTAACAGGCTCTACAAGAGGGAAGGTCAAGAGACGTGCCCACTCAGCTGTACCAAAACGTTTACTCCCACAGGAGTGCAGGGCAGCCCAGACTCAGCTGAGTGAGCTCAAAAGATGGCACCAACAGATTACAAATTGTTTACAATGTACACAGCACTGCCCCAAGAAAACAGCCAGTTGGCAAGAAAATAGGAATGTAGCTATTCATAAATAAAATCTTTCATTTGCTTTTTTTTTTAATTTTTTTTTTCTAGGAGAGAGAGAGAGAGAGAGACAGCGTGAGCAGAGGAGGGTCAGAGAGAGAGGGAGATACAGACTCTGAAATAGGCTCCAGGCTCTGAGCTGGCAGTCAGCACAGAGCAGGGCTCGAACCCAGGAACCGCAAGATCATGACCTAAGCGAAAGTTGGACGCTTAACCGACTAAGCCACCCAGGCGCCCCTCATTTGCTTTTTAACAAGGTGAAGGAGGGAGTGCCTGAGCGGCTCAGTTGATTAAGCATCTGACACTTCGTTTCAGCTCAGGTCATGATCTCATGGTTCGTGCGTTCGAGCCCCACACTGGGCTCCTTGATGATGGTATGGAGCCTACTTGGGATTCTCTCTCTCTCTCCTTTCTCTCTCTCTCTCTCTGCCTGTCCCCTGCTCACATGCTGTCTCTGTCTAAATAAATAATCTTTTTAAAAAATTCCATTTAGTATTACTCAGCAATCAAAAAGAATGAAATCTTGCCATTTGCAACTACGTCGATGGAACTGGAGGCTATTATGCTAAGTGAAATTAGTCAGAGACAAGACAAATATCATATGACTTCACTCATATGAGGACTTTAAGATACAAAACAGATGAACATAAGGGAAGGGAAGCAAAAATTATAAAAAACAGGAAGGTGGGCAAACGTAAGAGACTTAAATATGGAGAACAAACAGAGGGTTGCTGGAGGGGTTGTAGGAGGGGGATGCGCTAAATGGGTGAGGGGCATCGAGGAACCTACTCCTGAAATCATTGTTGTACTATATATTAACTAATTTGGATGTAAATTAAAAAAATAAATTTAGGGGCACCTGGGTGGCTCAGTCGGTTAAGTGTCCAACTTTGGCTCAGGTCATGATCTCACATTTCGTGGGTTCAAGCCCCACATCGGGCTCTGTGCTGACAGGTAGCTCAGGGCCTGGAGCCTGTTTCGGATTTTGTATCTCCCTCTCTCTCTCTCTGACCCTCCCCTGCTCATGCTGTCTTTCTCTCCCTCTCAGAAATAAATAAAACATTAAAAAAATAAATTTTAAAAAATCCATTTGCTATTAGATGTCTTATTTTTATCTGTCTGTCAAAAGTCTATGTTAGACAAGCCCTTCGTACCTGAATATGCTGGTAGATGCAGTATCTTTGGATCAAATTTAATTGGTGGTTGTTTCATTATCTGTGGTTGAAACAAAACAAAACACAACCTTTTAAGATGTCTTTTCAGACAGATATCTGTCTTCTGACATAACTCCTATTATCAGGTTATAAATCAAAGAGGACAGTAAAGAACACTATAAAATTTGTCACCAAAAAGAAAAAGAATTCAACAGTGCCCTTTCAAATTAAAATATACAAACACCAATAATAGTTTATAAAAACAAGATCATCTGGGGGCAGCTGGCTGACTCAGTCAGTAGACCATGCGACTCTTATTCTCCGGATCATGAGTTCCAGCCCCACAATGAGGGCAGAGTTTACTTTAAATAGACAGACAGACAAAGCTTTGTAGAAAATGAAGCACTTTATCTTGGCTTACTCTTAAGCTAGTCAATCTCTAGGTTACAAATTTAGTCATTCAGGGGCACCTGGTGGCTGAGTCAGTTAAGTGTCCGACTCTGTTTCGGTTCAGGTCATGATCCCACAGTTTCGTGAGTTCGAGCCCCACTGTGAGTACAGAGCCTGCATGGACTTCCCTCTCCACCCCCAACCTCCCCCACCCCCGACTCATGCTATCTTGTTTTCTCTCAAAATAAATAAACTTTAAAGAAAAAGAAGAAGAAATTTAGTCATTCAGCAAATATTTATCGGGTACCTGTAATGGTGAGGCACTATGCTAAGTGCTAAGAGGGATACAAATATATATAAGACATGATCAGAAAGCATGGTCGGAGAGCTGGTACTCAGGTTGGGAAGATAAAACAAACGTGAAATGTCAAAACAAGAAAAAATACTCAACAATGCAAAATGGGCAGGACATAATTATAGACAGAACGTTTCACAGAAATTTTTTTAAAGTATTAGAGAATGCAACAAGCGCTTTAGGCTGACAAGGTTTATGAAAGAGCTGGAGGGAGGGCTGAGGTTTTCAAGAATAAGAACTTCATGGGTGAAATCAAGAACACACCATGCCAGGAAGATGTAAACAGCACGAATAGGAAAGTACACCCTTTTTTTTTTTTTTTTTTTTTTAAGAAACTGGAAAAACGGGTAGTTAGATCCATGAGTTTGGAACAGCCAGGGTACTTCCGCCCTGAGACTTTTAATTTAAAAATTCACCCATCGTTTCCATATCTAACAGCTCCAAAACCTCTCTATAGAGTGTTTTAAAAAGCTTTGCGGGTGCTTTTCTTGCCAGAAATGCAGAGCCTCCCACATACTCCTCATGAGAAACACTTAGAAAAACCCAGCTGGAGGGACAGCCTACAAAACACCTGACAAGCACTCTCAAATATCAAGGTCACGAAGGCCAAGCAAAGACTCAGAAATCACAAGGCCATGAAAGACCAGGACTGAAGGTAAGAGAAAAAGGCCCAACAGCAAAGTGGAACAAGAGACCCCGGGAGAGAAAAAGGGCATCAGTGGTACAAGTAGTAAAATTCAAGTAAATTCGGCAATTTAGTTAATAGCACTGTACCCATGTTAGGTCCCCGGCTTTGCTAACCACACTATGGTCCTGTAAGATGCTAGCATCAGGAGAAGTTGGGTAAAAAGTATACAGAACTCTATTTTTGAACCTTTTCTGTATATCTAAAATTGGAAGTTTAAAAACTAATTTCGACTAAGGCTTCCCCAAATCAGTTAAGTATGGTTATAAAAAGAAATAAACAGAAAGAACATTGTCAAAAGACATCACAAACTGTTCTTAGAAGGTCCACTGGGAAAATGACCCATTTCACATTAAATTTGGCATGATACAGAGTTACTCTGCCAAATACCTGAACTCATAAAAAGAATTAGCTCCATTATGAAAAATAGCTGGGTAATGTATATTAAATGTTGTCTATCTAGAAGATAAATATGCATCTAATAACTTTTTTTTTTTTTTTTGAGAGAGAGACAGACAGAGTGTTGGGGGGGAGGGGACAGAGAGAGAGGGAGACACAATCCAAAGCAGGCTCCAGGCTCTGAGTTGTCAGCAAAGAGCCCAAAACAGGGCTCAAAATCACAAACACTAAGATCATGGTCATGACCTGAGCCAAAGTCAGCCACTTAACCAACTGAGCCACCCAGGCACCCTCAGAACCCATTTGTTCTAAATTATACTAATGTTCCCCAGTGAAATGAGAGAACACAGTCATAAATTAAAATGGAAAAAGACATTTTAAAAAAAATTTTTTTAATGTTTTATTTATCTCTGAGAGAGAGAGAGAGACAACGAGAGAAGGGGAGGGTCAGAGAGAGGGGGAGACACAGAATCTGAAGCAGGCTCCAGGCTCTGAGCTAGCTACCCGCACAGAGACTGATGCAGGGCTAGAACCCACAAACCACGAGATCATGACCTGAGCCAAAGTCGGAGGCTTAACTGACTGAGCCACCCAGGCGCCCCGGAAAAAGACATTTTAAAAAGAAGACAAATAAAATACAGAATAGGTAATACAGAGGGACTGAGAAGTTAATTTTTTTTTGTCTTAAGAATACTCACCATCCCCTAGTAACACAGAGGTATATTGCAAGAGACGAGAAGCTACAAAATTCACGCTAGGTATGAAGTGCACTGTGAACCACACCACCCCAGCCCCCGGTGTCTCCCCACCCTCTGGCCCACGTCCTGAGCACCTGCTCATCTCTTTGGGACCCACCCACCCACCCCAGCGGGGAGAGCAGTGCTCACTCACATCTGCCTTCCTGACTCATCCACAACAACAGTGTTTCGTTCGAGAATGTATGGAGAGACAAAAGGAATGAGGACTGAGGTCTAGAAGCCCATGGACTGAGGGGAGGCAGCGCTGATGCAGAAGAGGAAGACATTCAGCACTCAGTGAAGGGACAAGTAATGCAGGAAGACGAGAGGGTCACACACAGGGTGGTCGTTAGAAATGCAGACGTGGCACGAATGAAATAAAAGACATGAGGAACAGCAAAGAAAAGAAAGCAAACAGTATTTGGGATGAAGGGATCACCAGGATTTCAGCCCTCCATGAAGCCTAAATAAAGCTCAGCCCTCAGCTGATATTTCCCCACCTTTGGGTTGTCAATAATTGGGGTGATGACAAGATCAGAGTCTGTGTAGATGAGCTCTCTCATGTGGGATTCCAGGTCCTGCTGACTCAGGTGTTCACGTGCGATCTGAAATAGGAACAAAAAGGAGGCTTTGTTTCTGTGATTACTGCCGAGAGTTTAAAAAGCGGGATAATAAGGGCCTAAGACATCCCTGGAAGGGTCACCTGTATCCGTGTCCCTCAGATTACTATTCAAAAACACTTTCAGAGGGGCACCCGGGTGGCTCAGTCTGTTAAGCGTCTGACTTCGGCTCAGATCAGGATCTCACGGTTTGTGGGTTTGAGCCCCGCATCGGGCTCTGTGCTGACTGCCAGCTCAGAGTCTGGGGCCTGTTTTGGATTCTGTGTCTCCCTCTCTCTCTGCCCCTCCCCTGCTCACGCTCTGTCTCTCTGTCTTTCAAAAATAAATAAATGTTAAAAAAAAAAAATTTTTTTTAAAACACTTTCAGAGGGGCCCCTGGGTGGCTCACTTGGTTAAGCATCTGACTTCAGCTCAGGTCATGAACTCATGGTTCATGAGTTCAAGCCCCACGTCAGGCTGTGTGCTGACAGCTCAGAGCCTGGAGCCTGCTTCAGATTCTGTGTCTCCCTCTCTCTCTGACCCCCCTCCCCACTCATGCAGTCTCTCAAAAATAAATAAACGTTAAAAAAAAAAAAATACTTTCAGAAACAGTCTTCTTTGAGCTTCATAAAAATCCTCAGTCCGGTGTATCATCCTTCTCATTGTTACAGGACGAAAAAAAAAAGCTCAGACACAGTAACCAATCTATTCACATTTACCACAAAGGCTAGTTAGGACCAGAAAAAAGATCTTCTATAGTTTAAGCTACAATAAGGCAAAATTGTTTTTCAATTACCAGCATTTTTTTTTAAAGCACTTGAACTTTTTTATTTTTTATTTTTTTACATTTATTTGTTATTGAGAGACAGAGAGGGAACATGAACGGGGTAGGGACAGAGAGAGAGAGAGGGAGACACAGAATCTGAAGCAGGCTCCAGGCTCTGAGCTGTCAGCACAGACCCCAACGCGGGGCCCAAACCCACGAACCATGAGATCATGACCCGAACTGAAGTCGGACGCTCAGTCGACTGAGCCACCCAGGCGCCCCAGCGGCATGGTTTTTAATCATTCATCCACTGAACACTCACCAATTTATTCTGCTTTACAGAATATTCAGTATGAAGTTAAAATTACAGCATAAAAGAATTTCAGGATCAAACACTACCTCACTACCTAAGCGTTAAACACCCCTATCTTCATAAAAGCTAAAGTAGCCTGGGGCGCTCAGTTGGTTAAGCATCCGACTTCGGCTCAGGTCATGATCTTACGTATCATGAGTTCAAGCCCCGCGTCAGGCTCTGTGCTGACAGCTCAGAGCCTGGAGCCTGCTTCAGATTCTGTGTCTCCCTCTCTCTCTCTGCCCCTCCCCTGCTCCCACTCCTGTCTATCTCTCTCAAAAATGAACATTAAAAAAAATTCTAGGTAATAATAAAACCTAAAGTAGAGTCAATACATAAAGTAACAAACCATATTTGAGATTTTTCTTTGTGTTCTATTTAAACATAACTCATTCCTAGTGCTATGCCATCTTGGGACTTCACATCAGACAAAAAAGGTATTTAAGTATTAAGAACTTTCACTGAAGCAGTTCTTCCTGCCCATGGATCCCATCCCCATACTTTAATAAAAAAAACCTTTTTGCACCAAAAAAAAAAAAAACTTCCGCTGAAACACTGACCAACAAATAGAGCAAAACAGAAAAAAAAGTGAAGTGAAAAATGAGTAAATTCTCCCAACTGAGGCAAGAGCATGAATAAAGGAATAATTAGCTAACAACCTTCCTAAAAACCAAGACCACCTCCCTCTGCAACTTAGAAAACAGACCTATAAAAATCCATGAAGAATAAAGAAGAGCTTTGTAAAACAATGAATTTAATGTTTAAAAGTACAGACATTTAATACAGAAAGACTTCAAAAAAGGCCAAAATGAATGAACTAAAAACTAATATGAGAATTAGTATGGTTGACCAATTAGAAATTTCTATGTAAAAATTAATTTCTTATATATACATGAAATGTATGCACAGTTAACAAATTCTAAAAATGAAATATGCACTCACAATAGCAAAAAATAAAATAGAATTCTCAGGAATAGAGTGATCAAACACTGCAATCTACTAAATGAAAAAAATTAAATTGTAAAATTATGTTCCCTTGTTTGAAAATGAACATGTATGTATAGACTCAGAAGTGGAGATACCAAAATATAACCAATGGTTACCCCGGATAATTAAATTACAAGTAGGTTTTCTTTGTCCTCTCAGACATTTTCCAAATTTTCTACAATTATAAAAATTTTGTACTTGAATAAAAGACAATCACTTTAAAATCATACAAGATAAACTCTCATACAACTTATATGACTGCTCAACTATTCTCAATAAAATGATTAAGTGCACTCCTCTACAATAACCATGGCCAGAAGAGAGTCAACAACTGTTACATTTCAAAATGCACTTTTGGGGGCACCTGGGTGGCTCAGTCGGTTAAGTTTCAGACTTCGGCTCAGGTCGTGATCTCACGGTTAGTGGGTTTGAGCCCTGCATCAGGCTCTGCGCTGACAGCTCAGAGCCTGGAGCCTGTTTCGGATTCTGTGTCTCCCTCTCTCTATGACCCTCCCCTGCTCACTCTGTCTCTATCTCTGTCTCAAAAATAAATAAGACATTAAAAAAAATGATTTAAAAGAGTAGCTAGTTACTGTGCTACCAGCATGAATAAAGATACAGAGATCAACAGAACAGAGTCCAGAACTAAACCTCACCTTCAAAGTCAAGTGACAGTCCACAAGAATGCCAGGACAATGAACTGGGGAAAGAGAGTCTTTTCAACAAATGGTGCTGAGACAACTGGAAATGTCCATGCAACACAATGAAGCTGAACCATCTCCTCACGCTGTATACAAAAATTAACTCAAATGGATTTAAGACCTAAAGGTAAAAGCTAAGCATAGACATAAACCTTGGTGACCCTGGAGTAGGCAATGGCTTCTAAACTATGACACCATAAGTCTAAGCAACAACACACACACACACCCACACACACACAATTTGAGCTGTATCAAAATTAAAAAGTTCCGTGCTTCAGGGTGCCTGGATGGCTCAATTGAGCAGCTGACTCTTGATTTCACGTAAGATAATGATCCCACGGTTATCCCGCAGACTCCATGCTGAGTCGTGGAGCTTGCTTGGCATTCTCTCTCTCCCTCTGCCCCTCTCCCCGACTTGTGCTCCCTCTCAAGTAAAAAATAAATCCATAAAAACTAAAGCTTCTGTGCTTCAAAGGACACCACTGGAAAACACAATCCAGAGAATGGAAGATTTATAAATCGCACACCCAGAATATATAAAGAATTCCTTACAACTCAATAAATGAGCAAAGATTTGAAAAGGCACTCTTCCAAAGGAGATATACAAAAAGCCCATAAGCACATGAAAAGATGCTCAATATAATTAGTCATCAGAAATTCACATTAAAACAAGATCTATAATTCACACCTCCCAGTATGGCTCTAATGCAGCATTATCCACAATGGCCCAAAGATTGAATCAACCCTAGTGGCCAAAGAAGGATGAATGGATAAACACAGTGTGGTACCTACACACAATGAAATATCATTCAACCCTAAAAAGGAATGAAATTCTGACACATGATAGACCCTTAAGACATCATGCTAACTGTAATAAACCAGACACAAAAGGGCTAATTTTGTACGGTCCCACTTAAAGGAGATTATTAGGCAAATTCACAGAGGCAGAAAGTAGAACAGTGGCTACTATGGCTTGGAGGAAAAGGAGATGGGGAGCTATTGTTTAGTGGGTACAGAGTCTGAATTTGGGATGAAGAAAAAGTTCTGGAGATGGATAGTGGTGGCAGTGGCACAAAAATGGAAATGCCACAGAACTGTACACTTAAACATAGCTAGGTGGTAAATTTAATGCAACATGTATTTTACCCCAATTAGGAAAAACGACAGACAATAACTGGTTTTTGTCAGAGATGGGGTAAAAACCAAATCCTCACACACCACTGGTGAGAATGTAAAATGGCACAGCTGCCTTGCAAACTAGCATGGCAGTTCTTCGGAAGGTTCAACAGAGTGACCATGTAAGCCTACAGTTACACTCCTGCAGATGTAAAGAGAAATTCAACGCACACCCACTCAAAACCACGTACGCAAACATTCATAGCAGTGTTGTTCACAACGGCCAACAGGTGGAGACACAACGCAAATGTCCATCAAATGATGAATGGAGAAATGTGGTATGTACAACAGATTATTTGGCAATAAAAAGGAACAGAGTACCGATACACTATGTTATGTGAAAAGAGCCAGTTGCAAAAGATCACATATTGTGTTATTTCATTCATTTGCAATGTCAAGAATTGACGAATTTATCAGGAAAGAAAGATTAGTGGCTGCCTAGGATGAGAGGGAAGAGAAATGGAGGGGAAATGGGAGTGACTGCTAATAGGTATGGGGTTTCCTTGTGGGATGATGAGTGTTCTCAAACTGACTGTGGGGATGGCTACATGACTGAATATGAGCAAAGCCCCTGAACTGTACGCTTTAATTGGGTGAGTGAAATGGGATGTCAATCAGATCTTACTGAAGCTGTCATCAAAAAAATAACTATGGGGGCACCTGAGTGGCTCAGTCGGTTGAGCGTCCAACTTCAGCTCAGGTCGTGATCTCACAGTTCATGGGTTCAAGCCCCGCGTCGGGCTCTGTGATGACAGCTTAGAGCCTGGAGCCTGCTTCGGATTCTGTGTCTCCCTCTCTCTCTGACCCTCCCCTGCTCACCCTGTCTCTCTTGCTCTCTCTCTCTCTCTCAGAAATAAAAACATCAAAAATTTTTTTTAAAAAACTATGAATCAAATCTCTTGTCAGAGTACTTACCAGAAAAAACAGTGATAATCAAAGAAAATGTTTTAATTGCAAATTGTGTCATGATCACAGATTGGAGATCAACTCGCAACTTTTCTTCTGAGTCTCCATACCTTATGTAAAAAGATAAGAAAGACAGGAAAGAAAGGAAGGAAGGAAAGGCAAAGCAAAGCAAAGCAGGGAAAAAAGAAAAATCCCATCTCTGCTCACCTTGGTTGAAGGAGAAGCCTTCTGTGGTGAATTCTGAGTCATATCCTCAGCAGTACTTAGTCCAACTGCAGTGCTAGTTCTCGGAGTCGGGCGAGAACTGGAAAATACACATGGGTCAACATTACTCAGTGTTCTGAAACTCTATCCTGTTTACTATTATCTGGGAAAAAACACATGTCATGGAAAAAATGGTAGAATGTCAAGATTCTAGGTGATCTACATTGAAACTCTAATTTGTGTTTATACAACACCTTTTCTGTAAGTATCTTCAATTTCCTGACTAATTTATTATTTATTCACAGGCCCTACACTATATACAGTATTTTCTATTTTAATCAGAAACTTAGAACATTTTTGTAAGTAGGCTCCATGCCCAGCACACAGCCCAACAAAAGGCTTGGACTCATGGCTCCAAGATCAAGACCTGAGCAGAAATTAAGAGTCAGATGCCCTTGGGGCGCCTGGGGGGCTCAGTTGGACAAGAATCTGACTTTGGCTCAGGTCATGATCTCACGGTTTGTGGGTTTAAGCCCCACATCTCGTTCTGTGCTTACAGCTCGGAGTCTGGATCCTGCTTCAGATTCTGTGTCTCCCTTTCTCCCTCTCTCTGTCCCTCTCCTGCTCGTATTCTGTCTCTCTCTCTCAAAAATAAACATTAAAAAATTTTTTTAAAAAAGTGAGACATCCAACTGACTGAGCTACTCAGACACCCTTGATTTTATTATTTTTTAAATGTATGCTCCCATCAGCAGGATTAACATAATAATATACATCAGTCTACAAAGGGTGGAAAATATTTACAATTCTATTTCAGAAAATATTTGATACAGAAAATCATCTTAGTATCTACATAAGATAAAGAACAAGTTATAATCTGCATCTATATTTTACTGATTCCTCCTGTACTTAAAAATCCTGGTCAGGAGTGCCTGGGTGGCTCAGTTGGTTAAGCATCCAACTTCGGCTCAGGTCATGATCTCACAGTTCGTTGAGTTTGAGCCCCGCGTCAGGCTCTGTGCTGACAGCTCAGGACCTGGAGCTTGCTTCAGATTCTGTGTCTCCCTCTCTCTGCCACTCTCCTGTTCACACTCTGTGTTTGTCTCTCTCTAAAAAATAAACATTTAAAAATTTAAAAATGCTAGTCATACTCTGAGGGTCACCCCATTACTCCTGGATTTGGAGTTCTTCACTTATTAAGAAATCTTTCCACTGAGATCATTAGGGTCTTTTTTTTTTTTTTAATGTTTATTTATATTTGAGAGAGAGAGAAAAACAGAGTGTGAGCAGGGGAGGGGGCAGAGAGACAGAGACAGAATCTGAAGCAGGCTCTAGGCTCTGAGATATCAGCACAGGGCCCAATGCAGGGCTTGAACTCATGAACCCCAAGATCATGACCTGAACCAAAGTCAGACACTTAATCAACAAGCCATGCAGATGCCTCGATTAGGATCTTTCTTTTTTTTTCGTTTCAAATGTTTTATTTATTTCTGAGAGAGAGACAGCATGAGAAGGGGGGGGTGGTCAGAGAGAGAGGGAGACACAGAATCTGAAACAGGTTCTGAGCTAGCTGTCAGCACACAGCCCGACGTGGGGCCCGAACCCACAAACCGTGAGATCATGACCTGAGCCGAAGTCGGACGCCTAACCGACTAAGCCACTCAGTTGTCCCCATTAGGATCTTTCTTAATGAATTCCTTCAAACTCCCAAATATCAGGATCCTCATCTCTTTTGCTTACCTGGTTTTGTTCGTTCATAAACAAGTAGTTACTTAATTCACAAAATATGCCAAAGTTTTTAAAAAGCTGAATTAATATCTAGAATGTATATAGATAAAGTCAACATACTTTATATTTCAATAGGGTAAAACAAGTCAGGAAATTTTAGTTCACTGTTATAACCCCTTTGTCATTAAATAAAACTATTTGTATACAAGAACAAAACTATAAATAAAATATGACACTTAACATTTACATATTATTAAAATTTTAAATACATGGGTCTTAATTATATTAAAATACCATTCTGTTCCCAATAAAATTAGTTCAATGATTACATTATTAAATAATATTACTTAAGCCTCCATACAAAACAACATTTGACATGGCATGCCTAGGTAGCTCAATCGAGTAAGCGTCCAACTTAGGCTCAGGTCATGATCTCATGGTTTGTGACTTTGTCTCCCTCTTTCTCTGTCCCTCCTCTGCTCTCTACCTTGAAAATAAACATTTTTTTAAAAAACTTTTTTAAATTAAAAAATTTTAACAAAAAACACAACCTGTTCTTTCCTCAAAGTCTTTACCCTTAAGCTCAACTGCTAAAATTTCACATTCAATTGTATTTGAAGGGCAAGTTAAAAAATGAGGAGGTTTTAACCCTTATAAATAGGAAACACGGGTGGTTTGCTTAAAAGCTTTTATTTTTTATTTTTTTTAATGTTTATTATTTTTGAGAAACAGAGAGAGAGCATGAGCAGGGGAGGAACAGAGAGAGTGGCAGACACAGAATCCGAAACAGGCTCCAGGCCCTGAACTGTCAGCACAGAGCCCGACATGAGGCTCGAACCCTCAAACTGGGAGATCATGACCTGAATGGAAGGTGGACGCTTAACCGACTGAGCCACTCAGGTGCCCCTGGTTTGGTTAAAAACTTTTAAAAATGCACAGCCAAGTCGACATTCCATGGGCCAGCACCTGACTCGAACTTCAAAAGCAGAGTGGTACAGGAATTTGGCATTCACATCCCCGCCCTTCATCTCTGTGGAACACGGTCTGCCAGGACAACAGGTGCTTTGAGAAGCCCTGCCTGCGGTCACGCACGCATTGCTTACTGCTCTGGATCTCACATACCTCAGAAGAAACATGGACTCATTCGGTTGACTGCCAACAGTACTTTTAGGCCGCAACTCAGCTGGATTTTCTGTGGCAGGAAAGAAAAAAACATTTGATGTAAAGGAACCAAAAATATCACGAGCAGGATATGATGCAGGCAGAAATTTAAAAAGAATGATAAAAACTAGAAATTCTCAGAAACAGCATCCTCAGCGGCATGAACGTGCTCCAGCGACAGCTCACCTAGTCTGAAAGAGTGACTTAGTCGCTGACTGCTCTTCTCCCCCTTGGCTTGACCACTCTGAGACTTCAAAACCTCCTTGGAATCTTGGGTCCCAGAATGCCGCAACACTTTTCTGCTGTTCAACAGGAGAAAGCCAACACAATCAAACCTAGTTTGGAGCTTTCTATAGCATTCTGTGTAGAACAAGAGGTTGGAAAAGTTCGTTAAATTACACATAACGCTTGGCGAAGCCGTGGAGTTAGGTGAGACTTGTCACCGAGTAGCTCAAGTGAGCACTTACTATGCATGAGGCTTTGTACTGACTGTGTCCAAACACCTTATCCCTGAGAAAAATAAATAGCAATAAATTGGGCAAGTGAACCAGAACTCAAAGTCCCAGTAAACCGGCAGTGAGCATCCCTCTTCTTTCTCCCCTCCCAGGACTGCCTGACCTGGACTCCAACGCACGAGTACAGAGCCCCTAAGAGAGGCCTTCTATTTCTGCTCTAAGAAACAGGAAAGGGGACTCCGAAGGGTCAGAATAGAGGAAATGCCACGGTTTACTTTTTTTCTGTTTCCACTGTATGCTGTCCCCCCACCAGGTAACCTAGAGCAGTGAGCTGTCAACAGCCGCTCGTAGCCAGTGGCTCAGACTGAAGGAGGGCATCTTCTTGAGCCAGAGAGCTAGGATCGGAAGAACAGGAGGCAAATCCCTGCTACTGTGCCCTTTTCTCTCCTCTCTCGCTGTCCTCCTGCCACTGAGCCCCAAACACATCCGGCAAGAACTAGAAACTGTAATACACCATGACTAAGCGGGTCTTATCATGGGACTGCCAAGGCTGGCTCGCTCTTTGAAAACCAGAGTCTGAAGAAGAAAAACCACATGATCTTCAACTGATACAAGAAGGCGTTTGACAAAATTCAACAATCATTCGAACTGGAGAGCAGCTATGCAAACCTCCAGCTCATCGTACTTAACGGCAAAGGCTGATTGCTTTCATCCTAAAGGCAGAAACCAGGCAAAGACGTTCACTTTCACCACTCCTGATCTGATGTCTTACTGAAAAAGTCCTAGCAAGGACAATTAGGCAAGAAGAGAAACCATGCGCATACAGATTAACAAGGAAGACGGCAAACTGAGGTCAGAGGTCTCCTGGGCCTTGCGGACACTGGGAACCAAGATGAGAGCCCCGCTTTCTGTTAGTCCCCACAGAGTGTAACATCACGGTGGGATCATGGTTGAATCTCACTGGATCAAAGAAACCCAAGTTTGAGAGAGACTTTAAATAGAATTCAGACTTCTGTATCCAATACACTGAATTTGCCAAGACGAAACTCAAGAATCATACAACCATTCACCACTGAATAAGTTGAAGGGGGAGAGTCAATTATTGGGCCTTTATTTGACTACTCTTCACCTTGTTCTATTTTTTTTATGTCTTTATTTTATTTTGAGAGACAGAGAGCAAGCAGGTGAGGGGAAGAAAGGGAGACACAGAATCTGAAGCAGGCTCCAGGCTCTGAGCCGTCAGCACAGAGCCCGACGCGAGACTCAAGCCCATGGACTGTGAGATCATGAACTGAGCCAAAGTCAGACACTTAACTGACTGAGCCACCCAGGTACCCCTCTTCACTTTGTTCTTAATACCATCATTTTTCAAAGTGTCCGGGGCTAAGAAGATTTTATAATAACAATGCAGTATATTAGTCAGATCAGACAGGATTAGACAGGATCAGACTAGGTTATGCTGTGGTAACATACAACCCATAGATTCCTGTGGCTTAGAATCTCCTAACTCCAGGGTCGCCTGGGTGGCTCAGTCGGTTAGGCATCCAACTTCGGCTCAGGTCATGATCTCATGGTTTGTGGGTTTGAGCCCCGTGTCAGGCTCTGTGCTGACAGCTCAGAGCCTGGAGCCTGTTTCACATTCTGTGTCTCCCTCTCTCCCTGACTCTCCCCTGCTCACGCTGTCTCTCTTTCTCAGAAAGAAATAAAAAACATTAAAAAAATTTTTTTTAAAGAATCTCCTAACTATGCCGCTCTCAGGCACACGGCCACTGAAGGCTGGCTTATCACAGTCACTAAAGACCCAGCCTGACAGCAACTCCATTTGGACATTTTCTTCCCAATTAGCTCATCAGGAGGAAGAGGTGTGGCCAATCTCTTACTGGCTCTTCAGGTGTCTATGGAGAATGAACACACATCACTTCTGCTCACCTTTCATTAACCAAACCAAGTAACATGACCACACTCAACTTGAAAGGGGGTAAGGAGATCCCACCATGTGCTTGCAAGGTGAGAAGTGAGTTATATTTGCTGAACAGAACTCATGACTACCATACTCAGTCACTGACTGGAGAATAAACAACTGATCAGAAAAATGAGCAAAATTAAGAACACAGAAGGTCACGACTAAAGCCATACTTAAACAAATGCTTGATTTTCTCCTATATGAAAGCAGACAAATTCACGTTGTCGATGCTGCATTATTACAACAGTAATCACTGTGATGATCATCTGATAGCCACGTCCCCCCACAAAGACAAGCCTACACGCTACCTGAAGGCGGAATTCTCAGTGCTCGATTCATGGTCTCTCCTAGCAAAGGCATCCTTCCAAAATGAGTGCTGCAGTAGGCCTGCCCAAGTTAATCTGTACAAAACATAAATGTTAAAACTCTCTCTTAACAGGATTTACCACGCATAATTCCCAAGTCACATCCCAATTACGTATATCAGATTTTATAATTTATAAATTTCTCTATTCAAATGTACCTCTGCAATTCTTTCATACTTTACTTGCATCGCAGTATACAATTAACCTCTTAGCAACACCCTAAAAAATAATTCAGAACCCTTAAATGGTACAGAATGAGTCTAAAAACTAAATATTAGAGGGGTGCCCGGGTGGCTCTGTCGGTTAAATGTCCGACTTCAGCTCAGGTCATGATCTCGCGGTTCATGGGTTCGAGCCCCGCATCGGGCTCCGTGCTTACAGCTCAGAGTCTGGAGCCTGTTTCAGATTCTGTGCCTCCCTCTCTCTCTGACCCTCCCCTGCTCACGCTGCCTCTCTCTGTTTCTCTCTCTCTCTCTCTCTCAGAAATAAATAAAACATTAAAAAAAAAACTATTAGAAGTCTCAGGGTTCATATTGCATGCAGCCTGATGAAAACATTTTCAGTTCTCCAAATAGTCTATGAAGAGGGCCTATAATTAGCTTAAAATTTTATTTATTATTATTTTTTTAATTTTTTTTTTTTTTTTAGTGTGAGAGCATGAGCAAGGGGGAGAGACAGAGAGGGAAACAGAAGATCCAAAGAGGGCTCTGCACTGACAGCAGCAAGCCCAATGCAGAGCTCAAACTCACAAACCACGAGGTCATGATCCAAGCCAAAGTCGGACACTCAACCAGCTGAGCACCCAGGTGCCCCTTTAGCTTAAAATTTTAAAGTAAATATATCATTATCAATCTATAATTCTATAATCCTTTATTCTACATACCCTACCTGCTTCATGACTTTCACTTTTGGGACTTCACTTTTAAAATTTCACTTAGAAATAAGAAAATCAACCTCATGATTTTACAGTCATACGTCCATGTAGGAATCAAATGTTATCCAGCTCTTTGCCCACGTTAAAATGACTTGAGGCTGAGGTGGCTTAGTCAGTTGGGCATCTGACTGCTGACTTCAGCTCAGGTCATGATCGCAGGGTCGTGGGGTAAGGTTCCACAATGAGCACGGGGCCTGCTAGGGATTCTCTTTCTCTCAGCTCCACCCCTGCCTCTGCCCTTTCCCCCCCACTCGTGCACCCTAAAATAAAATTGTTAAAAATAAAGACTTTAGGCTGAACCGAAAAGCCAGACTCACTTACAAAGCATAAATTTTTACTACTAATAGAGTATGCTCTGGTTATAATCATCAGGCACAGAATGGCTAAGCCTGACTAAAATTTCAATACAAAAAAGAAAACTTGACTCTTCAAAATGTCTCTATTGGAACAAAAACTACTCTGATCAAAATCAAAACATGATTAATAAAGAGAAGGAATCTGTCATCACATATAGTATCTTTTTTTTTTTTTTTTTACAAAGAGCTCTTAAAAAACACTAACAGAGAAATAAAAATTGCCAATAAAGTGAAATTTCTTTCTTGTCACCTTAGCAAAATGTGTAAGGTCAATAATCTAGTGTAGGTAACACTGGGAGGGAAGGGGTTGTCTAGTGGTGTTACACCAGCGCACATTCCAAGAATGTAGCAAATGCACCCAACTATTTCACATTCTTAGCCTCTGGCCACCAACTCCACTTTCAGAAACCTCTTAATGGTAACTGCCTAAAGGAACAACAAATACACAAAAGGGTATTTACTGTAGCAGCATATGTAATATTCTAAATCAAGAAATCCTCCAGGGGCACTTGGGTGGCTCAGTCAGTTAAGCATCCAACTCTTGATTTCAGCTCAGGTCATGATCTCAGAGTTTGTGAGTTCAAGCCCCTCATCAGGCTCTGCACTGACAATGTGGAGCATGCTTGAGATTCTGACTTTTCCGCTCTCTGCCCCTCCCCTGCTCACTCACATGCTTGCTCGCTCGCGCGCGCTCTCTCTCTCTCAAAAATAAACAGATGTTCAAAAAAAAAGAAAAAGAAATACTCTAGGGTGGCCTGGATGGCTCACTCACTCACTCAGCTAAGCTTCTGACTCCTGGATTTGGGCTCAGGTCATGACCTCATGGTTCTTGAGTTTGAGCCCCATGATGGGCTCTCCACTCACACCACAGAGCCTGCTTGGGATTCTCTCTCCTCCCTCTGCCCCTTCCCTGTTTGTGCTTCTGTGCTATCTCTCAAAAAAAAAAAAAAAAAAAAGGGAGGGAGGCAGAGGTGGACATATAAAGAGAACTAGGTTATAGAGTGGTATCATTTATACAAACATGTATACAATATAAGGATATACATATGTAGAAATGTGGATACACCATCCTAAATCAAGTAGATTTGTATCCATCAAAAGGTATCTGGAAGACCATAGCAAAATACCACTAATCCTAACAGTATTCCATTGTAAGCACAAAGGGAATTAGCACTTCCTTCTGCCATTTTTTTCCACATTTAATGAAGATAGAGAATGGGTTATTTTATATGCTACATGAAATTTAGTCTTCATTTTACACCCTGATGCAGAAACCCCAAACACTTGCCTAAACCCCCCTCCCCAGATACACAGTGGCAGAATCTGACCTAGAAACCAGCTGCTCTTGTCTGCCAACCCAGGGAGACCCCTTCCGGACTCCTGACCTCCCTTCCACAATCCTATGCCACAGTGCTTTCTAATTTTCTGCCATTACTGCAACCCAGAAAATTCACACTGTGCTTGTGAGCCTCTCACTTGATGCTCTCATTGTGACAGGATTATCATAAAAACACATCTTACTAAAATACCACTCAGCAGTTATTACATTAATGATCTTGACAGTGTCATCCCTAGTTCATTAGTGTAAGGCGGGATTTAGCCTGAAATCCACAATGAAAAACAATGCCCTTCCTGGACTTAAAAGTTACAAGAAAATTTGTCAACCAATTAGACAACTGTTTAATACACTAAAGGAGAAGTGGACTTTACAATTTCCTCATGATTAAAAATCCCTGCAAACAAAGATGGACAAACCAGACTCTTAACTATAGAAAACAAGCTGATGCTTACCAGAGGGGAGCCAGGTTAAACAGGTGATGGGATTAAGGATCGCACCTGTCGTGATGAGCACCAGGCAGTGTATGGAAGTGCTGAATCACTAAACTGTACACTTAAAATTAACATTACACATTGTTAACTGAAATTAATTTTTTTTAACTTTTTTTAATGTTTATTTATTTTTGAGAGAGATAGAGAACACAAGCAGGGGAGGAGCAGAGAGGGAGACACAGAATCCAAAGCAGGCTCCAGATGCTGAGCTGTCAGCACAGAGCCCAAGACAGGGTCGAAACCACAAACCACGAGATCGTGATCTGAGCCGAAGTCAGATGCTTAACTAACTGAGCCACCCAGGTGCCCATAAATTTTTTTATTTTTTCAGACAGAGCCAGAGCACAAGTGGGAGTAACGGACAGAGGGGGAAGGAAATGGGGATGGAAACAGAGAGGGAGAGAGAATTCCAAACAGGCTCCATGCTCAGCACAGAGCTTGACACGGGGCTCAATCCCATGACCCCAGGATCATGACCCAAGCCAAAATGAAGAGTTGGACACTCAATCGACTAAGCCACCCAGGCACCCCTAAAATAAAAACTTTTTAAAAAACCCTACAAATAGAAAACACTTTTAACGTAAACTCAGATTTCTTTTTTTTAAAAAGTAATTTAAATAGTTCTGTGTATATTAAGAACAATACTATTTTACAAGTACATGAAAGGAGAAAAAAATTTCCTCATTCGTATTAAAATACTATCCATACATACCTTTTCTGAGGATCTTTTTGAAGTAAACCATCAAGCAAATTAATAAAATCTGAAGAAGCTTTAGGAAGAGAAGAATCTATACACAAAATGAGGCCCAAAAAGAAAAAAAAAGTGGTAAGTACATGAATATACACCCTACATAAACTTTAGAGTGATTGTATTTGAGCACACATTTTTAAGAGAACACTGAATCCATTATTAACAATTATATCCTCCGTTTAATGGAGGTGAGGAATGGGCATAAGAATAAAAACAACATTTTTTCCTATACCATAAAAGACATGAATCTCAGAAACTAAACTTGGACTAACCTTGGCAATTTCTCTTTACTGAATAAGCCCGGTCAAGATGACCAGGCTTATCTTCATATCCTTGTCTTCAACTTTTAATTATGCCTCATTTTCTGAGGCCTTCTTATTTGACCAACTTGGCTTTATAATGTACAATGATAAGAATACTTACAATCCCTCTTTTTCTCCCCCTCTCTCCTTTAAAGATTTTTAACAGGAAAATAATGTCACAATATTATGATGCTGTCCAATTCCAGTAGTCTGTAGGTGTTAGTTCTTTTTAAATTAGACAGAATATACCAGAGTCAAATTATCAGTCTGTGGTTCAAGTGGCCATGAAGACAGTGGACAAAGACATCGAACAGAGGCTGTTACTGGGCACTATGACCACAGTCTGATGAAGGTCCCTAATTAAGGGTGGGCTACCAGATGTATCCTGGCCGGATCTTTGACACCTGTATTTTCAGATTTCTCTTCCCTGCCTAAAAGTCTTTAACTTAAAGGACAGAACAATAATCAGTACTTCCAATATTCAAAACAAAAACAATAATCCAAAGTCGTCATTACAGGAAACAGATTTTATAGAAATCACCATCCTTAATATAAAGCTAAAGAAAAAAATAAGCAGTTTTGTTTTCTTTTAAGTAGTAGAGACTATTTTCAAAATAACATTTTGGCTTTTTCACTTAGGAGGACTCTTGAAATCTTGAAAGAATTCCATATTCCCAGTTTTTCCATGAATTACTTTCAAAAGTTTTTTTCGTAAAGTTGTTTTCATTTGTACATCTTAAGAATCACTTTTCTTCCAGTGCACAGCAAAGTGCTTTACTATGTTCAGGCCTTTTGGGGTTTTTTCCTTTTCTTGCCTTAAATTTGTTAGTGGTAGATGGTTACCTTAATCAAAATTCATCTGATTAAAGTTCCAATCCATTTAAGACACTACAATTATATCTTGTTTAAAGACTTTAGCAACTTGTCAGGGGCAACTGACAAACTCCCAACTTGCTCCTATTCGAACAGTAAACAGAAATAACTACAAAGAACAAGAGTACAAATTAATAGTACATTCACAAGAAACAAAATTTTTAAAATCTTTATACCAGATTTCTGTTGACATAGGAGCACAAAATAATTTGTGATTTTAAATGAAGGAATCTATTAGTAGTACTTTTTCATTTCATTATCTTAATAAAAAGGCAAAGGGGATGCTAACATTTCTAAAAATATCAATTTGGGGACTATATACAAAATGTAAATTTGGGGTTAGAAATCAAAAACAGACTTTGGGTAAGAGTGTACCATTAATAGTGTCAGATGTAACCTAACTGCATTTATAATTTTAAAAAACTTTTGAGGGTTTTTTTAATGTTTATTTTTGAGAGAGAGAGCATGTGCACAAGCAGGGGAGGGGCAGAAAGAGAGGGAGACACAAAATCCTAAGCAAATCTGAGCTGTCAGCACAGAGCCTGACATGGGGCTCAAATCCACGAACCATAAGATCATGATAGGAGTCAAAGTCGGACACTTAACCAACTGAGACACCCAGGCGCCCCAAAAATCCTACCTTTTGGAACAGGTGGCAGAGGATCTGCATAAAAAATCTTTTCAATTAATTCTGAAAAACTTTCTGAGAAGAATGGAGGTTTTCCTGAAATTACATGAAAAATTATAAAATTAAACAATAGTTGGCTATTACCAGCCTATAACTCTAAACAAATCTCAACTACTGACAGATTAGGACTACACAACTCACAGGAAAGTATACATATATATGTATGTATGTATGTATATGTGTGTGCATGTGTGTTTGTGTGGATACATATATATAGCAGTAACTACTTATTGAAAGCCTGGTCCAGACCACCAGGCACACTGTCTATTTTTCTAGGCACACTATTTTTCTATTTCTGTAATTCAAAACATGTCATCCTCAAAAAGATGCTAATGTATGTACGGACCATTATCTAAGGGCTGCATGGGCCACTGGACACATCTGAATAATTCACAGACACAGGTACCTTTATAAGAATTTCTACAGTTTTTAGTAAGTAAGCATATTTTAACATTCCAAATGATTATCGTGAAAAATACCTGTACGTCAACAGTTCCTTGACCTGGATGTCAAAGGTTCTGGGCATCTGCCTAGACACCAAGCATACAGGAGGAATACAGAGGGAGGGAAGCCAAAACCAGTATGTGTAAAAATTTAGAAAAGCTAGCTTTTTTCACGCCTTCCAGGCTGAATACTCGCAAACTACAACAGATTTAGTCTTTCTGTGTGTGCCCAGCTCTGATTTAAACTGTACCAGAAAGTAATCACCTGAAAACATTTCATAAAGCAGACAGCCCAAAGACCAGAGGTCACTGGTGATAGAGAAGTCAGTACCCTTCAAAATTTCAGGCGCTGTATATGTAAGAGATCCTACAAGTATAAAAAACAACTTTGTTAGGCATTTGTAACAATTCCAAAAACAAATCTACCTATGAAAGACCTGGTAAGGAAAAAAAAAAAAAAAAAAAAATTTAAATCTCAGCCCCTCCTTCATTTACCTCCCCCGGCCACAAAAGAAACTTGCAGGTAACAGCAGTGAGCTAGACTTGTTACAAAAAAGCCTAATGTACCTAAGAAAAAAAAAAAAAAAAAAAAAAAAAAAAAAAAAAAAATATATATATATATATAGCAAAAAAGCACATACATCAATATACACCTTCGTGTATATTTCACCTTTTTTAAAGTTTTCTAATTTTAAGGTTTCATTTACAAGGATATATAAGACTACAAACAGGTTTTGGATATCCACTTGAGTTAGAGGTGTAACACAATTCTGTATATCAAAAGAACCTCTGATTATAGTATTTTGATTAGAATAGGTTATACAGCATTAAAACTCCAAATTTCCACTGGCTTAGCAACAAAGTTTTATTTATTACTCAAACTACATGTCCACCACGGGTCAACACACACCACCACCCCCCCTCCGGCTCTGTTCTTCACAGTCACCCAAAGAGCCAGGCTGATAGAGGCTCCATGTCAATACATGCTCCTTCCATCACCCAAGACAGCAGGAAAGAATGTAGCACACCGCACACTGGCTCTGAAAATTCCCACCTCCAAGTGACTCACATCACTTCTGCTCATATTTCCTTATCTTTGGCAGGGAGAAGATGCAATCCTACCATGGATCCAGAAGAACAGGGAATATTTAATGAATGACACTAAGGTGTGCCACATATACTTTACACAAAGTTTAATATTACATAGAGAGCAAATTGTCAGGGCACCTGGGGGGCTCAGTCAGTTGAGAGTCCGACTCTCAATTTCGGCTCAGGTCGTGATCTCACAGTTCATGAGTTCAAGTCCCGCTTCGGGCTCTGCACTGACAGCAAGGACTCTGACTGGGATTTTCTCCCCCTCCCTCCATTAAATAAAATGTTTAAAAAAAAAAAAAAAAAAAGAGCAAATTCTTGAGCTAGCAAGTTCCCTTATTCACTAATGAGAGAAACCGAAGCTTAGAGGGTCCCCTGAGATCCCCTAAGTCACACAGCTGCTCACTTGCAGAGCACCCACCAAACCTCGACCTAAAAGCCTCCCACCTTCCAATGAGAATATTCTTTCCATGAAGGGAGTAATCACCAATCATCTGGAAAATAAAATTCAACTGAGGTAAACCTTCCAGCAAATACTATCACCAGGGCCCATTGCGGCCACAGCAACAGCCTCCTGTGTCCTCACATTTTAAAGTTTTCCTACATGACATTTTGGCTAGACGATCACATCTCATATATACATTCATCTCATTCACCAAACACTTACTGGAAGGCCTATCTACCTTTACTTCTGCCAGACCCTGAGAAAGCAAATTTAAGTAAGAACCCCACGGTGCCCAAGTACCCTGCCCAACACTTAGCCAGTGCGTGCGTCACTAATGCATCCTGAATGTGAACATGTCTCTCCTCTTCAACTAGAAATGCAAGGCCAGGGATTTCTGTCTGTTTGCTCACATTCATTATTTCCAGTATCTAGAACATGCCTAAATTTTTGTTGATTTATGCAATTTATTAGACATGAATCAATAAATGTACTAGTGAACAAATGAATATGAAGCCCCTAACTTCATAATTGAATGTCAAAAGACAATATAGAAAAATGGTCACATGTTAAGTTCGACTATAGAGTTACACAGGGAACATTACAAAAGGGCTATCGCTTCACACAATCTCCCCTCAAGTACAGAGACTCTAACATCCCAGACCCCATCTCACTGTCAAAACCACCGCCCAAGAACGTGCCCTAAAAATCTTAATTTCAGAATATTAGCTACTCATCAATGTTGAAAAAATATCTATTGAGCTGCTAGTATATGCCAGGCACTGTTCTAAGTGCTGAGAACACAGGAAATGCAGGAAAAAATGGCCATCCTTACGTAAAAACGAGCAGACAGGGACACAGGAAGCCAAGGACAGGATCCAGGTTTGTTAGAGCTTCCTGTACCTCACATAGTACTGGGTCTGTGCAAAACCCGCTAGGCCATGGGCAAAGCCATTCCCAAACCCAGGTTTGTCCTACACACTGTTATTTTCAATGTATTATTTTGACTGTCAAAAATGACAAAAATATACTATTTTGACTGGACATTATCTCCTAAACACGTGACTTGGGCAGCCCACAACTAGGCTTCCGATCTGTAAGCTTTCCACGTACCTTTGACTCTACTCTTTACTGTTTTCTTCAGTGCATTTTCCCCGCTATCACCTCCTCCTTCTTCTGCTGCCACCAAAGCAAAGAACTCTTCCAAATTTTCACCTTCCACTTTGGCCAAGCAAAAGTTACTGAACTTCAATGTGCCAGGCCCTTCCAAGAGTATCTATAAAGATTAAGAAATGTGTTGGAATCCAATTCTATTTGCACTTGCATCCTTACCTTTCATCTCACTGAAGAACTCTGAGCATGGGCTTTCCTGCTTCATCCCAACTCAAAATTTAAATGCATACAATTTTAAAAGAAGCTGAAGAAAAATCCAACACTTTAATAAGAGAATTAAATATTAAACTGCTCATTCTCAGATGTATACAATGAACACATCATAACCATAGGGGGTAAAACCACGTACTTTGGGGAAAGATGACCAATGTATGTGGAACGATCTATACTCATCAATCCTCCGTGACTGCTGAAGGGGGATTTGAAAACCCACCTGTCCGTGTTATTTACTCAAGGGTTCAAAACTAGGGATTTGAAGGTAAAGATCTAGGCCTAGATCCACCACTTACTGGCAGCCTGAGCTGGAGAGTTTACTCATTACCCTTTGTGAAGCTCAGTCTCTTCACTTGTAAAATGGGAAAAATAATACTGAACTCTTCAGATTGTTTTAAGGTTATTCATGTAAAGGGTTTTTTGACAATGACTGGCATGTGATAAGTGCTCTCTCAAGTCGGCTAACAGGATTTGTGATTAGAAGTTACCTGTTGAATGGTGAAACCATGCTAGTGTTCTCTTACTCGTATCTTTTCCCCCAGAGCCATTAAACTATTTCTGGGAAATCATGGCAGGCCAGGTGGATCTTTGTTTTCAAAAGCAGTTTAAGGTTTACCCTTAATTTTTGGTCACAAATACTAAGGATGTCTGGTAATCTACAACAGTGGCTTTTAAATTTTTTTGAGCACCAGATCCCCTGTGGGTCCTGTTCAGATAAACTGCCAGTCCCTGCCAGAAACCCCCCAGTTTCTGATTCAACAGGTCTGGGTGGGGCCCAAGAACCTACATTTCTAATGAGTCCCAAGTACTGCTGATACTGTTGGTCCGGGGAACACACTTTGAGAGCCACCAGCAGGGGTCAGCAATTTGCAATTTTTTAAGTTACTAAACATTTTGGACTTTGCAGGCCATAAGATCTTTGTCCTGATTACTCAACTCTGCAGCCAACCAACAACGCATTAATAAAAAGATGTGTTCTAATAAAACTTCATTTGCAGAATTAGTCATGCTGCCGGACCCTGCCAACCCCTGATCAAAAGAAAAGGTTACATTACAAATCAGTGTGAATTTCCTAGATTACATAGAACACTAGGCTTCATTCAAACAACTCCCTCACGGGGAGTTCTACAGCCACTGGGCCAAATCCCAGCCAGGACTTGTTTTTATAGAAGCATGAGCTAAGTGGTTTTTAAATTTCTAAATGGTTGACAAAAATCAAAATTAAGGTAAGTTTCCTTGATACATGTAAATTACATGACACTGACATGTCAGTGTCCATAAAGTTTTATTGAAACACAGCTGCACCCCTGCATTTACGTGTTCTCTACAGCTGTTTTCAGGGCTATGATCACAGTTAGGTGGTTGTAGACTTGAGGCAAGTATATAGATATTTCAAACAAGAGCTTCTGCTCATTATACAGTTTTTATGGATTTTTATGTGTTCTCTTACAGAGGGTCTATAATAACAACATTTCACAAGGAAATATTCAACTTTATTTCATCATGTACACTTTAACAAAGGAAAAGTAGCAACTCAAACCAGTAACAAGCACAATCCCTAAGAATATGTACTTATAAATAATAGATGCCATTAATTGAAAACACCAGAAAATGTCCTAGAAGCTTAACCTAAATATAGTACAGAATCCATCTTCATGTCAGAGACAAAGAGGCTAAGGCAGAGAGAGAAAACGGGTAACCTGTCCAGGTTCACACAACTTCTAAGCATCAGGGTCAACTGTGACTCAGAAAATAAGCAGGTTTCAGGACTCCACCTCACTAAAGCACATTTGGTTACACATCATTAATTTTACCAGAAAAGAAGCTATCTGACCCATTATACCAGTAATCAAGCAAAGCCAAAAATGCCATTATCAAACTAAAATAGTGGCTCAATCAGATACCACAATTTAAGAGCTAAGCAGCTTACTTTATAGATATACTGAGCTGATCGTTCACAATATACCTCAGCAGCAATAATAATTATTCAAAGGACTCTGAAGGGAGTGGAGACTTCGCATTCTAAGAGCTATTTCAACAGGTAGCTAAAAAGGTAGCTAAAACATGGCACTATGTTTTCATTTTTAAAATATTAAGTCAATTTCAAGACATTCTAAATTTTATCTAAAATTAAAAACACCTGTGAGAAAGCATTATAACTTAAGACAGAGCAGTTAGGAAATCAAAACTTCCGTGAACTACCTTGCTTGGAGAAATGTCACAAAAGAGAATGCCAAGCTGATGAAGGTGATGTAACCCAGCAATGAGGTCAACCCCGAATTCTCTCACAACATCTTCCGGGAGGTGTTCATCTTGAGCGATAACCATTTCTAAGGAACCACCTGCAAGTTGATTAAAATCGCCAATTTGAACCCCCAGCATTGACACAATGCCCCCAGGACGTTCCATGCTAGGAGATCCAGAGCTTTAAAACCTGATCTAATCAGCACACCTGGACAGGCTGGCGGGGGATAAACACGTGAGTGAACGCAGGGGTGTGCCCTCTCCAGAGCCCGCTCCCAGAGAACGACCGCCTGCGCTGGGAGAACGGCCCCTACACAAGCAGGTGAGAATCCCTCTGAAGGGACCATCCCTCTGGTGCTGTGACTATAGGGACTGAACTGCTGCAAAAATTAGTGGCAAATACTAACCCAAACTGTGCATTTAAAACACATTATGCTGGCCCTGTGTAGCAACATGGATGGACCTTGAGGGTGTTATGCTGAGCGAAATAAGTCAGGCAGAGAAGGACAAATATCATATGTTTGCACGTATAGGAGGATTAGGAGGAACTTTATGGAGGAACAAGGGGGAGAAGAAGGGTGGAAATGGTGGGGGAAAGGGAGAGAGGCAAACCATGAGAGACTCTTGAATGCTGACAAAAACTGAGGACTGATGGATGTGGGGGGAGGGGGGATGGGCATGGAGGAGGGCACTTGTGGGGATGAGCACTGAGTGTTATGTGGAAACTAATTTGACAATAAACTATTTGTAAAAAAAATAAAAATAAAAAAAATAAAAATAAAAAAAAACACATTATGCAGGGGCGCCTGGGTGGCTCAGTCAGTTGAGCGTCTGACTTCGGCTCAGGTCATGATCTCACGGTTCGTGGGTTCGAGCCCCACGTCGGGTTCTGTGCTGACAGCTCAGAGCCTGGAGCCTGCTTCAGATTCTGTGTCTCCCTCTCTATCTGACCCTCCCCTGCTCACGCTGTCTCTCTCTCTCTCAGAAATAAATAAAAAATAAAAACATTAAAAAAAAAACATTATGCAAAGTATAGCCACATTTACTCTTGTGCAAGGTTGGATCACATTCTACAGAGTACTGCATGGCAGAAAAGATGCCTTTTCTTAACAGAAGATCACAACCTTTAGTGTACATCACTGAGGAAATTAAGTGTCAAAAGCAAACACATTGCGAAATCCATCTGTATACTCTTCTAAGATCCCAGTCACATTTCTACCATCTACATGCCAGGAGCAAAACAAAAACAAAAAATTAAAGCATCAAGATTCCAAGAGGAGCCAAGTTCAGAGACACCTATATAACCCTGCACATAATGTTCCTTCCCCAGAGCACTGCTTTCTTTCTGAAGGTTGTGTATCCCAGGCAGCTGTCCTAACTTAGGTTCAAATAAACTGTTTTTCCTTTCTCTTTAAAAAAAAAAAAAAAAAAAGTCTTGGGACATCTGGGTGGCTCAATAGGTTAAGCATCCCACTCTTGATTTCACCTTAGGTCATGATCTCACAGTGGTGAGATGGAGCCCCATTTAGGGCTCCATGCTAGGCATGGAACTTGCTAAAAATTCTCTCTCCTTCCCTCCCTCCCCATTCACACATGTACACCTACATCCTCTCTCTTAAATAAGTAAAATTCTTTTAAAATTTTTAAAAAATTGGGGCACCTGGGTGGCTCAGTCAGTTAAGCGTCCAACTTCAGCTCAGGTCATGATCTCACGGTTTGTGGGTTCAAGCCCCGCGTCGGGCTCTGTGCTGACAGCTAGCTCAGAGCTTTGAGCCTGCTTCAGATTTTGTGTCTCCCTCTCTCTCTGGCCCTACCCTGCTCAGACTGTCTCTCTCAGAAAAAAATAAAACATTAAAAAAATAAAAATAAAAAATTTAAAAAATAAAAAGTATTAGCTGGCATCTGAAAGTTCAATCAGAACACTGTGACTAAGGTAGGAGGTATTGGGGGTTACTTTGTTTTGGTAAGTAAGGAACCACTCCAAATACAGGCATCAATTAGTAAGGTTGTAACAATGGTCGAGGAGCAGAAATCACAGCTGAAGCAAAAAGTAACACAGAGAAAGTTAAAGTTGCCTGATCACCTCAACAGTGTGTACAGCTGTGAAAGTAAGTAAACCATAGTCCTTTCCTATTGATTCAGAAAAAAATAAAATCCAAATAAGTTATTATTCCAAATAACCTAAGATGATTCACTGTTATAAATTCTAAGTGCCAATAGGTAAGACTCATAAAGCTAAAAATTACAATATACCTTATTATTTAGTGATCCTTCACTATTACTCCACGTATAGGTAGAAGTACACTAACAGTGGTACTTTTTCCCTGAAGACCCTGAAACTAAAATCCCAGAAAAGTGATATTCATTTTTCTCCCTAAACACGGCCCTAGAAAGTTGTATCAAGCAAGAACCGTAACAGTTATCTCTATTGTTAGGAGGTGGTATTTGTCAACTCTTATTTTTTTTAATGTTTACTTATTTTTAGAGAGAGAGACAGAGTGCAAACAGGGTAGGGTCAGAGAGAGAGGGAGACACAGAATCTGAAAGCAAGCTCCAGGCTCTGAGCTGTCAGCACAGAGCCCAATGTGGGGCTCAAACTCAAAGACTGTGAGATCATGACCTGAGCCGAAGTCGGATGCTTACCAGACTGAGCCACCAAGGCACCCCTGTTGACCCATCTTCGTACTTTTTCACATTGCCTAAGTTTTTAAAAACACCAAGTATTCTTTTCATAAAAATAAAAATATGATCACTTTATAAACTAATTAGCTAATAGCTACTTGACCTAAAATACTTGGTTTTTATTCTTTTTTTTAATAGTTTGTCAAGTTGGTTTCCATATAACACCTAGTGCTAACCCCAACAAGTGCCCTCCTCCATGCCCATCACCCATTTTCCCCTCTCCCTTACCCACATGGATTTTATTCAATAGGAAAACTTGTTGGATAAATTAATCACTAAAAAATATTTCTACATTTTTATGTAGGTGATTTAGTAGTATTTTATACCAAAGTAAACCTCAAATTGAATTTGTCTTACCAAATGTCTTACCAAACATCTTTGCTCTTTTCCCTACCCTCATATCCAAACAATTTATGTGCAAGTCAACTGACTCAATAGTATCAAGTGCCTATATTTGTAACACAAAAGGAAAACAAAACCTACATGTTTGCTTAAAACGACCTAAGGTGGATATATTTGTACCATGTCTTATACACGCTTACCTGTGCAGAGTTCCACCACGAGCCAGAGATGATTGCTGGTTTCATACCATTCATGAAAAGTTACGATATTCTTGTGTTTAATTTCATGGGTGAGACGGACCTGTAAAAACACGGCATTCACACACACACCAACACACACACACACACGTTCTTAAAACCCTTGCATCTGTTAAGAAACACCTAAACACACAATTGGGTAATCGTAGAATTTGGTGGAATTTTATACAGATATTGCAAATGATTGTTAGAAGGCTGGTGACATGGAAAAATGGTAATTTAATATACAATCTTAAAAAAATTCATGCAATACAGTTTTGTGTATTTGTGTAAACATAACATTGCAAAATAAATATTCATAGGAAAATGACCAAAAGGTATATTTTGAAATAGCTGAAGTGCTGGTGATTTTAATCTTTTCTATTTTCTAACAGTGAGCATACAATACTTTCATAATCAGGAAACAAATCATTTTCAAGGAAGAAAAAAAAACTTTACTAAGAAAAAATAACTTAAAGGTTCAATGATAGTTAAATTACATATCAACTGATAAAATATTAGCCCAATATATTAATTTTATAACGTAAAAAATGTTAGCATAATAATGTGAAGAGAAAAAGGCAAGAAACAACATTATGTAATACCATGATTTTAAAATTGAAACCGGAGGCGCCTGGGTGGCTCAGTCGGTTAAGCATCCGACTTCAGCTTGGGTCATGATCTCACTCACGGTTTGTGAGTTCGAGCCCCGCATGGGGCTCTGTGCTGACAGCTCAGAGCCTGGAGCCTGCTTTGGATTCTGTGTCTCCCTCTCTTTCTGGCCCTCCCCCACTCATGATCTGTTTCTCTCTGTCTCAATAATAAATTTTTAAAAACATAAAAAACATTTTAAAAAATTGAAACAGAACTCATAGTAAAAAAGACTAGAACAAAAAAAAAAAACAGGACATCACTGCCTCACATGATGGAACTATGCTGCCCTTTTTTTTCTTCGACCCATTCTTCTATATCGTCCAAATTTTCCATAATGATGATGTATTAATTTTACAATATTTAAAATAACTCCCAAAGGGTTTTACAATTTTCTTTTTAAATATATCCTTAGTGGGGATGATTAGCTGGCTCAGTAAGTAGAACATCCAACTGTTTTTCTCAGGGTCGTGGGTTCAAGCCCCACACTGGGCATGGAGCCTGTCTTTATATATTTATTTATTTATTTATATATATATACACACACACACACACCCATATACATATGTATCTGTCTATATATATATACACACACCCTTAGTGAATCCTAGGATCAATTCACTCGGGCTATCAAAAGAAGAATCGTTACAGTGAACACACACTGATCTTGAAATGTACATTTCCATTAGCTCATGAGAACGCACCAAAACAAGCGTCAATTCCAAACTCAGTAATAAAGATGCGGAGGCGCCTGAGGGGCTCAGCCAGTTAAGAGTCTGACCCAGGCTCAGGTCATGATCTCACAGCTCGTGAGTTCGAGTCACACAGCAGAGAGGCTGCTTCAGATATTCTGTTCCCTCTCTCTCTGCCTCTCACCTCCCCAGGGTGTGCTCTCTCGCTCTCAAATATTTTAAAATAAAATAAAATAAATAAAATAAAATAAAATAAAATAAATAAAATAAAATAAATAAAATAAAATAAAATAAATAAAATAAAATAAAATAAAATAAAATAATAAAATAAATAAAATAAAATAAAATAAAATAAAGACACAAGAGCCTGTCTGTTAAAAATAATACTAATTTGCCTCAGGGGGTTTTGCTTTCTCCCTTTAAAAGCCCATTAAAAATGGAAACTAGAGTCACAAAAATGTGTGCTTTATTAGCAAACCATCCAGACTCAGAACTGGTGACAACTACCTAAGTCCTCTGGATCCTGGTTTTCTGATTCTCTTACACACACACACACACACACACACACACACACACACACTCTACTTAGTCACACAACACAGGCTAATGGGCCCTAATCTGTGGACATACAGAGCCCCCTATTTTAGAAATGGAATGTGGTATATACACTCCAAGAACAACTCGGGTTCATATTCTAACACAAAGAAAGGGAAATGAATCCACATAGTTTAGAAGACACATAATTTAGATGAGAAGAAACAAATCAAAGTGGTCAAGAGAATTTGAGGAGCACCTTGTTATAAACTCCCCATAACTTCTGTCCCAGTAGACACTAAGGAGGGCACATGGTGAGCATGTTTAAAGATTGCCACTGATTCAGCCACTGGAAGAAGAAGGTCCTAATGAAAAATAAAGGTGTGGAAGTTCCAAAGAAATCAGGCCACAGCGAAGCCTCCTACACTGCCTATCTGTATATGCCAAGTATCTATTCTTCCAGACACCTCAGCTCTTTCCATCTTGCCCTCCACCTGCACCTCCACTACCCATCTGTTGAAATAATACACTGTATATGCTGGATTAAATATAATAAAATTAATTTCCTTTCAATGTGGCTACTATGAACTTTAAAGTTAGATTTGTAGCCCCCATTATGTTTCAGTTGACCAGCATTGTTGGATTTTTACTAATAATCGTATCATCCCCCAAATCTGGCACACATACTAGCTCATGACCACCACTCCTTAACTTACCAACTCTCGCTAGTACTCCAATTCTGGTTCAGTTCAAACCTCCACTCTCAGCATCTACACAAGCAACCAAAGCAGATGCAAGCCATGCTGACCGATCCAATTTCAGTTTAGGATCCCCAATCTTCAATGGGCCCGGCTAGTCTGTACACCAAGTGTCTATTCACACGTTGCTTTCCTTCTGCCTAGAACACTGACTTCCCCTCCCCTATCTAATTGAGGACTTAGCTTCTGATCCCATCTTATTAGAAGAGAAATGCCTATGTTCCTAGTGCCGAATCTACAAACCAAGATGTAAACCAAGACATGAATCTTATCTCATATACCTGTCTTTCCTCAACTATGCCCACTCCTTACAAAAGCCAACACCTCCTGACATCCATTAAAATAGCGATCTTCAAAACAAAACAAAAAAAAACAGAAACAAGTGTTGCCAAACATGTGGAGAAATGGAATCCCTTGTCCACTGTCAGTGGGAGTGTAAAATGGTACAGCCTCTGTGGAAAACAGTATGGCAATTCCTTTAAAAAAAATTAAACTAAAATACCCCATTTCTGGTTATATCCAAAAGACTGAAACCAGAGTATGTCCTGAAGATGTATGTGCACAGCCATGTTCATAGCAGCATCATTCACAATAGCCAAAAGGTGGAAGCAACCTAAGTGTCCAGAGACAGGTAAATGGATGAGCAAAATGTGGTATTTACATACAATGGAATATTATAAAAATTAAAGAAATTCCGACACACGCTACAACATGGATGAACTCTTAGGACATCATGCTAAGTGAAGTCAGTCAGTCATAAAAAGACAAATCATGTATGATACCACTTATATCAAGTACCATTCAGAAACAAAGTAGAATGGTGCTTGCCTGGGGCTGGGGACACAGAAATGGGGAATTATTTCCTGACGTGTATAGGGCTTCAGTTTTGCAAGATGACAAAAGTTCCGGACAATTTAATAATCGCACTTTGGGTATTTGCCCAAAAGAGTTGAAAACAGGTCCACACAAAAACCTGTTCACACATGTAGCACCTTCATTCACAATTAAAAACAATCAAGATGCCCTTCAATAGGCAAATGAATTTTTTAAAAACTGGTACATATATGCAATGGAATACTGTTCATCAATAAAAAGAAACGAGCTATCAGCCACAAATAAACAGAGAAAACTTAAATGCATATTGCCAAGATGTCACCTGAAAAGCCTACATACTGTGTAATTCCAGCTACATTACATTCTGGAAAAGGCCAAATTATGGACACAATAAAAAGATCAACAGTTACCCGGGGCTGGGAGGAAGGCGGAGGGATGACTAGGTGGAACATGGAGAATTCTTAGGGCAGTGAAACTCTTCTGTATGATACTATACAGATACAGGTCATCATACATTGTCCAAAACTATGGAATGTCAACACCAAGAGTGCACTCTAATGTGAATTATGGATTTGGGATGGTTATGATGTGTCAATGTGGGTTCATCGTTTGTAATATATCTGCCACCTTGATAGGGATGCTGACAATGTGGAACACTAGACATGTGTGGGGACAGGGAACATAGGAGAAATCATTACACTTTCTTAATTTTACTGTGAATCTAGAACTGTTCTTGGGGCACCTGGGTGGCTCAGTCAGTTAAGTGTCAGACTCTTGATTTTGGCTCAGGTCATGATCCCACAGTTGCCAGATGGAGCCCAGCCCAGGGGGGCCCAAACTCCATGGGGAGTGTGGAGATTGCTTAAGATTCTGTCCCTTTCTGGGGAGCCTGGGTGACTCAGTTGGTTGAGCATTCAACTTTGGCTCAGGTCATGATATTGTTGTTCGTGGGTTCCAACCCCACATTGGGCTCTGTGTTGACAGCTCAGAGCCTGGAGCCTGCTTCAGATTCTGTATCTCCCTCTCTCTCTGCCCCTCCCCTGCTCACTCACTCTCTCTCTCTCTCAAAAACAAATGTTAAAAAAAATTTTTAATTAAAAAAATTTTCTCCTTTTCTACCTCTGTCCTCCCCTGCTTGCTCAGGTGCACTCTCTCTCAATCAATAAAACTGCTCTTAAAATATTAACTTTAAAAAAAAAAAAGAAGCTATAAAGATGGTGATGGTTGTACAGCAACATTAATGCACTTAATATCACCACTGTACACTTAAAAATGGTAAAGATGGTAAACTTTTTGATATGTGTATTTTACCACAGTGGGGAGGGGGTAAAAAAAAAATAAAAAATAAATAAAAAAATAAAAAAGCTAAGTTTGGTCCAGGAGCCTGGGCTATAAATTTCCAACCCAAGTCACTCTCGCCCAATGTCCTTCCTTTAGCAAACTTCATCACACATGCTCACTTTAATAGTAAATGATCTAGGGGGGTGCCTGGCTGGCTCGGTCAGACTCTTGGCCTTGGGTTGGGGAGTGTGAGCCCACGTGGGGTAGATTATTTAAATAAATAAAACTTTAAAATATAAAAATTTTTTAAACGATCTAATATAGACTATATTTTTCCTGACTTTTCCCAAAAACACCACTAAATTGCTAATTACTTAGGGAAGTTTGTTAGTCATTATTCAGGATTGGTGGCACGAAACAGACAGGTCACCCATTCCAGATTGAAAATGTGGCCTTTGCTATAGTGAGTTGAATGGCTTCTGTGTATATGCTTCTTATTCTCCTTGATCACAGCTCTGTGTTTTCCCAAAGGGAGGAAAATATACTTGACTTACCCAATTGGTTATTTCAGGCCTTTTGCACTTATCAGTACAAAGAATAGCTACAAAATTGATTGTTCCCTTCCGCCGCCCTTTATAAACAACGGTCTTGCTTCCTCTGCCAATCTCCTCATACAGAATGAAGTTTTCCATCTCTGGGCCAACTTCTCACATTGGATAAAACAACAGCCTAATAGCATCTCTAGCTCCTAAAAAGTAAACAAAAATAAAACTTATAAATGCAAGCTAGTTGTATGATTAATTAGCCTAAGATAGTATGCAAACCTAATAATTCTATAAACTGAAAATACACCTCCAAGTGTTGGATACTACTGTCTTTTTATAGGGTGAAAAAAAAGCTAAGGGGAAAATAAAACAATTGGAAGACTAATACTCAACTTCCTCCAAAAAGATCTTAACAAAAATGATGAAAATGACAGTTATTTCCAACACATGTAACAAAATGAGGGATGAATGAGATTCCAAATTATCTTGATACTTTTCTTACTTTGTTACAAGGAAGGCACATTGTGTCAATATCAGTATAGAATGGGGTGACATATGACCCACCTAAACTTCAAACTATGAGAAGCAAGAGACAATGTATGTTAAAACACTTTATAAACAAATTTGGAATGATGAGATTTGCATCTAATCCACAGAGATTCTAAGAAATCAAACCAAATAGTATTTAAAGCCAGCTGTTACCAAAACTCCTGGTTCCTGAGCCAAATCCAGCCTGCTGCTTTTGTAAATAAAGTTTAACTGGAACATAGCCACACCCATTCACTTACATATTGTCTAAGGCTCCTTTTAGACTACAATTACAGAGTTGTTATAACAGAGTAATGGCTTGCACACATTGAAGAATACTTACTATCTGGGCTTTTACAGAAAAAGTTTGCCTACTCCTGTTTTAAATTAAAAAAAAAAAATGGTGGGGCACCTGGGTGGCTCAGTCAGTTAAGCATCCGACTTTGGCTCAAGTCATGATCTCACGGCTTGCTAGTCCGAGCCCTGCTTTCGGCTCAGTGCTGACAGCTCAGAGCCTGGAGCCTGCTTCAGATTCTGTGTCTCCCTTTCTCTCTGCCCCTTCCCCACTCACATTCTGTCTCTCAAAAAATGAGTATTAAAAAAAATTTTTAACTAAAAAAAAATTTAACCAACCACTTCATTATCTAGGATATAAGCAGTTAAGAGATTTCATTTTCTTGGCCAACAAAATGCCCCAATTTGCATGAAGGAATAGGAGTTGATGTAGTGTTTTATCATTTAGATTTTAGTCAGAATTGAAGTACAGTAGTGGATTCAGGATTTTAAACAACATACTTACAATATAATCAAAGTAGTTACTCAATTTGCAAAATATATTTTAAACTGGCATCTCTTAGATGGAAGGATTTTACATACTATAGAAAATTTCTCAGAAATTATCCAGTAAGCAGTTAAGATGTACTCTTTAAAAGCAGCTCATGTTTCTATATGGTATCTATTAAGTCAGAAACTATACCAAAAACACTTTGTAATAGAGAATGTAAAATATAAGCTAATGGGTATGGTGTTTCTTTTGGGGGCAGATGAAAATATTCTGTAATTAGTACTAATGGCTGTAAAACTTTGTGAATACACTAAAAATCACTGAATTACACACAGTAAAGGGGTGAACAGTATAGGATGTGAATATCACAATTTTTATTGATATAATTTACATATACATTAAGTTTAAAGTGTACAATGTGTTGGTTTCACACATTTATGCATCATAATCTGATTACTACCATAGCATTAGTTAACACCTCTACAGGTCACATAATTATCACTTTTTTGTGGTTAAGAACATTTAAGATTTAGTCTCATAGCAACTTTGAAGTACATAACTAATTCTTGTTTAGTTTAATCACTAAGATGTACATTAGATCTCTAGAACTTATTTTCTGTTGTGGGTCATACAAAAGCAGACTGAGAAACAGATTTGGCCAAGAGGCAGCCATTTATCCTGTCTTGGTATATGGAACCAGTAATCCAAGAATCTAGCAACTATTTCTAGGATTCCATCTTCCAATAAAATTAAAATCTACTGCAAAAAGGGAAATATTCTACTATAAAGATGTACAGGCTAGTATTACATTTATTTGAATTACAAACCTGGTCTCTATACCAAACCAGAAAAACTCAGACTATTGCCAGCAAAATTCTTTAAGCAGAAAAGATGTGGGGAAAATCTGAATTTAAATCAATGGAAACCCAGGGCACCCGGGAGGCTCAGTTGGTTGGGGTCCGACTTTGGCTCAGGTCATGATCTCACAGTTCGTGGGTTCGAGCCCTGCACCAGGCTCTGTGCTGACAGCTCAGAGCCTGGAGCCTGCTTCAGATTCTGTATCTCCCTCTCTCTCGGTCCTCCTCCCCACCCCACCCCCACCCCATTTATGCTCTTTCTCTCTGTGTCTCACTCTCAAATATAAACATTAAAAAATTTAATAAAATAAATGGAAACAGAAAATGGAACAAATAGTAAAAGTGTTAAGAGAAATAAGTTTCCTCTATGTTCCTCTCTTCCCTAAAACCCACTCTTTATTTTTTTTTTATTTTTTTAATGTTTTATTTATTTCTAGGAGAGAGAGAGAGACAGCGTGAGCAGGGGAGGGTCAGAGAGAGAGGGAGTCACAGACTCTGAAACAGGCTCCAGGCTCTGAGCTGGCAGTCAGCACAGAGCCCGACGCGAACCCACAAACCGCGAGATCATGACCTAACCGAAAGTCGGACGCTTAACCGACTATGCCACCCAGGCGCCCCTAAAACCCACTCTTTAAAAAGAACCAATCCTGACTCCTGACCTACCAAATGAGTGTAGAGCCTTCTTAAGATTTTCTCTCTCTCCCTCCCCTGCTTGCAGGCATGCATGCTCACTCGCCTTCTCTCACCCTCTCTCTCTCAAATAAACAAATAAATAAAAAGAATTGATTTCTTGAGAATAAGATTTTAAGTCACAAGAAAAAAACTAAATCTGGAGTGCCCCAGGGGCTCAGTCAGTTAAGCATCCGACTTCAACTCAGGTCATGATCTCACAGTTCAAGGGTCTGAGCCCCGTGTTGGGCTCTGTGCTGACAGCTAGCTTAGAGCCTGGAGCCTGTCTTCAGGTTCTGTATCTCTCTCTCTCTCTCTCTCTCTGATCCTCCCCTGCTCGCGCTGTCTCTCTCTGACTCTCAAAAATAAACATTAAAATTTTTTTTTAAAAAAGAAAAAAAGAAATCTTTACATTTTCAATTTGATCCAACCCAAATTCTTTTCTGAAATCTTTCACTGAGTAGTGGCATCTGAGCAGAACAGGCCTTCTGAAATTAACAAAACGCATCAATTACAAAGTCAGCTTCCATAAGGTTGGTTTACTATTGAAGCACTTCCCCTCTCTGGGGCTCAATTTCCTTAGAGTAAAATAAGACTTGGATCAGATAATCTTGTAAGTTATCTTTCAAATTGGAAATCCCACAGTTTTAAGATTCTTTTTGACTCCAAGGACATCCTCACCTTATAATTCCTAATATGCATTTTTTAATGTGTAAGCTCTTAAATTATAAAACACAAATACAGAAAACTCCCACAAAATATATGTATAGTTTAATGAATTATCATAAGAGGGACTCACCAGCCTTGAGCTCAAGCCCCTTACCACACTGACAGCACAGAACCTGCTTGGGATTCTCTCCCCCACTCTCTACTCCAGTCCCATACTCTCAAACAAACTTAAAAAATAAATAAGGACAACCTTGTGATCACCACCCACTTTGCCTGCCACCCAGAAGCCCCTTCGTGAGCCTATGGCAATCACAACTCCTCTTTTGCTAAAGTAATCACTCTCCTCACTTTCACAGTTGTCACTTTCTGACGTATCTTTACCGTTTTCTCACTGAGTGTGCATTCCCAGACACCACAGTTTAGTCTTCCACGTTTTCTAAAGTTATGGAACGTCTTTTAAGGCTCTTTTAATCTACGAGTCAACCTAGGTATTGTCGGAGAAGCCAGAAGTCAGAGCAAGTCACACTTAGGAGTAAATGAGCCATCTGGGGGGGGGGGGGGGGGAGGGGTGCAGAACCTACGTTCAACAAACCCTTGGAAACTGACCAGAACCCTCCCTTCATTTGTACCTTCCAATCATTAACTCCTCCGCTAGCAGGAGCCACCGCTGCCCCAGCCCAGACCTACCAAGTAAGAAATCCTGGCGGCGGAGCCCAGCAAGCTGTGGTCTAACTCACACTCTGGATGTACCCTCAGCTTTGCTAACCGCAGACCAAAACAACCTTTTTCGAGGGCATAAAAGGTGGCAGGTACTGCGCTTTGCATTCAACAGGTGCTTCTCCTCGAAACTCGTTACAGACCAAATTATCTGCATGCTTTTGAGTTTAGTCTGACCTGGAAAGTGCAGGCTCTGAGTCGCTAAGACCCGCCCCCCCCCCCCCCCCCCCCAAGCCGCTCATGCCCAGCGAACTGGCGGCCTTCACTACCTCTCTACGTCCAACGACATCTGTCAGCACGGCCGGCTTAGAACTCGGTAAGCGTCGCTGGGGTGGGCTTTAGGGGAAGAACTCCGAATCTAGGGCGTCCATAAAGTGCATTTCCCGAACCCGACAGCCACGAATCCCCCCTGCATCCAAATCCTCGAAGAGGTACCCCGTGTGCCCTGAACTAAAGCCTCGAGAAAACTGTTTAAGGTTTTTAGCTTAACACGGTAACAAAGCAGAACCCTAAGAGAGAGGAAGACGCGAGCGGCACAGGGTCCGCGGAGGGAGGGCAGGTGAGTGGCGCCCCTCCAGGCCTGTAGTGTCCCCCGCGCTCACTCATGGAGACCCGAACCCAAATTCGTGGACCCTACAACTACCACTGCCACTCACCCGAATACTCAGTGGGGAGAAGCCGCGGACCCAGTGGAGTGCTCCCGCGAAGGCGCGCGTCTCGGCTTCCACCCCTTCAGGACGGGCCCACTGGCCAAGGCCAGGGGTGAAGCAATGGCGTACAGCGGAACGCGCAGGCGCAGTTCGAAGCGGTACTGTCCAGCACCCCTCTGCATTTGGGTTCGCCCACGCCGTCTCCAGGGCAGCACGCAGAACGCCGGAAGGAGCGCGGGGCGCTGACTGGCTGAGCTGACTGGGTTCCCATTGGCTGGGGGCCGGAAGTGGGGGGCCGTGGCGGAGCGTTTGTCCAACCTCACTGAGCTTGGGGACCTGGTTCTTGGGCAGATGGGGAAGGGCACCTGCTTGGGCAGTAGGTTCGCAGTTGGGGGCTACGAAAACCTGGGCACTGTCATTTCTTCCCATCCGTTTTTTGACGCTCGCCAGAGCTCAAGGACCTGGCAACATAGTCTGAGTAACGAATAGCTCAGAAAGAAGCCGGCATCTCGCGTTCCTCAGTCTTTAGAAAACTGAAGACTATGGATTATCTTGCTTCTTGCACGTGAGAAAACAGACCAGATTCTCCGTCTGACTGTTTATGGTTTTCAAAGCTCCACGTCCCCAAATTCCAGCCACCAGACAACGTTAACACCGCCTCCCCTCTTCCTTACATTCAGGTTAGCTCAGTGATGCTCAAGCTTCAGCATCTGAATCACCTGTGTCGAAACACATTTCTGGGTCCCACCCACAGAACTTCTGACTCTGTGCATCTGGGTGAGGCCCAAAATTTTTCAGGCAACACTGAATAAGCCTTTTAGCGCCTTACTCTTGCATGTGAACACATAGAAATATCAAGATATGTGAGGAAAGATTCTAATACGAAAGAGATTAAAATGAGCGAACCAATGAAAGTAACTCAAAGGAAACATGCAATGAAGAAGCCAGGCCAAAACTCCAAAATTGTTAATAATCTAGATATGAAAATGCATAGCATCTATAGTTTGTATTCTCTTTTTCCTTTAATCCAAGAGATATTTAAGAGCAGTTTTTATTCGTTTGCTTTTAATTAACTGTTTAGATGTTTTTCAGCTGTGTGTATTTGGTTTGGGGAAGCTATTTGAAACTTCCTTTGTTATATAATAGATGGTTAATATTTTTTAAATGTTCCACAGGAGTTTGGAAGGAAGATTTCTTTCTTATTTGTTGGGTTCAGTATTTCATATGCATATTTTCAAGTTTATTCACTGACATGTTTGAATCTTCCAGACCTTCTTTTTATGTTGCTTCATCCTAATTTTTCTACCAGTGACTGAGAAGGGTGTTTTGAAGTTACTCCTTATGGTTGTGGATTTGCCAATTATTTGTTTCTGGGTTTAGTTCAAGGTCAGTGAGCTTAGAAAAACAACAACTAAATGATCCCAGTGAAAATGGGAGGCCAACATTATTAAAGTTAAAACAGAAGCGATTAAAACATAAAGGGAAAAAATCTAACCAGGAATATAAATTCAGAGGGCAGGAGATTGTTTCCATGGCTCTCTTCTGGGTTGTAATTTCCCCCAGAGAACCAGACACAGAAGCTGACCATGGTGCCCTGGGGTCCCCAGCCCAGGTTACCAGCTCAGGGAATGGACTGTACTGGAGACAGAAGCTGGAGTCTAGAAGCCTCCAGACCCATGCAGCCCATCTCTCTGGAAAATCTGGGAGGGAGCATGATCATTCTTCTAGCACCAGCTTACAAGTGTAAATACACTGAAAGAGCCAGATGCCACCTCCCTCTTGGATGGGAGATTTTCTACCTTATAATACTAACCCATAGCTTTTAAAATTTCTAGTCTCCTGGGAGATCTTTTCCCTTTAATAACAAAATTAATCACTCTTAACATCCATTCCACATAGTGTGGCAACTCCAGGATGGACTAGATTTTCAGAGAAATTACAATTTTGGGTCATTACTTGTAACAAATTCCTTAATGACTGGTCCCTTCTCACGATCTCATCTTCAGTACATCCTATGCACCTCTGACCCCACTTCCCCTCATGCGCCTGATGGTGCTTTCTTCCCCAAAACCATGTTACTATGCAAAATATATTGTACTGATAGTGTGGTAATAACAGGGGTTACAACCCAGAAAGGAAGGAACTTAAAAATTAATGTTAGACATGGCCATGGCAAGGGTGTTAGAAAGCAAGCACTTGTACACGGCCAGTGAGGGAGCAGTTTGGCAATACGTATCAAAATAGCAAATGAACATCCCCGTTGACCAAGCAGTTCTTCTAAAAATGTATCATATATATGTGTGTGTGTATATGTATATATTCTTACATTTGAAAAATGACAGGGGCGCCTGGGTGGCTCAGTCGGTTGAGCATCCGACTTCAGCTCAGGTCATGATCTCATGGTTCATGTGTTCGAGCCTCACATCAGGCTCTGTGCTGACAGCTCATAGCCTGGAGCCTGTTTCGGATTCTGTGTCTCCCTCTCTCTCTGACCCTCCCCTGCTCACGCTCGCTCGCTTGCGCTCTCTCTCTCAAAAATAAATAAAACATTTTAAAAAATTGAAAAATGACATATGCACAAAAGTATTCAGTGCAGCCTCATCTGCACTGAATTTTAAAAAAACTGATAACAACTCAAATGTATATCAGCAAGAGACTGATGTGATTAGAAATGAATTTTCTCTTTGTGTACTGATATAAAAATATCCCCAAGACTAGTTATTAAGAACGAAAAGCAAGGTGCATAACGCTGAGCATAATATACTACCATTTGTAAAAAGAAAAAAAGAGGAGCAAGATCACATGTGGATATTCACTGATATATGCAAAGAATAGCTCCAACATCTCCTGAAGGAAAGACAAGAAACAGTAACAAGCTGATTGTCAGAGGGGACCTGAGTGGGTGCAGGGCCGGGTATAAGAGACACAATTTGTACATCTCAAATTTTAAACCACATAACTGTACTACCTTCTCTACCTTTATGTCACATAATTTAAGTAAATACATATTTTAATTATATATAATACACGTATATGTTTTATATATACATGCAAATATACATATGTCCATAAATGGACAAAATGGAGTGTGGCTTGTCTACATTGGGCAAGCCTTCCCGCTTTGCACCATGCTCCTCCCTCAGACTCTCCCTAAAGCTCCATTTTCCTTTCTCACCTCTTCTACCCAATCCAGGCCTCACACCCCTCCTTCTTTGTCTTCAGGGAAATATTCTAAGTCCCATCATTTTATCTGATGGAGCACCTGAACTTCTAGTCTATTAATGACCTCCTCTAGACAGAACTGATCTAATCTTTCACCAGCAGAAGGTTGTTAAGGAGTTTCCCTAAACAAATGTTGCCCACTCCTAATTGTTACCTTTAGGAATGCAAAGAGTTTGTAGGTTGTTTGAATTTCGAGTTTTCTCTTAACAAATCTCAAGCCAAATTACTAAGCCACACCCCCTAACACTCACTAACTGTTTCTAAAACAGGAAGGGCTGTTTTCCTCTCCACCTTCCTGGTACACAGTTAACACTGATATGAGTGTTCTTATCCATCCATCTCACAAGCAGCTCTGATTTTCTGCCTGAGGATAAATTCACATGTGACTGGATGGTATCAAAGGCTTAACATTTGCTTTGTGACTTGTAAAACATACTATTTTTAAGCATAGGAAAGCATTTCCCATGTGGAGATTAGCGATTCACCTATTTTTCTACTTTCATTGTTTCAGTGTCTATATTGGATTATTCAGTCCATCTGGAATTTATTTTGGTGAACATTGGGAAATTTGGTTCTAACTTTATATGCCTCAGAATAATTAATCAGTTGTCCCAGCATTCACCTCCCTTTCCTTGGACACTTGTGATCCCTCCTTCATTATAGACCAGGTTTTTAATATGCACATTAAGGTCTGTGTCTAGGCTATTAATTTTCATCTGTTAAGCTACTTGTGAAGTAGAGATGATCCTTAAAAATTTGGGTCTTAGGGGCACCTGGGTGGCTCAGTCAGTTAAGCGTCCGACTTCAACTCGGGTCATGATCTCACAGTGTGTCGCTTCGAGCCCTGCATCGGGCTCTGTGCTGACAGCTAGCTCAGAGCCTGGAGCCTGCTTCAGATTCTATATCTCCCTCTCTCTCTCTGACCCTCCTCTGCTCATGCTGTCTCTCTCTCTCTCTCTCAGAAATAAATAAAAAAATAAAAATAATTTGAGTCTTAAATGTTCATAACATGGAAGAAAGAAAAATTGCCTGCAGAGAATGAAAGGATAGGATGTGAAGAACGTAAGGAAGGGGAATGGTTAAGACGAGGCAGTGCACTGTGTGTGACGGGGAGTCATTTAGAGTAGAAGCACTAAGATACACTAACAGCCCACCTGTGGCTGCAGACCATCAAATTATGAGTAAAAACGTCTGGCACAGCGACCCTCTGAAGTCTGCTGCAGTCTAGGAACAGGATCAGAGGAACTATATGTATTAGAAACGCATTCATTCAACAAATATATACTCAGGGCTACTGTATGTCAGGCAAGGCATTCTCTCTTGAGTCTAAAGCAGTGAACAAAAAGATAGGATTTCTGTCTCACAGAGCCTACTGCAAGTAGAGAGAAATATTGTCCCTGGAGTAGACTATGTAGTCAGTGGGGCTTTTACATCTTGGTTTTCTTTTAAGATAGGCATTGTGGATGATTGTCAACTACTTGGCAGTGCAGAACATGAATCTCTTCCTTCTCTTTGGGTTAGGTTGAGGTGCTTACCATCTGAGGTTGAGCTGGCCAGAAGTGGAACCTGAGAAGGGGATTTTTGTGCATGTGATTTATTGGGAGTGTTGCTAGGAAGAGTGGAATGAGGAAAATAAGACAGGGCACGGGAATGGCTAAGAAGGAATGTGTTCTACTTGGAGACAAGATCTGGCCTGAATCCATGGGCAGATTCAGAACCATAAATTGCAACCCAGTGTTGGTTGCACCTTCAAGCTGAGGTGTCACTTTCAAATGCTAGTGCAGCAGTCAAATATCAGTGGAAGGCTACATGGGGTGGGCAGCCTGATTTCCAAGGTCAAGGTGGTTACTGATCAGATCAGAGCAAATTTCAGCAGAAGGAAGAACACGGAGGATGGGTACACTAGCCAGGTACAGAAAAACCTGGGTAAGAAATCGGGAGTATTAACTCTGTTCACCAAATGAGCCTTACACTAGCCTTAACCCTAATTCTGACTATAGCACTGGGGGTTATCCCAGCTGTGATCCTATGGCTTTCTTTGTCCAAAGGTTTAAAAAGCCCAAGCCATAACCCTAAATCTACTCTGTTTCAACGCTAGACCTATGTTAGTCCTAACTCTAATCCTAGCCCCAACTGTAACTCTGACTTTAGCCATATCCCAAACATAATTCTGGCACAAGATTAGTCTGAGCCCTAGTCCTTGCCCCAATCTGAGCCCTGATCATAACCCTAACCTTAACTGTGGTTATAGCTCAGACTCTAGCCCTATTCCTAGTTCTATGGTTCTCTTTATTCTTTATGAGGTTGGTTTTTTTTTTTAACTCACTTCCCCACTCTTCCCAGTATCTTAACAATATATTCCCTTGTGTTTAATCAAAATCCATTTCTGTTGCTTCCAGTTAAGAGTCCTGGAAAATGTCCTTGGGAAAATGCATCCCAAGAGTAGATGCAGGCTAAAAGAAAGACCCTAAAAATTCAGAGCAAACACAGGGTGGATATCAGGTCTATCAGGGGACCAAGACAATGAAATCTAGTTCATTTTAAGGGATGGGAATTTGGCAACCTGTAGCAGAATGAGGGAAGATAATAATTGAAATTATTATCTGCAGTCACCTGGGATGGATATCCATTTGAAAAAAGACTTGAGGGGCATGTGGGTGGCTCAGACAGTAAAGCGTCTGACTCCAGCTCAGGCCATGATTTCACAGTTCATGAGTTTGAGCCCCATGTCAAGCTCTGTGCTGACAGCTCAGAGCCTGGAGCCTGCTTTGGATTCTGTGTCTCTTTCTCTCTTTGCCCCTCCCCCACTCATTCTCTCTCTCTCTCTCTCTCTCTCTCTCTCTCTCTCTCTCTCAGAAAGATATAAAACATTTAATAAATAAATTTTTAAAATGAAAAAAAGCTTGAGTAAAAAGTAATTGCTGCCGGGGACACACACACACACACACACACACACCACAAAGAATTTAAGATCCATGACTTGAGATAGCTTCTTCTAATGGGTTTGAGCAGTATTAAGTTCCTAAATTCTTGGTGTGAAGCATGGACTAAAACCTCAGGAATCTGCATGGCTTGATAAAACAATCTCTTATTTCAAAGCTACATGACCTAAATGGGAAAAAATGAAATTTAATCTTGTGCATTGCAAATACATCCGCTGAATTTATAGCCTTAGTTTCTTAGTTGATTAAAACTGGTCTCAACAGTGATCTAGTGTGTTTTAATGGCAAACACTCCAAGATATAAAATATAGATCAAAAGGTCTCAAAGCTTTTGCTCTCAGGCTGTCTTTCCACTCTTAAAAATTCTTGATGACCCCAAAGAGATTTGGTTTATGTGTGCTGTAGCTATTGATATTTATCATATCAGCAATTCAGACTCAGAAACTTAAAAATATGTAAGTAGTTATATTTAATTAAAGAAGAAACCCTCACATTTTCACATAACATATTTTGAAAAAACATATTTTGATAAACACAACTATATTTTCCAAAAGACAAAAATCTAATGAAGAAAGTAGCATTGTTTTGTAAATCTCTTTTGGGTCTAGCTTAAATGGAAAGAACTGGATTCTCACATCTGCTTCTGCATTCAGTCTGTTGAGATGTCATGTCACATAGTCTCTGGAAAACTTCACGGTACACTCATGAGATGATGAGAGTAGAAAAGGCAAATGACATCAGATATTACTATGAAAATCGTTTTGAGCTCAGACATACCCTGAAAGGGGCTCCCTGAACCACACTTCGAGAGCCATTGATACAAAGAAAGGGCTCCAAAGACTTTAAGAGAGGACCTAACCATCCTTTAAATATGTGTCCCAACCCCCTAGAACCCAGAAGACCCTTACTTACCTAAAGTCTTGAGAAATATATTGGGATAGAAGTACAAATATGGTTGTTGTTTTTAATTTTTAGTTTTTGAGAGAGAGACTGGGTGCAAGTGAGCGAGAGGCAAAGAGAGAGGGAGAGAGAGAATCCCACAAAGGGTGGGGGCGGGGAGAAGTGGGGCTCACCCAAAGCAGAGCTTGTTTTCACCCAATGCAGGGCTGTGGGGCTGTGGGGCTCATGCTCACCAGATGCAGGGCTCCAACCCACACAGGGCTCAAACTCATGAACCACAAGATCCTGACCTGAGCCAAAGCCAGATGCTTAACGACTGAGCCATGCAGTTGCCCCGAAGTATAAACCTGTTTTAAAAGCACTTGAGTGACTTTTCTCTGTAGGCTGTGGAGTAGACAATGTTGCAGTTGAAATGGGCTCTTTCATTTCAACAGGAATGGCAGGATCTCAGGAAGGTCTGATACGGGCAGCCCTTTTTTTTTTTTAATGTTTTATTTATTTCTAGGAGAGAGAGAGAGAGAGAAAGACAGCGTGAGCAGGGGAGGGTCAGAGAGAGAGGGAGTCACAGACTCTGAAACAGGCTCCAGGCTCTGAGCTGGCAATCAGCACAGAGCCCGACGCGGGGCTCGAACCGACGAACCGCGGAGATCATGACCTAAGCGAAAGTCGGACGCTTAACCGACTAAGCCACCCAGGCTCCCCTGATACAGGCAGCTCTTGACTAGGAGAGACAAAGGTGGGCATGGTTACCATAATAGGCAGCAGGGATAGGGAGGTAAACCATGTGCTCACCCACATGGACTGTGTAAGCAGGGCTATTTGATCATGTAACCTCTACTACTAAAACAGATAATAGTGTACTAAGATGCTGTTTGATTTGTATGACACCCCCACCACCACTGAAAAAGAAATCAAGTCTGGAAAACAGGTATCATTTGAAATATCGTGATGGAAAATCATGGCCCCTCATCTGGACGCCACACCTAAGAAAGATCAGGAACCTTTGAATGAACACGAGGCCCAAATACCCATGAGAAAAAATACTTCCACAACACACAGAAACTTACTGTGTACCTTCCAAAAACACTTGAAACCATTGATCAGAGTAACAGTGCACCAAGGAAAGGGAAATTCCCAGGCTGTCAGGGGAATACTTGGCATTGACTTTGAGATAACAGTAATACCAGGAGTCCCAGAATCCACCATGATCCCTCAAAGTGGGACTTCTGGGTAGTAGCTGGTAAATGGAGCTTCCTAGGGATCCATCTCACAGTAGGTCCAGAAGGACTCCAGATAGACCTTATGATTATTTCCCCAGCTCCTAAGTATGAAGCAAATGTAGACTACATACCCCTTGACCTGTGACCTGAGGGACGTTATGGTTCACAGGACCGAGTAAGCACCCCTCTAGCAAATACTGCCTCCTCATGGAATCTTCTACCATCAAAGATCAATAGGCGCATAAGTGAGAGCCCCTATCACATTCTCATTTAATTAGCAAGACCGACTTGAACGAAAGATCTTGAAAAACGACAACAGATAACCATAGGCTTCATCAGTCTTAAATATTGCAGTTGCTCTTCCAGATGAAGATCCTCACTGGAGTGAATCAACCTTCCTAGCGTCTGGTATGTAATTTGTGATTTGGCAAGTGAGTTTTTCTTTATCTTGGGATATGGAGGTGGGGGTGGGGAGCACCAGAGTATTTCTCTTTTCACCTGATACGGTGAAATTTTAAATTTTAAATTTTAATTTTAAATTTAGCCTCAGGGCTAGGTCCACTATGACTGTGTGTCACAGTTTAGCTCATAGAGATGCTGACCGTCTCATCATCCTACAGGATGTCACACGGATTCAGGATATTGAGGCCAATAAATAATATCAAGTCACGGGGATGAAAGATGAGTCACAGGGAACATAGTCAATGATCCTGTAACAGTGTTATATGGTGATAGACCTTTGTGAGAAGTTGAATCATTATACTGTACACCTGAAACAAATGTAAGATTGTATGTCAACTGTGATTCAGTAAAAGAGAAAATAAATTTTTTAAAAATTTTAAAAAGAAGTTAAGTCTGGGGTGCCTGGGTGGCTCAATTGGTTGAGCATCCGACTTCAGCTCAGGTCATGATCTCATGGTTTGTGAATTCGAGCCCTGCATCAGGCTTGCTGCTACCAGCGCAGAGCCTGCTTCAGATCCTCTGCCACCCTCTCACTCTGTCCCTTCCCCACTCGTGCTCTCTCTCTCTCAATATCACCCAAGAACTGATAAGTTCTTCACAGATTTTGGAGACTATCCCTTTGTCTGATATGTCATTTGCAAATATCTTCTCCCATTCCATTGGTTGCCTTTTAGTTTTGTTGATGGTTTCCTTTGGTATACAGAAGCTTTTTATCTTGATAAAAAGTTCATTTTTGCTTTTGTTTCCCTTGCCTCTGGAGACATGTCCCGTAAGAAGTTGCTGCAGCCAAGGTCAAAGAGGTTGTTGCCTACTTTCTCCTCTAGGATTTTGATGGCTTCTTGTCTTTCATCCATTTTGAGTTTATTTTTGTGTATGGTGTAAGAAAGTGGTCCAGGCCCATTCTTCTGCATGTCACTGTCCAGTTTTCCCAACACCATTTGCTGAAGAGAGTGTCTTTTTTCCATTAGATATTCTTTCCTGCTTTGTCAAAGATTGGTCGGCCATGAGTTTGTGGGCGGTTGAATTTTTCGACAAGCCAGGGATCTATGTTTCAAAGCAAAGAAGAAGCTGCCACACCTTGTCTCTCTACCCCTAAGAAAGATGCTCAATGTTTGCTGGACCTCTTTGGATTTCTGAGGCAAAATATTCAGATGTGTTACCCCGAGTTTACTAAATTATATGAAAAGAATGCCAAATTTGAGTGGATCCAGGAAGAAAGAGCCTTTCCAGCCTGTCCAAGATAATGAGCAAATAGCTCTGTGATTTGGTCCATATACTCCAATGGATGCAGGGGTCCATGTCAGATCCATATGGATCCTGTGGTCAGCCTTGACAGCACTAGCCCATGGGTGGTGTCCTTGAATTTGAAACAGAGCATCCTCTCTTCATTACGTAACTCCCTTTGAGAAATAGTTGTTACGAGCCCCTGAAAGATACCATTTGATATTAGGTGCCCTTGGGATATGAGCTGCTTATCATGAACTGAGTTATATGATCCACCAAGTCATTAAGATGGGTGTGCCCAGTGTTATTACTACATTGTTAATTGTAGGTCCTGAAGATATTAGCAAGCTCCCTGAGCAGGTTGGTTACACTCCCAGCACGTCTACTCTTGATGCATACAAACCCTCCCTTTTTTTTATGTTTTTCTTCTATATTTTTTAAGCAATCTCTACATCCAACACAGGGCTCAAACTCATGACCCAGAGATCAAGCGTTACATGCTTTACCAACTGAGCCAGCCAGGCAAACTCCTTTTTAACCCACAGCTTTTTTTTCTTGGGGAGTTACTTTTGGCTAGTTGAATATTGAAGAAAAATTCAAGCCTGGCCTATAACTTTCTCTGCAAAGTTTTTTGGAACCAATTGGAAGTGGACTGCTTTGGCATTATAGACGTGAAAGACAAAGAAAGATGGCTTCGAAAAAAAAGGAAAGAAAATCCTCCTGGACCGGGGTGGGGTGGAGGGGGGGCTTCCAAAGAGCAAATTCACTTCTCTGGATGAAGAAAAGCCCAGAAGTAAAGAGCAATACGATTCATAGGCAGTGACTAACGGCCACAAGAAGTGGTAGCCTCTTAGGGCATCGCTTCCCTCTTGTAATCTTATCCTGATACATTTAATGCAGCAATCTCCCACACACCCTTCCACCGTGTCCTTCCCGATCCTTCTGCTCTGCCCTCTGGACTTACAGCCTATCACCAGCCAAATCCTCTGGCTTTTCCCTGAACACATCGCTGCTCCTGTAATCCTCTCAAGGCCTGGCTATTTTTTCCTCCCACACCTCAATTGGTTGTGTCATTGTCCAGCGCTCTCATCTTGTTTTTACTTTCCCAATCGCCAAAATCACTCTCCTGTGTATGCTCACAACTACCCTGAACCTGCCTCTCTTTCTTCATTACACTCAATATTAAAAACACCTTCGGCTAAACCCAACTTTCTTCCTCCCTTTTACACCAACATGGAGCAGAGGATTGTGGTTGGAGAGAAGCACACAATCATGCTGATCTATAATTCCCATGCCTCTAAAAATTTCTCTCAGACCTCCAAGAAATCCTACATTTTCTTAGACAATTTACTGTTTCCCTGTTCGAGCTGCCTCACAGTTTCTCTCTCCTCCAACCTCAGATAGTGTCGTCACTACACTCACTCACAGTGGAAGCGCTGAATCAACACATTTATATCTATCTGTATCCATGAACCCTGTCTCCCATCTTTCACAGTGATGGGAAGCCTCCCCTCCACCCCCCACATACTTGTTTACTGGATCCATCCCCACTCTCCTTCATCATCAGTTCGCTCCTCCAGCATTAACTTGATATATTCTTTTTTTTTTCTCTTGCTAGATGCGATTTCATGAAAAAATGTAGGAAATTTGATGAAACTGATACATTTTTAGCAAAATTCAAACTAACAACATGGCCTCAAACACAGAGGGAAAATTATAATAAAACAATCACGAAAGAAGAAATTGAAAGGAGAAATTGAAAATTCTGTGAAAGGTGATCAGATGTCCCATCCCTCAAAAAATGAAGTCAAGGTAAGTTTTGTGAACCCAACTTCACTAAGAACATGTACTTTTTCTTTTATTGAAGTATAACTGATATACATGTTACATTAGTTTTAGGAGTTTGACATATGATTCCACAACTCTATACGTTATGCTGTCCCCACCACACACATAGCCGCCATTTGTCACCATACAGAGCTGTTTCGGTATCGTTGACCATATTCCCTTTCCTGTGCCTTTTATTCCCATGACTCATTCATTCCGTAACTGGAAGCCTGTATCTCCCACTCCCTTTCACCCATTTTGCCATCTCCCACCTGTTCTCCTCTGGCACCCCCAGTTTGTTCTCTGTATTTATGGGGCTGTTTCTGCTTTTTTTGTTTGTTTCTTTTGGGGTTTTTTTTTAGATGCCATTTGAAAGTGAAATCATATGGCATTTGTCTTTATCTAATTTATTTCACTTAGCATAATAACAATAATATGTACATTTTGGGTAACTTGTAGAAAAGGACTTCTTGTCTTTTAGAGATTTATATTGAAATGAAATTATGTGTTCTCTAGGATTGGGCTTTGCTTCAAAATAGGGGAATTGAGTCAGGATGGAAATAGATGGGCTCAGCACTGATCATTGTTAAAGTTGGTGCTGAGTACATGGAACCCCATTATATGATTCTATTTTCACATTTGAGGTGTTTCTTTAAATAGGATTTTTTTAAAAAACCCAGTGAATGTGTGGGTGATGGCTGTTAATCTTGGAATATCAAAGGACAGGGTAAGGCCTCTAGAGATATATTATCAGGATCATCTCTTTAAAAAGAGGAAAAAGGGGCGCCTGGGTGGCTCAGTCAGTTGAGCATCTGGCTTCAGCTCAGGTCATGATCTCATGGTTCGTGGTTTGAGCCCCACGTCGGTCTCTGTGCTGACAGCTTGGAGCCTGGAGCCTCTCTTCAGGTTCTGTGTCTCCCTTTCTCTCTGACCCTGCCTTGCTGACACCATCTCTCTGTCAAAGATAAATTTTTAAAAAGTTAAAAATAAATAAAAATAAAAAGAGGAAGAAGAGGGGCGCCTGGCTGGCTCAATTGGTAGAATATGTGACTCTTGATCTCTAGGTCATGAGTTCAAGCCCTACCTTGGGTGTAGACATGACTTACAAATAAAATCTTTCCAAAAAATTAAAAAATAACAAAAAGAGGGAGAAGAACTAAGAAGAAATTAGAGGAAAATGGAACACTGAGAATCACTTTTGAAAAGTGTTTCCTCTAAATTATCCCAGGACTTTGCCTGACACCCATGTCACAGTGGGCACTATGTTACTAGCAAAACTGCTTACAGTTTTCTTCTGGTAACACAGTGTTTATTTAATTATCCAGGATCCCAAAGAATTTTGACTATTAAAACAAGGGGAGGGATGTCTGGGTGGCTCAGTCATTTGAGGGTCCAACTTTGGCTCAGGTCATGATCTCACAGTTCATGAGTTCGAGCCCAGCTCAGGGTCTCTGCTGTCAGTGAAGAGCCTGCTTTGGATCCTCTGTGCCCAACTTTCTCTGCCCCTCCCCGGCTTGCATTCTCTCAAAATAAATTTAAAAATAAAATAAAATAACACAAAGAGAAAACCATGCCTGCTAGTGAAAAAATGAAATTTTTACAGATACATTATCCTGTTTTTCAACTCTCAGTTTTGTGCAATTCCTGTATCTGTCTATTCCTATGACAGAAACAACCCTTTAGTTACTGTCCCTCCATATTTTGCTTTCTGCCCAGAATTAGTACCCCAGGATATTTTTTTCCAATTATCTTAGATATTGTTACGTATTTATCCTTCCACATGAACTGTAGGATACATTGTCATTTCCTGAAAAAAATTTTCTTTGGCATTTGGTTGGTATTACATGAAATCCACGGATTAAACTGGGGATAAGTGACATATCACAACAGCAAGTCGACCCATCTGGTGAACTTGGCTTGCATGTGATCGCTCTCCCTGGGTCTTAGTGAACTCTAATTAAACCTGACAGGCCTGCATTAGCTGTGCTTCGGCCGACATCAGGGGTTTATGCTGTCTTTGTCATTTTTCTATGACTCTAAAACTATTTAAAATAAGCTTATTTTAAAAATAATGGTAAACATTGAAACTGGTATAATTTGAAGTCGAGATAATGTTTAATATCTCCACGGCAGAGATCCGCGGAGGCCAGAGGCCTGCGTGAGTTATTTGCAGCCCAGCACAAGAGGTGACAAGAATAATGGGGCGGATTTGTGGAAACTATAAACCCTCAGATTTATGGGGGACAAGGGCAGAGCTCCAGGCAGTCAGGCCCGGTGAGGACCCAGGCTGGGTGTGAGCAGACTGAGGAAGGCAGGTGGAAGCAGGTGAGGCCCCCCGCTGCTGTGTGAGTAGTATCACCTGTGCTTTCTGTGTGTGTTTTCTTAATTCATTGTGCCTTCTATTGTTATAGTTTTGCCTTTCCTATTATTTTGTAGGCTGGACTTTCCCTTCTTTACCCTGAGAGTCTTCTCTTTCTGAAGGACAAGTTAACCTTTTGACATTTCCTATGACCACTGATTACACATTGGCCTTATTCTTGTCATGTTTTATGCTTGACTTTTTTATGCTTTATCATTGCTGCCCTCTATCACTTTGGATGTGTTGCACTACTTCAGTTCCTCTAGCAAGAACCCCTAGCATCTACAAAAAAAGTGTCTATATTTCCATCAAAATCATACATTACCCAGGACAAAACCTAAAGACTTACCTTTTTTTTTTTTTTTTTTTTTTTTAAGAGACATAGACAGCATGAGCGGGGGAAGGATAGAGAGGGAGAGGGAGAGGGAGAGAATCCCAAGCAGGTTCCGGGCTGTCAGCACAGAGCTCGAAAGCAGGGCTCAAACTTACAAAATTGTGAGATCATGACCTGAGGGGAAACCGAGTCGGTCCCTTAGCCAACTGAGCCACCCAGGGCCCCTACCTTCCTTTTTTGTTTTTTCTTTTCACTTGGCCTATGTAGTCTTCCTGATTCTTTTTTTAAATGTTTTTTTTTTTTAATTTATTTTTTGAGAGAGAGAGAGCACGAGTGGGGAAGGGACAGAGTGAGAGGGTGGCAGAGGATCTGAAGCAGGCTCTGCGCTGGTAGCAGCAAGCCTGATGCAGGGCTCGAATTCACAAACCATGAGATCATGACCTGAGCTGAAGTCGGATGCTCAACCAATTGAGCCACCCAGGCACCCCAGACTTAACTTCTTTTTAAAATTTTTAAAAAATTTATTTTCTCTTTTACTGAATCACAGTTGACATACAATCTTACATTTGTTTCAGTTGTACAGTATAATGATTCAACTTCTCACAAAGGTCTATCACCATATAACACTGTTACAGGATCATTGACTATGTTCCCTGTGACTCATCTTTCATCCCCGTGACTTGTTCTCTCCATAACTGGAAACCTGTCCCTCCCTTTCTCTTCACCCATTTTGCCCATCCCCACATCACTTCTAGACTTAAGTGAGTCACTTCTTTCTCCAACTTCTTCCCTCTCCCATAACATTCCAGACTTTGTGGAAATTGTACTTTAATTTCAAGGTATTAGTTTTATTTACATTTAAATAATGTTTTCATAACCAGTGCTTTAAACATTCTCATCATATTATTAAACATTATCTCGACTTCAAATTATACCCGTTTCAATGTTTACCATTATTTTTTAAATAAATTTATTTTAAATAGTTTTAGAGTCATAGAAAAATTACAAAGACAGCATAAACATTTCTCATGCCCCACGCTGAATTAATTTTTTTTTTTTTTTGAGAGAGAGACAGAGAGAGAATGAGCTGAGGAGGGGCAGAGAGAGGGAGACACAGAATGTGAAGCAGGCTCTAGGCTCTGAGCTGTCAGCACAGAGCCCAATGGGGAGCTCGAACTCACGATCTGTGAGATCATGACCTAAGCTAAAGTTGGACACTTAACCTACTGAGCCTCCCAGCCACCCCTGAATTTTCTCTTTAAAAACATGTTAGTACAGCATTCTTGTCACAAATGTTAAAACATAACTAAAGTCTATGTTTTATTCAGATTTCCTTGGTTTTTATCAAATATTCAGGATACCATCTATGATATCATGTTACGTTTAGTTGTGTCTCCTTGGGCTTCTCTTGGCTAAGGCAGTTTCTCAGATTTTCCTTGTTTTTGATGACCTTGACAGTTCTTTTTAAAGAAGTTTTCATTTTTAATGTCTATTTATTTATTTTTTGAGAGAGAGAGAGAGAATGTGAGCAGTGTAGGGGCAGATATAGAGAATCCCAAGCAGGCACCACACCCACAGCATGGAGCCTGATGCAGGGCCCCGAACTCACAACCTGTGAGGTCATGACCTGAGCTGAAACCAAGAGTCGGCCACTTAACCCATTGAGCCGTGTAAGTGCCCCAACTTTGACAGTTTTGAATACTGGTTAGGTATTTTTAGAATGTCACTCACTTGAGATTTGTCTGATACATTTCTCATGATTCAACTGGGATTATGGGTTGGGGGAGGAAGACCATAGAGGGGAAGTGCCCTTCTCATGGCATCGTAGGAAGCATACCTGCCGTCAACATGACTTATCACTCACTGGTGATGTAAGTCTTGATCACCTGCCAGAGGTAATGGTTACCAGGTTTCCCCACTGTAAAGTGACTCCTTTTTCCCCTTCTCTACTGAACTCTCTGGAAGGAAGTCACTATATTTACCCCACACTTCCAGAATGAGGAGTTATGTTCCACTCCCTTGAGAATGGAGATCAAATACTTACTCTGGAATTCTGTGTGGGAGATTTGTCTCTTCCTCCCCATGTATTTATTCCATCATTTATTTATGTCACTACATATTCATGGATATTTATTTTTCACTTTGGGTTATAATCCAAATTGCTCAATGCCACTGTATTTTTTGTTTGAACTATTTCAGCTTTGGCTGTTGGGAATTCCTTTAGTTGACCCCTGTGTCATGTTGACATAAGCCATTACTGTGGGTTTGGTTTTGTTTTGGGTTTTGAACACTTCTTTCCTGGCATTACCAGATGCTCCAGGCACATAGTTTATTTTATCATTATTGTCTTGCTTGTCATCTTTTAGCCTCTTCATTTGCATCTGTATTTGTTTTCCTAGAGTACATCCTCAAGTAAGATTGGTGTCTCGTTCTGATAAAGAAACATGAATTTGTTAAAATTTTCAGGGTAATTATGAAAGAAATAGAAACCGGTGGTGAAACCTTCAGCCCATTGAGGTGAGGAGGAAAAGAATCAATAAAATGTGTCCTATCCGGCGAACTTTGGAAATGGAGGGGAAAGGAGGAAACAAGGACCTCGTCAAGTTTCCTCAGGTTGTGTGTCATTTCTTCCGTTTGGCACTGGGATGTGCAACCCTGGGGATGCTTCACACGAGGCTTGAGGGTGGAAGCAGACTCCAGTCTGAGTTCTTTCCAGGAGGAAGATCCACACTCTCTGCAGCTTGTCCAAGATGGTGAGACACGGCGCTCCTGCACTCTGCCCTGCTTGTGTGTTCTCGACAATAATGTCATCCCTTGTGTGATGGGGTGGCTCTGTGTCCCATTCCATGGGATGATTCAAGTAAAATGAAAGCCATGAACACTTCATTTCTGTTTTTGAAAGTCCTTCTTTGTCACCTCAGCTAACAAATAGTCCCACTACCTTTTTTTAAAGAGCCCTCTGTTGGTATGTCATCAATATAATTGGTCCATGTGGGGTGGGCTTGGGAGGAATAGAGAAAACTGTTTCCATCCGCCATATGCCCTTAGTTAACTCAGCTTCGTCTGTGCCAAGATCTTTTTTTTTTTTTAATGTTTTATTTATTTCTGAGAGAGCAAGCGAGCGTGAGCGGGGGAGGATCAGAGAGAGAGGGAGACACAGAATCTGAAACAGGCTCCAGGCTCTGAACTGGCTGTCAGCACAGAGCCTGACGCGGGGCTAAAACCCACGCACCATGAGATCATGACCTGAGCCGAAGTCAGGCACTCAACCGACTGAGCCACCCAGGTGCCCCTGTGCCAAGATCTTTTACCCTATATGGGGGTTGTTTCTTACTGGTTTATTTAATCCTCAAGTCCAGAGGAGTCTATTCATATTGGGTCAACTACTTTATATGGCTAAATCTGATAAATTTAGTAACACCAGGGGGGGAATGTTCTACTTGCTGATGCTGAGCAGCGCAAGATTGTTACTTTTGTTTTCTTTTCAGAGCCTTTGCAGTGCAGAAACGGTGACCCTGCCTCTCCTCACCGTATCTCCCAGTGTGACACAATCCTAGAGTGTCTAAAGAAGTTTCCAAAGGAGTTCTTTTCTTTTCTTTGACAGTTTCCATCATAGTCTGTGCCAAGCACAAACACTGACCAGTATGCATAATAGTCATGGCAGGATACATTTCTTTGCTGGGGTCCTCCCTCAAAAAAGCCCCAGAGATTTCAAGCAATATATTTGGTGATCCCAAGAGACATGAGCAAGAGAGCAGAGAAGTGAGACAGGGAAAGAAAGATGGCCAATGAAGGATGTTCTATCAAGGAAAAATAACTGGAACTTAATCACATGGAGGGAGTCGGGGAGCCAGCATAAAGCATGCATTGTCCTAAGGTGCTAGGGATCAGAGGCTTCCGGGACCAGGTCTTCAATCCCCCAGAACTTCCAGGCACTGTACTGAGCAGGGCAGATTTCAGTGGCCAAAAGAGGCAGGCAGTGAAAGACATGCCAGTGTTGGCAAAGGACACTGGCTGCACTAAATGGTAAGGCCACAGGGCATATGGGCAGAGCACCAAGTGTGTCCCTCACATCAGATTTTCTCAACTGAGTTAATTCAGATGGCATAACACAGTGCAATGGTGATCCCATTCCCTTGCCTGATGGGAAGCATCTTTCCTTGATAACAGGCCCTGAGTCTCTATAGTCATGTGACCCAGCCAGGCCAATCCTATGATCTCATGCTTCCTGGTGAAGCACAAAGTGAAGTAAAACCATAAGCTTATAATTTGAACTCATAAAGCAATTGTTTTCTTTATAATTTTCAAAAGGACATATAATAAAATAAAAAAATATATTTTGTGTGTGTGCCCATTGGTCAGATCACCTGTGGCAGGAAATGGTAGCTGAGCATCAAAATCTATTCTCCCCTTCTTCCTGGTTGCCCAGCTAGATTACATTTCCCAGCCTCCCTGTAGCGTCTGTGGCATGCAACTAAAACCTCTAGCCGGTGAAATCTGAGTGGAAGTGATACACGTGTTCCTGCCAGGCCTGGCTCATGGGACCTCCCCTACAGGCTCCTCCATGCTCTTTCCCCAGCCCTTCACTGAGTTTTGGACATGCCCAGGGTGACCCAGGATGGCAGAGCCACGGTTGGCCAATGTCCATGATCGGTCCTTTATGTGGAACAGAGCTCCTCTACCAATCTGGAATTACTCTAGATTGTTACTTGAGCAAAAGACAAACCACTGTGTCAGACCATTACATTTTATGTTTACTTATTACATCAGTTTAGCCCACTCTAACTATTACACTCCCTGATATCCCCCCTTGGACCTCCATGGACTCTGGAGGAGGAATCCCTGCTCAGGGGAAAATAAAGCAAAACATAAATATATACCACTAGGAAACAGGCAGCTAGGAGAATATTGGCCACACATAAAATATGATGCACCAGAAACCCTTCGAGGCATAAGAATTTGAAAAGATGTAGATGGGAGTAATAAAGAATTAAAATAGCAGAGGTAGTTTTTCTATCAGGAGAAACAGAGAATGAGACTCCTTAATTTGGAAAGAGAATAGATGAGCTCAAAGTCCACCCAAGCCTGAGGTTTAGCTCGTTGGAGTCAACAGAGTCAACCAATGAAGTGTGGAATCCTAGGACCTGGAGATAAGAAGTCATTTTGTGACAATATTAACTGATAGGAACAAATATACCATAATCAGAAAGTATTGTAGGACACTGATTAACTTGAGAATCATGCTGTAGATCTTTTTTTTAATTATTTTTTAATGTTTATTTTTGAGAGAGAGAGAGAAGGGGGGAAGGGGGAGGGGCAGAGAGAGAGCGGGAGACAGAATTGGAAGCAGGCTCCAGGCTCTGAGCTGTCAACACAGAGCCCAATGCCAGGCTCCAACTCACAGACCATGAGATCATGACCTGACCCAAAGTCAGATGCCTAACCAAATGAGCCCCCCAGGTGTCCCGATACTGTAGATCTTGAAAACAAATAGGGTCTAGTAGGATTTTGGTAGATGGTTGCTTCATAATGGGTTGCGGAATAAAAGTTTAGTCAGAACATAGTCTCAAGATCTTTAACACTGATATAAAAACCAAAAATGGCTATATTCTCCACCCCCAACAAAATAATAAAATGCTAATCTCTGAGTGCATTCTGGGTCAGATGGTTCTTTGGTTAGATTCTGAAAGATCAATCATCCAGCAAATAATTACTGAGCAATTACTACGTTCAAGACATTGTGCTGAGATTTCATGTTGGAATAAAACTACCATGGGAATCAAGAGAGAGAAGGCAGAAAATAAAAACGAGGACATTTTATAATATATTAAAATGTGCTAAATAAGAAAAAGTAGAGGAGGGCAAGGGAATTGGGGTGCCTGAGGGAAAGACGTGGCAATATTGAATAAGATGGTTCAAGGATGCCTCCCTGGGAAGATGAGGGGAAGGGCCATGTGGAGGAAGGCAATTCTGGGCGAAGGGAACAGTGCTCAGTGCTGAGTTGAGAATGTCCTTGGATGTTCCAGTAATGGAGAAGAGATTCGTTGTGCCTGTGCAGTGAAATGAGCGAGTTGGAAAGAAGAGGAAAATGAGGTAGATCCTTATTTTCTGGGAAGAAATAGGGCTTTTAAGAGAGGAGGACCATGAAATGAGTCTTATTTTACAGGGACATTGGCTCCCATGCTGACCTTGGACTGTGGGGATAGTAGAGGAAGAGGGGAGCGAGCAAGGAGTTAGGAGGCTCTTGCAGGGATCCGGGAGCAATGATGGTGGTTTGGAGTAGTCTGGAAGCAAGGAAGGTGGTGAAAAGTAGTTTCTGGATCCTATTTTGAAGGTAGAACCAATGGACTTCCTGATAGGTTGGGAACAAAGAGAAGTTACAAACGATTACTCTGGTTTGTGGTCTGAGCAACTGAAATCTCTAAGACTGGAGAAGTAGAACTCGGGGCAAGAAGTAGTTCAGGCTAATACGTCATAAGGTTGAGATGCTTATTAGACATCCAGAGGGCAATGCCAATTAGGCAGTTTGTCTACATGAGTCTGGAGTTCAGGAGGGAGAGTCAGAACCGGAAGTGTAAAGTTGGAAGTTATCTATGCATAGATGGTGTTTAAAGCCTCGGGACTGACACCAGATGCAATACAGAAGTTATTGGTATTAATCCATTTTTTTCTTACTTCCAAGGACCCCATGAGCAACTGGTCAGTGTTATACACGTAGGCTATACATCTTGATCCTAGGATTCCTTTCCCACCTCAATCCTAACCACTCCATTCTTCTTTTCTTCCAAAACTGAGGATGATTCTCCTTTACTCTGCAAAAGGATGAAAACAAAGCATTCAGTCAGTCATATGGGGCTAGAAGCCTGGATCGATTCTGATTTTGTCAATAGTGTATGTATGACTTTGGGTAAGTTAATTAACGTCTCTCAGGCTCCATTTTCTCACTTATTTTTTTTAAGTTTATTTATCTATTTTAAGAGAGAAAGAAAGCAGGAGTAGGGGAGTGGCAGAGAGAGATCTGCAATATTAGTGTAGAGCCCCACTTGGGGCTTGAGTCCACAAACCATGAGATGATGACCTGAGGATGCCTAACCGACTGAGCCACCCAGACTCTAATCTCATTTTATAGTTTTTGGGGAGGGGGTTGCTTTTTTGTTTGTTTGTTTTTTTTAGTTTATTTTAGAGAAAAAGAGAGAATGTGAGTGTGGAAAAGGGGCAGAGGAAGAGAGAGAGAGAATTTTTTAAATAGTTTATTGTCCAGTTGGTTTCCATGTAACACCCAGTGCTCATCCCCACAAGTGCCCTTCTCCATGCCCATCACCCCCCTTCCCCACCCTCCCATCAGCCCTCAGTTTGTTCTCAGTATTCAAGGGTCTCTCATGGTTTGCCTCCCTCCCTCTCCCCCACTACTTTTCTCCCCTTCTTCTCCCCCACGGTCCTCCGTTAAGTTCCTCCTAATCCTCCTATACGTGCAAACATATGGTAGCTGTCCTTCTCTGCCTGACTTATTTCACTCAGCATAACACCCTCAAGGTCCATCCATGTTGCTACACATGGACAGATTTCATTGTTTCTCATTGCCAGGTAGTATTCCATTGTATAGATAAACCACATCTTCTTGATCCATTCGTGAGTTGATGGACACCTAAGCTCTTTCCATGATTTGGCTATTGTTGAAAGTGCTGCTATGAACATTGGGGTCCATGTGCCCCTATGCATCAGCACTCCTGTGTCCCTTGGGTAAATTCCTAGCAGTGCTATTGCTGGGTCCTAGGGGAGTTCTAGTGTTAATTTTGTGAGGAGCCTCCACACTGTTTTCCAGGAGAGAGAGAGAATCTTAAGCAGGCTCCACGCTGAGAATGGAGTCCTTATTGGTACTCCTGGGATTGGTACATAATCCTGGGATTATGATGAGCTGAAATCAAAAGTCAGATACTCAACCAATTGAGTCACCCAGGCACCCCTCATTCCTTTTTTACAAAAAATTTATTTATTTATTTTGAGAGAGAGAAAGAGAGTGAGCAGGGTGAGGGGCAGAGAGAGGAGAATCTCAAGCAGGCTCTGCACTTTCAGCACAGAGCCCAACTTGGGGCTCAATTCCAGGAACCATGAGATAATGACTTGAGGCAAAATCAAAAATTGGACAATTAACGGGTACCTGGGTGGCTCAGTCAGTTAAGCATCCAACTTTGGCTCAGGTCATGATCTCACGATCTGTGGGTTCAAGTCCTGCATCAGGCTCTGTGCTGACAGCTCAGAGCCTGGGGCCTGCTTCAGATTCTGTCTCTCCCTCTCTCTCTGCTCCTCTCCCATTCATGCTCTGTGTCTCTCTGCCTCTCAAAAATAAATTTAAAAAAAAGAAAAAAAAAGAAAATTGGGCAATTAATCAACTGAGCCACCCGGGCATCCCTCAATTTTCTCACTTCTAAACTGTAGATGATAATGGCTATCACAAAGAGTTGCTGTGAAATATCGATGAATTGATGTGATTCAAGTACTTATTAGCACAGGGCTTGGTTCAAATGTGTGCTCAATAAACGTTAGATTAAAACGCCGAGGTAAGAGAGTGACAACGTGAATGTGGATATAACATGACTGGACTTTTGCTCTCGTTGTGGAATGGTGGCAGGTTCAAGTTCTTTTCTCAGAGGATGTGTGGGGGAGGTGAGGAGGTGAGGAGGAGGCTAGGTGAGGGGCCCATGATCATTTGGGGTGCTCTCAGGCTAAGCTGATGCTTTATTTATAGTTTCCTACATATTTATTAAATGAGTAGAAAACACTTTTCCTTCTTTTTTTCACATAGTAACTGACATAATTACGGGAAATAATTGGTTTTAATTGACCTTCAGTTTTGTGACCCTATGCTGCCCTCTACTAGTTGAATTTGGGAAGCCCACTTACGTTCCAGTGGGATTGTAGTGTACTCCTGAACCATTACCGGTAGCAGTGGTGGTGGTGGAGGTCTGGGGGAGGTGAGAGGCTGTGGGCGAGCCCCCCAGCTGGCCCTGAAGGGGTCTAGGTTTCCTCCAACTGGCACGGGCCCCTGGTCTGGCTCTTTCCTGAAACCCCACCATGGCGCCAGCTACTGAATGTCTTTCTCACTTCTAGGTCCTTGTCTGATGCTGTTCCCTGCCCTCTGCAAGATCGGTTCCTATTCCTCCTCTGGGTCACCTCCTTAGACAGACCCTCCCTGACCAATTATATCCACCATAAATTCTCCTGTTACTCTACTTCTAGTGCCTTTTTTTCTAGCCTGCATCACAAACGAATTGAATGTGCGTGTGTATCATGTTACCTGACTCTTCTGGACTGAAAGGTCCACAGGGCCAAGACTGTACCTTTTTAGTTCACTATCCAATACCCGGGGCACGCACATGCACGCATACATACACACACACAGACACACACACACACACATTGTTGAAACATAACTTATTTATATACTTCTAATAATTTCTTCTATATTTCACTCATTGTGTATCTCCTGACTGAGCATCTATTATAAGTCAAGCCCTGTTGTTGGGAATGCAGCAATAAACGAAGCAAGCAAAATCTTTGCCCATAGGCTGCCTTTTTGCTGGTGAGTCCTGCATCATTTCATATATCTATGTTCTCTGTCGTACCCTCTCAGTTCACTTTTTTCTCAGCATGCTCTTGAGCGATGGGAGATAGGAGCTGGTGGATAGACACTCCCTCCTTCCATCTTGCATTCTATGCAATATCTCAGAGGGTCCAGTAGGACTGAGCCCCACTTGGTCGCAGAGGAGACCACCTAGATTGATGGATTGGATGGATTTTCTCACCCTCCCTGTTTCATTCTTTCTGGTCTGGATTCCTTTGCCCACCTCTAGTCCATGGAATCACTTCCCAAAAGAAAGTACCTGCCGCCTTCTTCTTCTTACTTTTAATGTTTTATTTATTTCTGAGAGAGAGAGAGAGAGAGAGGGCAGGGGAGGGTCAGAAAGAGAGGGAGACACAGAATCTGAAGCAGGCTCCAGGCTCTGAGCTGTCAGCACAGAGCCTGACGCGGGGCTCGAACCCACAAACCATGAGATCATGACCTGAGCTGAAGTTGGACGCTTCACTGACTGAGCCACCCAGGTGCCCCAGAAAGTACCTGCCTTCAAGTTCTTCTCTAAAACTGCTTTTCAAGAGAACCCACGCCAACAAAGCTAGCACTTAAAATGTTGTCAGATCGGGGCGCCCGGGTGGCTTGGTCGGTTGAGCGTCCGACTTTCGCTTAGGTCATGATCTCGCGGTTTGTGGGTTCGAGCCCCGCGTCGGGCTCTGTGCTGACTGCCAGCTCGGAGCCTGGAGCCTGTTTCAGTCTGTGACTCCCTCTCTCTCTGACCCTCCCCTGTTCGCGCTGTCTCTCTCTCTCCTAGAAATAAAAAAAATAATAATAAAAAAATAAAATAAAATGTTGTCAGGTCATTCTCTATATTTGCATCTTGGGTCTCCGGCTGTATTTTGGGTGTCTAAAGGGCAGGTATCAGATCTTTCTTTTTAATTTACCCACAGATACTTATTCAGTGCCTGGCAAATATCAGCATACATATGTTGATTTTGATTTGATTTGACAGAAGGAAAGAATCCAGTGGCTTTCTGTGCCCCAAGGGAGGCCAGGATCACTTCTGTAGTGGAGACCTCTACCTGATGCTGGATAAGGCTGGGACCTGCCAGGGCAATTAGCATTTTCTCTTCTGAAGATTCATCCAGCTTCCCTCCCAGGTCCCTGCACCCTTGACTTCCAGAAGCAGCGGGTCACCAGCTGCTGGAGTAGCACAGGGCCCACAGTTGGGGGCTCCGTCAAGGGGCCCCGCCTGCCACCTGCTCCCTCCAGGCTGGAAGTGACAGAGGGAAACCAGCCTGTCCTCCTCAGGGGTGGGATGCACATGTCTGTCATCTGGTGCTGGAAACAGGATGTCAGGACCCTATGCCCACAAGGCCAGAGTCAGGGACTCAAAATGAGTGAATGGATGACTTTAAATTTTGGCACCAGGCTTAACTGAATCTCGTGGATACAGAGAGGGACAGGCAGCTGGTAAAGGTGCAAAGAGCACTGGACATATTCGGCAGACGAGGGCTGTAGTTATGGGTCTACCACTAATTTGATGCTCCTTTGGTCATGTACCACTTTTCTGCCCGCAGTTTCCTGAAAATGAGAAGGTTGGACGAGATAATCTCAAAGATTCCCCAGCTCTAGGGTTCTTAAGTTACAGAACTGGAAGGAACCCGATCTGTCATTTATACTTCAAATTGTTTTTTTTTTTTTCACTTAAAAAACCTCAGCGTTGATAACAGCCCTATGTTTATTCTCAACCCACAAGAAGACAGCACCAGCACCTTTGCTCTTACATATTCCCGGGCAGCTTTGCTTCTCTATGTACAAGCCTGACATACACACGATCACTTCTTGGTAATTGAAATTTTAATTGAGATAATTGTACACTCACATTTAATCATAAGAAATAATACACTTCACCCAGTTTCCCCAACGATCACAGTTTGCAAAATCTTAATATGTTACAACTAGGATGTTGACGTTGATACAATCCACCCACCTTATTCAGATTTCCCCAGTTTCACTTGTACTTATTTAAGTGTGTTTAAGTTCTATAGACATTTGATCACTGGTTCTAAAACCACAAGTTCTAGGGGCGCCTGGGTGGCTTAGTCGGTTAAGTGTCCGACTTTCGCTTAGGTCATGATCTCGCGGTTCGTGGGTTCGAGCCCCACATCGGGCTCTGTGCTGACAGCTCAGAGCCTGAAGCCTGTCTTCAGATTCTGTGTCTCCCTCTCTCTCTGACCCTCCCCTCCTCATGCTGTCTCTCTCTCTCTCTCTGCTAGAAATAAATAAAAATATTTTAAAAAATAAAATAAAATAAAATAAAACCACAAGTTCTAAAACCAGAAGGACCTCTTGTGTTGCCCTTCTACGAACACAACTTGCCTTCCTCCCAGCCCATCTCACCCCTTACTTGGTTTCTCAAAAATCTTATTTGGAAACAATTTCAAATATGCAGAAATGCTTTAGTATACCCTGTACCCAGATTCACTGATTGTTAATATTTTCCCCACTTACTCTATCATTTTTCCTATCAACATGTTTTTTTTCTAAGTCACTTGAAGGTTAAGTTGCACAGATCATGTCTGCATAATACTTCAGTGTGTATTTCTTTCTTTTTTTTATGTTTATTTTTGAGAGAGGAAGAGAGACAAAGCACGAGAGGGGGAGGAGCAGAGAGTGAAGGAGACACAGAATCCAAAGCAGGCTCCAGGCTCTGCACTGACAGCAGAGAAACCGATGCTGGTCGGGACCCACGAACCATGAGATCATGACCTGAGATCATGACCTGAGCCAAAGTCGGACGCTTAAGCGACTGAGCCACCCAGGCGCCCCTTCAGTGTGTATTTCTAAGAATAGGGATATTCTTCTAACTGTAGTACACGTTATCAACAGTAGCAAATTTAACATTGATCCAACACTTTAATCTACTATCAGGATTCTAACTTTGTCCGTTGAAATATCCTTTATAGCATTTCCCTTCCTCCAATACAGGATCACATTAAGTTGTCATGACTTCTTAGCAACCTTATATCTGGAACATTTCCAAGCGTTCTTTTGTCTTTTACAATGTTGACATGTTTGAAGAATACAGCCCCTATCTGCCCCTTTTTAATAGATGTTCCTTGTTTGGGGTTTGTCTCCGGTGTCATCATCAGATTCAGGTTATGTATTCTCTCTGGACTATTGCATAGGTGAAGTGTTCTGAGGACATGATCTCCATCTACTCTCATTGGTGATGTTAATTTTGATCACCTGGTGAAGGAAGGCGTTATCCATCTGCTCCTTTATAAACAGTCCCCCCCTTGCTGTTAATAAGCCTAAACACGTTAAGCCAAGCAAATATCTGTTTCCCAGTAAAACCTGCTCTACTGTTAGCATCCATTGATGATTCTTGCCTGAACCAGTCTTTACTGTCCCCTTCAAACCCTCTACCACCATCTGCAACCAGGTTTTCTATAGTTCAGCTTCCTTGCATCTCTGGTTCTGGTCAGAGTCCTCTCCGTGTCTTCCCAATGTCCTCTACGACCTTTGGGCGAAGACGGGGCCGAATAGTAGACTCAGCGGCCTTAACTGGAAATGAGCTAATGTGGGTTGTTCCGCGTTAAACTGTCCACCAGTGATTTGCATAATACAGTGGCTTGTGAGCACTTCCTGTACCCTTTTCGGGTTCCGCCCCACCCCCCACCCCTCCAACGCCCCCTCGGCCTCCCAGACCCCTGCCTCCGTGGCACTTTGTTCAGACTGCCATCAACAAGTCCCCTGCCCCTGTTCCCCGGCTCTGCCCTTCGCCTGTTGAAGCCTCAAGGCTGCTTTGCTAAGGAGACTGCCCGACCAGCGGGACCGCCACGCCTGGGCTTCCATTGCTTCAGTGGCAAACTGCACGCGCGAGTCCCATGCTCCCCTTAGCCTGACCCTAGACGGACGCCCAAAGGTGATAGAATAAGGGCGCGGGGAACGTAGGATAGCTTTTCCCACCCAGGTATTCCGCTGGGTACTTCTCCGAGCCCAGCCGCACAGGTCGGAGCGCAGGGCAGGCCCAGGGCCGCGGCAGCGGGGCACAGGGGCGCGGCTGGCGGCCGCCGGGGCGCGCTCCGCGGGACGAGCAACCCGGAGGGCGGCCCGCAGGTGGCGGCGCGGGCCGGCGGGCGGGCGGGCGGGGCGGTGGAAGGGGAGGGCTCGGCGCGCGTCGGGCGGTGACGGCAGCGCGGAGGGGAGGTGCGAGCCGCGCGCCCGGGAGCCATGGCGAGAGGCCGCGCCGCGGCGCCCGCAGCAGTGCCCGCGTCTGCAGCAGCGCCCCCGCCCGCCGCCCCGGGGCCCACCCCGCCGCCGTCCGCGCGCGCCCCGAGCCCGTGACGCCCGCGCGCCGCCAGCCAGGCGCCCGCCGGACCGGGGCTGCGCGCGGGGCAGCCCGAGCACCCCGACGACCCCCCGCGTCCGGGAATCCCGGACCCCGAGCCCGCGAGCGCCGAGTCGGCGGCGGGCAGCAAGAGGAGGGGGCGCAGGAGCCGAACCCCCGCCGCGTGCACCCCGGTGCCGCCCGGCCGGCTGCTGCGGAGGGCACCGGAGCCGCCGGGGCCGGGCCGAGGACGACGAGGAGGGGGGCAGCCCCGCGCCGGAGGCCCCCGAGACCGCGCCTGCTACGCGGCCGCGCTGCGAGCGCAGCTCGCGGGTGAGAGCCGGGTCCGCGCGTCCTGCTCGGGGTTGGAGTGGAGAGGGGGCGGGGTGCGGAGGGACACGGGTGTTCGGGGGGTGTGCGCGCAGGATCCGGGGGGCTCCGGGGGGCTCCGGGACCCGGGGGGCAGTGCCCCTCTGGCATTGACCACACCTGAGGGAGGCCCTCGTGGGGCCAAAAAGGTGCCCACAGGGCACGGTGGCCGCCACCCCGCGTGGCCTGGATCCCGGGCGCCGGCACTCTGAGATGACAGTGAGGCGACCTTCAAAGAGCCCCGAGCTGAGCCCGGCCAGAGCGCGAGCAGCACCCCGGTTCCCACTCAGCGGCAAAACTCATCTCCTGAGTGTGTCTGGGACCGGACGGGTGGCTTTGAGGGCCCTTCCTTTCCATTCGGAGAGTTAACAAGTTCACTTTTGTCAGTCTTTGGATCTGAGTTTTTAAATCATTTTTTGAGTCTACAAGGTCAGCCTCTTGCAAGTAAAGACAAATGTAACCGAAATGTAGTTTTTTTTTTTTTCTTTTTTTCTTTTGTAAAGTTGTGTTTAGTGAAGCAGGAGTGAAAGGCCAGCTGCTCTTGGGGCTGGTTGCACACTCCCGGTGCAGCCCCCGTTTTACACCCTTCTCTGCACTTGCTCGGAAACGGACACCCGCGTTCGCCTTGAGCCAGTGCTTAGGCCTTTGATTTTAAGTTGTTTTCGGATATACTCCACCAGAACTTAATTGCTTCAGACAAACGCGTGAACCTTGTCAGGGTTGTCGGCAAGTCTGTAGGCAGAATGAGTCCCCTTTCCTGGAGCATCTTTTGTGTATCTGTGGCAGGGAGTGACAGACAGGGTCCCTTTCAGTCTCCAGTTACAAGACCAGACCAGCAGACACCGAGCAATGCCCGGCTCTGCGCCGTGGGAGGGTGTCCCCATTCCAGTGGAGGAAGACAGCAAGCCACCTCGCTGGCAGGTTCCGAGCTGGTCCTGGAGTGACAGATGGCATCTCTCTTTCTCTGGAAAGATCACACTCGTGTGCCCTTTGGTCTCTGACCACCGCCTTATCACAGAGGTGCTCAGGCAAGCGTGGGCCAAGCCACCTGGAGAGCTGAGCAGGGATCCTGGATGATGAGCTGGGTTAGAAAGCCCATGTCCACGGGCAGCAGGTTTGGCAAGAGTTGGCCTCACCTTGGCCCTAGTGAGAGCTGGTGGCTGTTTGCCTCCCCACCAGCCTGTGAGACTTGGTTTCCCTGGCTCTTCATGGAGGGTGTCTCTACCCTGCTCTGCCTGTTGCTGAGGCTCCTTCTAAAAGGACACAGGCCTTTGACTGGGAAACCTGGATTCATATTCCAGCCCCTCTCTCTTTACTGGCTGTGTGACCTTGGGGCCTGATGTAACCTCTCTGACCTGGTTTTCCCTGTAATAATTATTAAATTTCCCTGTAATTATTATTAAAGAGTGTTTTCAATGAAAGTGTTTGTAAAAGTTTGACTACATGAGGGGCGCCCGGGTGGCTCGGTCGGTTAAGCGTCCGACTTAAGCTCAGGTCCTGATCTCGCTGTTCGTGAGTTCAAGCCCCACATCAGGCTCTGTGGTGACAGCCAGAGCCTGGATCCTGCTTTGGATTCTGGGTCCTCTCTCTCTCTCTCTCTCTCTCTCTCTCTCTCTCTCTCTCTCTCCCTCTCCCCCTCCCCCCTCAACCTGCCCCTACCCCAATAGAGCTCTGGCTCACTTTGTCTCTCAAAAATCACATATTTATTATCGAAATTTTTTTAAAGTTTGACTACCTGACATGGAAGGTTTTCAGGTCTCATTGCAACGTGATTAGGTATGTGACTTGGTAACTTTTCTCAGCCCTCNCGTCCGACTTAAGCTCAGGTCCTGATCTCGCTGTTCGTGAGTTCAAGCCCCACATCAGGCTCTGTGGTGACAGCCAGAGCCTGGATCCTGCTTTGGCTCTCTCTCTCTCTCTCTCTCTCTCTCTCTCTCTCTCTCTCTCTCTCTCTCTCTCCCTCTCTCCCTCCCCCCTCTGCCTGCCCCTCCCCCACTGGTGCTCTGGCTCACTTTGTCTCTCAAAAATAAATAAATGTTAAAAAAAATTTTTTTAAAGTTTGACTACCTGACATGGAAGGTTTTCAGGTCTCATTGCAACGTGATTAGGTATGTGACTTGGTAACTTTTCTCAGCCCTCACAGGGATAATAAAGCAGATATTATAATACTAATTACCATCATTCATATAGGCTTACTAAGAAGGTCAAATCAGATAATTTAAAGGGCTCTGAAAGTAAAAGAGTGATACTTCTCTTTTTGCATTGAAAGGATTGAAAGGAGTTGCTAAACTTTCAGTTTCCAAACCAACAGCACCTGTTTCCACGTCGGAGGTGGACTCTCAGGCATTGCTTTCTGAGCCCCTGCCTCTGACCTTGCACACAGTAGGTCTCTGTAATTGTTAGGTGACTTTTTTTTTATTAGACTTTATTCATTTTTGAGAGCGTGAGCTGGGGAGGGACAGAGAGGGAGACACAGAATCTGAAGCAGGCTCCAGTTCTGAGCTGTCAGCACAGAACCTGACATTGGACTCGAACTCAGGAACTGTGAGATCATGACCTGAGCTGAAGTCAGATGCTTAACCAACTGAGCCACGCTGGCGCCCTGTTAGGTGACTCTTGAGTCGACCATCTCATGTACATTCTTAGATTTTATTTTATGGCCTTGAGAGAGTGTCTTTTGTCTACACACACTGTTGAATGGGTCTTCTGCTTCCTCCCCCATTTTTCCCCTTCTTTTTGAACAAGTATTACCTATTCTGACTTGCCTTCTTATTAAGTGTATCTAAATGGAGGCCACCTGCAGTGTTGAAAAGTTCAAAGTTTTAGTGAAGAGACAGTACCTAATAGCACACGTGTAAATCCGGATGCCTCTGAGCTATGTATAATTCCAGTGATGTGCAGCTGCTTAAAGAGATGCTTTGACATGTGTTTTGTGAAGAGACATGTGGCTTTATGATTCATTGAGAAGCTCATTTAATTATGTGTTTATTAGTGCACCTGAGGTCGAACAGGGTGGAACCCAGGTGGAAGGCGAGCTCTTAACATCTTTGTTTGGGCTTCTGGTCCTGCATTTGAGGAAGGACTGCTCTCAGCCTCACCTGGTTAGTGGGAAGAGGGCTGTAAATTTCTTTGGAGACTAACAAATAGCAGTGACTTCGTTTTTGTTTTTGTTTTTAAGTTTATTTATTTATTTTGAGAGAGAGAATCCCAAGCAGGCTTTGCACCATCAGCACAGAGCTGGATACAGCCCGAACTCACGAGCCGCCTGATCATGACCTGAGCTGAAATCAGGAGTTAGATGTTTAACCGACTGAGCCACCCAGGCGCCCGCCCCATGGCAGTGACATCTTCTAGCGACCGCTCACGGCCTTGGGAATCTTTGGCCTCAGTGTCTCAAGCTGTGAAATGAGTTATATTGGTATTTCTTAAGCTTGCCCCATAACCTTCGGGGCAAAGGAACTCTGGAAAGAGGGATTTGGGGGCACAGCCTGAGGTTTCTGGTATGTGTCTGTGAATTTTTCAGTGTGTGTTTAATGATCCCTTTAATGGGGAATAGAATGCAAGCTTCATCTGTTTTAATGTAAAAAATGCTTCAAGTTGCCCCCTTGAGTCAAAAGTACTCCAGGAGGATGCACCTTTTTCCCCGCTCAGGCTCTTGGGGGTCCCTGCAGCATGTGTACTCTGATTTGAGAATCTTTGAGCTGGATTATTTCTAGGGGCTTTGCTAGTTCCAGACTTTCTGATGTGCCAGGACTTTTAAAAGCAGAAGTAATCTCCTCCCTAGAGGACATGGATTTCGTATTACGAGCCGAAAAGGATGCTCCAGCTTTGAAGGGAGGTATTAAAGAACCACCAGAATATAAATTATCTGGATTTGAATTTTAAGGAAGACCATACTCTGGGTATACAGGGGACTTTGAAATCTCCCCTCCCCACCCCCAAGAATTTGTTGAAAATAACTGTGAACCTGTGGGTCAAGTGATTTGACTTTTTCTGAAAAGTATTCCTTGTGTCATACCATTCGGACCACTGCATTCTTTACTGCACTCCTCCTTGATAATTAGACTTAGTTACTAGATAGTGAGATTGTTTTTTTAACTTCATTTATTTTGAGAGATAACGTGCATGGGAGGGGGAGAGACACAGAGACAGAAAGAAAATCCCAAGCAGGCTCTGTACTGCTACTGCAGAGCCTGATGTGGGGCTTGATCTCACAGATTGTGAGATCATGACCTAAGCTGAAATCAGGAGTTAGACGCTTAATCGACTGAGCCACCCAGGCATCCTGTTAGATTATTTTGATTAAAAAATGCTGCTGGCTCCTGGATTACATTCACACAGATGAGCTGTTAGCAAATCCTGCATTGGTTTACTTAGATGCAAGTTTGTATATGTCACTTAAAATGGGTATTAATTAGAACCAGGGTGAGGGTTTTGATTTTCCTCCTCTGTTTGGGGAGAAAAAGCATCTATGCGCATGGAGAGCCCTGGGATTCTCCGAGTTCTCCATCAGTTCCTCTGGTTGTTTTGGTAAAATAAAACAGTCCTTCTAGGCAGTTCTTTAACATCAAGAGCAGATGCTGTGGGGCTGGGGGTTTTTGATAGAAGCATTCTGCCAGCTCTCACCACTCAAGTTTTGCAACAAGTTGATAAGGCATGATCTAGTGTAGGCTTGCCTCCTTTTATTATTATGTTCCTTATTAAATAATTTCCATTTGGGGATGTGGTCAAACATCAGCAGTCTCCCTAGAATGTTAGAATAGGTTTGGCTTCACTTATGTGAATCATGAGTTTGCTTGAATCATGAATTAGAACCAGAGGGAGCAGGTGGGCAATGAGTGCATTTGTAGTTCAGTGCTTGAAGTTGTCAGAAGACCTTTGGGGAATTTTTCCTGGGAGGCTGTAGGGAAAAAAATTTCACTGATGCTGTTTATGCCAAAAGGGACCAAGAGTCCAGATTTATGGTGGGACCACGTGGCCGTGGCCTGGGCGGAAGAGGGCGATGTTCAGTAGAGGGAGAGCCTGACTGTTGCGGTAGCGCCTGACCTCTGGTCCCTGCTGTGCCGGACCCAGCTCGTTGCAGAAGCTTAAGGCCTCAGCACCCAACCTGTGGCAGGTGGACTTGCACGGCCAGCCAGCCTCACCTGGCGCTTGTTGACCCGCAGAGCGTCACGCCCTGCCCCTCACCTGCTAAATCTGAATCTGCCGTTTAAACACATCCCCGGTGGTATTGATGCTCAGAGACCTCTTTACCTCTTTGGGGTTCTCGAGAATGTTCTTCCGCCACGCACAAGGCCAGACTTGGCGGATGTTGGGAAGAACAAGTGGCCGGTACGTGCTTGTCCCCTGCGCACTCAGGAGTGCTGGTGCCCAGAGCTGGATTCAACCTCTTGCCCTCCCCGTGAAGGGAAAGGGGCAGGGGGGGGGTTCTCGGAAGAGATCGCTGAACCTGTTCCCTCCCCAGTGCCCACCCTTCCCTTCACTGTGGGCAGTGCACTGTACAACGGGAAGACCCGGGGTGGGTGGGGAAGGGACGCACTGTCGCTCTCAGTCAGCAGCGAGGAAAAGCAGTCCAGAATGTGGCCAGTTGTTTACCTTCCCTGCCGCAGTGCACGCCTAAAACATTGGGTGGTGTTTGGAGTTCTTAAAAATATGCCAGAGCAGCTGTTCTTCCTATGTTCTAGCCATGAAGTTGAAGAATCTACCACACACTCGGTGCCTCTTTATTGTTCCAGGTCATGGGACATTACTAGACAGAGTGACAGAGTGGAAGCTAGACAGAAGGTAGGTGGATCTGACTCCAGTATATGTGTAACCTTCCTCACCCTCTCTTCTCCTCCCCTGCTTTCCCAGCAGCTACAGAGTTTTTGACCTATGGTGCTCCTTCCGTGACCTCATGTAGGGCTGGGCACCAGGAATGGGTCTTTGCAAAATTCTCTTCTTGCCCCAGAGGGGCCCAAGACCCCAGACTGGGAGATGAAATATCTAATGTGTTGGCCATCTTGTATTTCTTTATTTAAAGAGTTGAGGTCAGGGGCACCTGAGTGGCTCAGTCAAGACTTCGGTTCAGGTCTTGATCTCCCAGTTCTCCTGAGTTCGAGCCCCGTGTTGGGCTCTGTGCTGACAGCTCAGAGCCTGGAGTCTGTTTCAGATTCTGTGTCTCCCTCTCTCTCTGTCCTTCCTTCCCCTGCTCGCCCTGATTCTCTCTCTTTCTCTCTCTCAAAAATAAAGAAAACTTTAAAAATTAAAAAAAAAGAGTTGTAAAATATATATAACAAAATTCACATTGTAGCCATTTCTCAGTGGACACTTTCATGGCGTTGAATACGTTCACATCGCTGTGCAGGCATCATGTTCACCCATCCCCAGAACTTCCTCCTCTTCCCCAATTGCCACTGTGCACACATTAAACACTAACTCCAGTTCCCCTGTCCCTCCAGCCTCAGGCCACCACCGTTCTGCTTTCCGTCTCTATGAGTTTGCCTCTCCAGGTACCTCATATAAGAGGAATCCTACAGTTTGTTGTTACGTACCTGGCTTTTCACCTGGCTTTTCTCACTTAGCATAATGTCTTTGAGGTCCATCCATTGTTGTAGCATGGACCAGAACTTCATTCCTTTTTTTTTTTTTTACAGAATAATTTTTTTTTTAAATATTTTTATTTCTAGGAGAGAGAGAGACAGCGTGAGCAGGGGAGGGTCAGAGAGAGAGGGAGATACAGACTCTGAAACAGGCTCCAGGCTCTGAGCTGGCAGTCAGCACAAAGCCCGACGCGGGGCTCGAACCCACGAACCTCGAGATCATGACCTAAGTGAAAGTTGGACGCTTAACCGACTAAGCTACCCAGGCACCCCAGAACTTCATTCCTTTTTAAGGCCAAATCATATCCCATTGTGTGTGCATGCCACATTTTATTTATCCATTCATCGTTCTTTGTAGCTTAGGTTGCTTCAACCTTTTGGCCATTGTGAATAATGCTTCTGTGAACATGGATGTACAAATATCTGTTTGAGGCCTTACTTAACCTTCTTTTGGGTGCGTACCCACAGGTAGAATTGCTGGATCCAGTGCTAATTCTGTTTCATTTTTTAGGAAGCACCAGTCCTTTTATCTTGGTCCCTGAATCATTCTATTGTCCTGCCAGGAACACACAAGGGTTCCAGTTTCTCTACATCCTCACAACACTTGGTATTTTCAGTTTTGGTTTTGTTTTTTTCTTTGTTTTCTTTTTCTTTTAAACAATTTTTTAATGTTTATTATTGAGACACAGAGAAACGGAACATGAGTGGGGGAGGGGCAGAGAGAGAGGGAGACACAAAATCTAAAGCAGGCTCCAGGCTCTGAGCGGTCAGCACAGAGCCCGATGAGGGGCTCGAACCTGCGAACTGTGAGATGATGACCTGAGCTGAAATTGGACGCTTAACTGACTGAGCCACCCAGGTGCCTCTTTGTTCATTTGTTGTTGTTGTTGTTTTGGGTTGTTTCTTTTAAGTCACTTTCCTTTCTCCTGTTANGTTGTTTCTTTTAAGTCACTTTCCTTTCTCCTGTTTTCCCCCCCCCCCCCCCCCCCACTAGCCACACTTCTTTGCCCAGCTTTGAGCGACCGCGGGGAATGCCTGAAAGGTAGAACTCTTGCTTCTGTCCTGGCTCCTAATTACCATTTAACTCTGCAGGCATCCCATTGAATTTACTTAGTAAGTGTGGGGGGACTCGGATTAGTAAGTTTTCTTGAAGCTGCAGTCTGTGAGTTGATGGTCTTTCCTTCCATTCTTCCCTCTCCTTTTTAATTTTGAATGGAGATTGGTGTGTGTGAGTTGGGGGAACAAGGTGGGCAACCATAGAAAGCCACCTTCTGCAATTCTGAGTCCAGCCTTCTTAGAACAAATTTGGTTTGCCTGTTGGACTGTGGCTTTGAGTGGGGGTTGTTTGGTGGTCTGATATCTGCAGAGATCTGACAGTACAGTTGTAACATCAGGGCCATTATTTTTTTTAAATTAAAAGAGTGGTCCAAAAACGTGGGCTTTGCCCGCATTGCAGAGTTTCAAACCTTGGAAGAGAATTGGAGGTTTATTTAAACTAAAGGGACAAGCAGATTCTTGTAATGTGACATAGTTGGCATTGGTCAGCTTTGTGCCAGAGGATGAAAAACACCAAGAAAACAAACAAAAAAACCAAACCTATGATTCAGGAATAGCAGCGTAATGATTTTGAGGAAAGGTGGGAAGAAGGAAAATGAGCAATTTGTGACATGTGTGAGTCACTGGCGCCGTGTCTGTGAGTGTTCTCAGTTGGACGCAGTTTTCTGAGACCACTGGTTCCCTGGCTTTCATAGGAGAGAAGAAAACAGTGTCATCCAGGCGGCGGGTATTTCATTTCAAAATTTTATCTAGAATATATTTTAAATGCTGTGGGAATTGTACAGTAGTTTTTTTTGTACTTGAGTGGGGGGTAGCTTTATTTCCATTCATTTGTTAAAAAAAAAATCCTACGGACTTGACAATGTGGATAAACTGCAGCACACTATTGATACCTTTGAAGCCATGTTCTTTTTTTTCCCTTTAAGGTTGGTGCTTTTTCAGGGTTAGATTTGTTGAGCCTGGCAAACAACTCCTGTTTATGGCAGCCAGCTTCTGAATCATTAACTTGTATGATAACCTCATATGGTTATTAAGGGGATTACATGAACCAATATGTGTGCTTGGCTCATAGTAAACATTTTGTGTCAGCCATTGTAATTGTTGTTGAACTCCTTATAATCCGTTCACCCACAAATAATTTCGGAGCACACATTCCATGCCACACCCCGAGGGTATGAGTTGGCCTTCATTTTTATGGTACTAACAGGGATAGCTCCCATGACTTGAGCCACTGATGTGGGCTGTGGCTTTTGCTCACCTGACCATTAAGTTACCTCCTTTGGCTTTGGGGAGAAAAGGTTAACTTTTCATGGATCCCAAGGCATCAGAGAAATCACTTTGGACGTGATATTTGGACACAAACATCAAGACATTTCAAAGGTCTCCTGTGGAAGAAGCATAGTTTGGCATTAAATCTTTTGAGAAAATATCTATCTGAGAAAACAAATAGAAAATGTTTAATATTGTAACAGGAGATAAAAGATACAACAAGCACATCACTGGGAAAATAGACTAAACTGTTGTCCGATGCAGTAGGTGCGTTGATACTGTACTTGGAAGACAGGAAAATAGTTTGTGTTATTAAGAGCTTACGAGAGGAATGCCATAGCAACTATTGGATGTTACCTTGAAAAACTTTGAGCTGAGCTAATGCTCTTGATACTAGAAACGATACCCTGTGGAAGGGAACAAAAAGAATAGAGAGTTTGGTTACTTCATCATCAGACTTTTATCCTTTTTGGTAATCTTTCGTATACTGATGGAAGAGGCAGTGTGGCAGAGAAGCCCAGCACAATCTCGCTTGAGACTTTCCCTCGCAGCCTCAGAAGCTGCACCCACGTGTGTTGAGTAGGGCAGGACCGGGATGTAGACGTTTCGAAGAGAAGGCCCATGGCAGGGCGGGGTGTCACGAGGGGAGATGGCTGGCTTCACTCTGTGAGGGTGCCCAGGCAGGTGTGTGGTCTCAGGCTCTCAGGGCTAATCTGCCACCGGAGGGACAGCCCTGTGCGGAAGCTCTAGCGTGGCTACAGGTGAAAAGAGGGTGGTGACTTCAGCTGGGCAGTGAGTGAGCGATAGCGTGGATGGAAAGGAGTGGATTCCTCTGGGTGACCTGGCTTGCCATGTCTTTGAAGAGATGGTGGTAGAGTTAGGGAGGGGTGGCCTCAAAGATGAGGCTGATAACCCTCACTCACGCTGGGGTTATCACCTGTGGGATCCTGGTTTGAACGTGCTGAGTTGGATGTGCTTTTGAGATTCCCTAGTGGAGGTGGTGTGTTTTTTTCTAATTTATTATTTTTTTAAATATAGTTTATTGTCGAGTGCCCTCCCCTAGGGGAGGTGTTTAAGACAGTGGAATGACTGCGCCTGAGGAGGAAAGATCTGGGGGTGAGGCTAGGGTTTGGGGGCCATTGCCGTGTGGATGGTAGTAATGTCTTGGGGAGAACAACTCCCAGAAGTCCTTCAGGAGGAGACCAGAAGTGCAGGGGGAGAGCGCGCTCTTGCCGCGATGCGTGGGGCTCGTGGGGTCACTCTGCTGTGAGGGGCGAAGTACGATAACAGCTAAAATGTACTTTGGGTTTGTTTCTACTTAGTTGGTATGAAAATATCTGTAAAGTTGTATCAGAGCGGGTGCTGGCCTGGCCTTGGAAATAACTTGCAGTAATGTGTTGTCTACAAGGCCTCAAGCGTTCATGAACATTGGCAGGTTTAATTGCCAAGTATCATGTATTCTCGTCATGTTTTGTGATGTCCCGTAATTAGTGAGCTCTGAATTAGAGACGTGGCTGCACTTTCTTGTGATTCTTACACATTTAACTTGACGTTTTACAGTGTGTGTTGTTGCAGCTATAGAAGCACAGTAAAATCGGAGGGAATTAGAAATTGCTTGCTTTTGCAAAGATAACTTCTGCAGCTCCACCACGGTGGAAACAATAAGCAATCTGCTAATACCACTGAGGAGGATGTGGAGCAAGTGGAAATCTCATGCAGCTCAGCCAAGGAAGAACAAGCACTTGGAAAATTGGCAATATTGGGGCACCTGGGTGGCTGAGTCGGTTAAGCATCTGGGGTTTCAGCCCAGGTCATGATTCCACTGTCCATGAGTTTGAGCCCCACTGTGTTCCGTGCTGGCAGTGTGGAGCCTGCTTGGGATTCATTCTCTCTCTCTCTCTCTCTCTCTCCCCCCCCCCCCCCCCCCCCCGCCCTGTGCACATGCACTCCCTCTTTCTTTCTCAAAATAAACAAACTTAAAAAAAAAAACTGGCAAAAAAAAAAAACTGGCAGTATTTACTAAAGTTGACCATATACATTTTGACCCAAAGATTCACCCCTGGGTGTATATTCAACAGAAACGCATGCTGTCTTCTTGGTTAGTGGCAGCTTTACTCATGTTAGCCCCAAACTGGAAAAAACCTAAATGTCTATTCCCTAGTCACTGTATAAACAAATCATGGTTGTTCCGTATAATGAAACACTACTCAGCAATAAAAAGGAATGAAATACTAATACTTGAGCCCAGGAGACCAGAAACAAAAGTGTATAGGATTCCATTTTCAGGAAGCTCAAAAACCAGCTAAACTATCCCTTAGTAAGGATCATAAGAGTGGTAGCTACCTATAAGGAGGCATTGACCGTGCAAGGTGGATAGGCATGTAAAAATTATGGCACTGCATGCATAAGACAATTAAAGGTTCTAGTTAATTTGGCCACAATTAGATTTTAATGCAACATGGTGTAATATAGTTCCACCGATTTTACCAGTGCCCTAACCTGTGGTTTTCATCCCATTCCCCCCCACCCCCCCTTGGAGTCCTGTAGAGCGTACAGGTAGATGGCCCTCAAGGCCATCGCCAGTCTTCGGGGCCGCTAATGAAGCCTGGGTGTTTAGCGTTTTTTCTTTGGTTCACACAGGGTGTGCTGTGATCATGATTGCCCAGGGCCAGACCTTGGGTGCAATGATAGAGGCACTTGCCTATGGTACAGAATTTAAGTCATCAAGATAAATGATATTTTAGTGCAGTGTTTCTAAAAAAAAAAAAAAAAAATGCCAAGAAATCTGTGACGAACAAAATATCAGCGTTTGTAATAAAGGTAGAATCAGTATCACTGGTGTTTTTCCTTCGGTCTCGTGCTCCCACACGGCTTGGAGGGCAGTGTCATGGGCCCAGTGATGGGGCAGGAGGAGTGTGGGGCTTGAGAACCAGAGTCTTAGCCTGGATGTCGATTCAGAAGGACCATGGGGGAAAAGAAGGGGGGACGTGGTGGGGAGAGGGAGGGAGGCAAACCAAGAGAGACTATTGAATGTTGAGAACAAACTGAAGACTGATGGGGGTGGGGGGAGGGGAGGAGGGTGATGGGCATGGAGAAGGGCACTTGTGGGGATGAGCCCTGGGTGTTATATGGAAACCAACTTGACAATAAACTATTAAAAAGGGAAAAAAAAAACCCACAAAAAACAAAAACAAAAAAACCCCAAAAGAGTGAAAAGCGAAAGAGCAGGTAGGTAAAGACTGAATGGCAGCTGATTCTGTTAATGCTTTTCATGTTTTGTGAATGCAGACAACTGTGTTGTGTCCTACGAAGAATTCTCCTCTGTGTATTTGACACTCTGAGAAGGAAATAACGTACAAAGGCACTTACGATGGTCTTTCAAATACTGCAGTCGTTCTTTTACATTTTTGTGGATTTTGTAGTGTTACCTTAATGCAAAAGTGGCTCTACGCTCTGAATGAAAATCGGAAATTGTTGAGCTTAGATCATTGGCTCATGGCATTCATGAGATGGAAAGTGCTGTCTTTTAGTGTGTCACAGTGTTTAATAGTAGAAAAAAATTCACAGTTGCCACCTTTTAGCTAATTGTGTGATGGCTGTTGATAACATTACCTAGTGGGCAGGGCAGATTCTAGTGATTTCCTAGCCTCTGGACTGTGTGCTTACAAACACATCCTTGCTATGGTATATCATTACCAAGCATGGTTTCTGAAATGTGGCCTTCTTTTTGTCTCTTTCTGGTGAATAAGTCCCATGTGTCATGTCTATTTGGTTCCTCTTTGTGGTCAGGACGTATTGCCTGGACTGAGAGAGAGAGAGAGAAGAGAGAGGTCCCAGATTTTTTAGCTCCTCTTCCAATTGCTATGGATACGGTATCAGTGCCAATTAGAGTCTCCTGTTCATCCGACTGACCTATTCCAATAGTCTTCCCTTTAGAGGCTGAAATGCTTGCCCTTCCTGATGCTAAGTATAGGTTCTTCGGAATATTAGAGGACTTTTAAAAGTGTACTATCTGGGAATTAGTTCCAAAAACATATATATATATACACACCAGGGAGGGGTAATACTTCCCAGCCTTTTAAAACTGCACTTCTTTGTTCACATCCTCCCCAGCCCCTTTCCAATTTTGTTGCACGTAGTTTTCTCCTAGCAACACGCAGTGGTCAGTGGGAAAGTCAAGCTGGCTGAGAGCCTCCCCACCAGAAAGCATCCGCCCTAGCCCCTACCCTGTACCCTGGCAGTAAGGCACGCCTGGTGGCATACCGACCTTTCCTGGTATCTGGAAAAGGTTCTCATGAGGACTTCCATTGCTTTAATAAACATCGGGTCATTCAGATCTCTTGTATTAGTTTTGGTTAAGTTCTGTATTTCAAGGAATTTGCCTGTTTCATCCAAGCTGTGGATTTATTGGCATAACAATGATCCTTTTAATGTCCAGAAGATTTGTAGTGGCGTCCTAGCTTTTATTTCTGAGCTGTGCCTTTCGTTCAAAGGAACTGCTAGATCAGAGTAACTTAGGAAAGTGGGGGGGGGGGGAGAGGGTTGGTTTTGGGAAAGGGAGCGGAGAGCAGGGGAGGAGGGAGGGCAGAGAGGTGGGGACTGGCCGTTGTTGGCCGCCTCCTCTCTGGGGAGGAGCTGCTGGGGAAGGAGCGGTCACGTGGGCAGTGAGCTCATTAGGCTGGGGACACCAGCTGTGCTATTATTAGGGCTTTTAAAGTCCGGGGCAGATGTTCTTAGGCGGAGTTCCAGCCTTGTTCACTTCCCACATATGGCATAATACAGTACATGGAAAAGGAGCGCCTGGGTAACAGATAGCTTTTCCATGAAACACATCACTGCTTTTCCCCGCGAACTTTTCCCTCCTTCTTCTCTCTCTCGGTGCCACTTGCTCTCTCCGCTGTGCCTTGTCTTTTTCTTTCTCTTTCTTTGTGTTTGCTTGTCTCTTTTTCCCTCTTTGTCTTTCTCTTTTTCTCTCCCATTTGTCTTTCTCTCCTCCCTCCCCTCCCTCTCTCTCTCTGTCTCCTTGTTTCTCTCTGTCTCTGTCTCTCTCTCTCTGTTTCTTTCTGTCCCTCCCTGTTTCTATTTCCGAGCTGTTCCCACTCCCCCCAAGCCTTCTCTCTGTCCCTCCCTCCTATACTTCCTTCTTCCCTCTTTTGAGGCTCTCTTATTTAACCATTTGTGGGACGAGAAAGGACAGAGGGGCACGTGGAGAAAGTGTGCCCATTTTAGGTTAAAAGTGAGCCTCGGCGTTGCGTAGAAAGTATAAGGAGTGCAGGTAAGTCCGAGGGTGATAGAACACTGGAGATTGTCTGGCCAGGAGCCTGTTTTAAACGGCACGGTTAGCTTGCTTATCTCTCTGCCCCTGGGGCGCGGCAGTGTCTCTGGGGCCCTTGGGACCTGGACATACGAGGACTTGGCCAGGGCATTGCGCTTTCCGTTCACTTTTGCACACAGTTGTGCCTTGTTGTTCGGCCGCTGACCTCTCCTGCCACCCTCATCCTGGGTCTCACTGTCCAACTTTTATCAGAAAGCTTCCACGTGGCCCTTCCCTTGCCCCTCATTTTTATAGTATAGCATCTGAGCTGGGAAACACAAGGTAGAGTCCGGATCTGATTGACTTAAGTTTTTGTTCTGGGGGCACTGAATCTCTTCAGGGAATGCGCTGTTGAGTGATAGGACCTCAATGTATATTTTTAAAGCTCAAAGTGTTGCAAGCTTCATTATAGAAGTTTCCTTGTGTTCATTTCAAACTGCTGATGTTTTGAAGTATTTATATTACTTTTGTAGCTATGACACAAATTGATCATAGTTTAATTTCAAAAATAATGAAATAATACATGTATCAGTGCCGTGTCTTATTCTAATAATGGCTACAACTGTCAGAAATAGATGTTAAGAAAAACTTCTATATAACCTGGGTATTTTTCCCCGAATGGAAGTAAATGTAACTATTTTAGAAAAAACACTTTATTGGATATTAACAATTTGTTGTAAAAAAAAAAAAAACAAAACAAAACCCAAACCCAAACTATAGCATGAGATCCGCACAGGAAGGAAGATACTGAACTAGACTTAATTAGCCTTACTGATTTCTCTGCTCACTCAGAGATTGAGAAAGAAAGCCAAGAATGGCCTTTTTTCATTTCCCTGACTTTATCTGAAGAATGGGAATCCTAAAGTAGGAAACTTTTTCCCACGGTGGCTGCCCCAGTTCTTACAGACTGGTCGGGGCAGGGGCCGTGACTCTGGGCTGGGGAGGACACTGACATGTCTACATGCCGCACGGCAGTTTATTTGCTGAGCAGCTTACGTGTATCCCAGAAACGTTCTGATTTCCTAGGTCTTCAGCAGGTAAGCATCTGCTTTGGTTGTGGTCAGTGCCTTCTAGGCAGGGTGAGGAGCCGGAGATCTGGTTAGAAGAGTGAACGTAAGTGTGTGCTGAGTGGCCTCCCTGGGCCAGGCATTGAGGGATGGCTGTAACCTGGACAGCCAGGTCTGGGGGCCAGGGAGTGAGACAGCAAAGAGCGGCAGGGGTAGGTTGTAATGCCAGGTAGTGACTATGGACGATAGGGGATAGGGAGGGGAGGGTGATGGAGGCTGGAGTGGCCTTGAAGGCATGCTTAGGGAGGTTATGGGTGAGCAAATACCCCAGAGTGGGGAGGAGAATGAGCCATGGGAAAATAGGGAGCACAGCATCCTCCCTGGCAGAGCAAGCACTAAGTGCCCAAGCTTCTGCAAGAAGGTGGGTGTGACTGCAATACAGGGTACCCCTCCCCCGACCCTCCAGGAAAGTGGACATGGCGATGGTCAGGACAGGCCTGCATCCCACTGGTCTGCCTGGCTGTGGTCAGGTGTTGAGAGTTTATTTTTTCATTTTATTTAGCAGAGAGAGTAGGGGAGAGGAGCAGAGGGAGAGAATGAGAGAATCTTTTTTTTATTAAAAAAAGTTTTTAAATGTTTATTTGTTTTTGAGAGCATGAACAGGGAAGGGGCAGAGAGAGAGTGAGATGGGGACAGAGGATTCCAAACAGGCTCCAGGTGCCTGATGCAGGGCGCGAACTCATGAGCCATGAGATTATAACCTGAGCTGAAGTAAGATGCTTAACCGCCTCAGGTGCCCCGAGAGAATCTTAAGCTGGCTCCACACTCAGCACTGAGCTTGATGCAGGGCTCAGACCCTGGGATCATGACCTGAGCTGAAACCGAGAGTCATATGTTCAACTGACTGAGCCATCCGGGCTCCCTGAGACTTTATTTTGAGTATGATTGGAAGGAAGCCACTGGAGGATTCTGAGCGGGGAGGGGTATGATGGGAACGGATTTACCTTTTGCATGGGGTCCCCAGCTGCTGTGTGGAGGGCGGGGGTGTGGGTGTGGGAACAGGGAGGGGGGATAGGGTTCTGTGTTGGTACAGGCTTAAAACACCTGGTGTTACAAGTCATTCTGTGTCGTTGGTTGGTTAAGCGGTTAGTAGGGGCTGCTGGGGCTAAAGTTTACCCAAAGAAATGAGTGGAAGCCTCTTCATCTCAAGCCTGAGCTGAAGGCTGAGAGGAACAAGAATGCTGTGTTCTTCTATAGCTGAGAAGGCGCTCTTCTGGGCAGAGGGAAGAAGGTGAATCTCACACTTCATTCCAGCTCATCCAGCATGAAGTCACCATTGAACAGATCAAAGAGGAGAAGGAACAGTGTGACCCAGGGCACAGCATCAGTAAGAATTGATTATAGTGAACCGTAGCGATTTGAGTTTTCCACATTGAAAAATTCCCAAAGATTCTTCAAGCGATTCCAATATTTCCTTCGTGTGTGTTGCAAATTTGCTTAGTCTGTATCTGGATATAGCGCCTTCTTTGAAATGTACTATTTTAAAAATGCTTCTCTTATAAATGAGAGTGGGGTCATGGGGGATGTTGTCAGTTTCCTCACGGTGCAGGTGATAGCATTTTCCCCAGTGAGCATCAGAATTTCAGGAACCAGGAAGATTAGAAAAATCTTTAACAGCTGATCCAAGGTTTATCATCCTCATGCTTGCTTACCTCATAATCTGAGATTATTTTCCTCCCTGCAAGGAAGGAAGACTTGGGACTTGGCATGGGGACAGAATCCATCGCTGCCACAGCTCCCTGGAAGTGAGTGAGAGGATTCTGCTCCTTCACCTGCAGGCTCGGAGGGACGGAGTTAGGAATGCTTAGCAGGTTGCTTTGAAAAGGATCCGCTCATGCTTCAAGTAGGGCCGCCGCTGAGGTTATCAGTAGAGAATCTGGAAGGTACATTCTCTTGGAATCTGAAATATTTGAGGAGAGAAGATCTTGGTGCTTTCTGGTGGGGTATGGTAAGAATAATCAGTACAAGAGTCCAGCTTATTTTGGGGTTGCAGTAAGCCAGGATGAGTGGGGCATGCCTGGGTATTCCAGACTGTGCTGCTGTCTTCCAGGTAGTGGCTGTGGGGCTTGCAATTCCTCTGGGCTGTGCATGGCCAGGCGAGTCTCACCAAGTGCAGTGTGAGAATCACCTGGAGTGTCAACACTCACAGGCTTCTTTCCAACCTCTGAACACTTCTCTCCTTGGCCTTTCCACTGTGTCTTATTGGCATCTGAATAAATAAATGCCTAGTTATTAGGAACCAAATTAATGCTGGGGCGCCTGGGTGGCTCAGTCGGTTAAGTGTCCAGTTTCGGCTCAGGTCATGATCTCATGGCTGCCAAGTTTGAGCCCCACATTGGGCTCTCTGCTGTCAGCACAGAGCAAACTTCAGATCCTCTGTCTCCTTCTCTCTCTGTGCCCCTCCTCACTCTCTGTCTTTCTCTCTCAAAAATAAACATTACAAAAAAAAAAAAAAAAAGTAGAAGAATCAAGGCGCCTGAGTGGTGGCTCAGTTGGTTGGGCCCCCAACTTCAGCTCAGGTCATGATCTTTCAGTCAATGAGTTCGAACCCAGCGCTGGGCTCTGTGCTGACAGCTCAGAGCCTGGAACCTGCTTCAGATTTTGTGTCTCCCTCTCTCTGCCCCTCCCCTGCTTACACTCTTTCTCTCTCTCTCTCAAAAAATAAACATCAAAAAAAATTTTTTTTAAAAAGCCAAGTTAATGCTGATGGCCATTTCACTTATGAATGTTGGCCACCAGACTATTGCCCTATTTTACTTCCTCAAGTTTTTTTCTGTCACCCCAAGACTGTGGCGCCAATATTTTTAACTCCCTAAACACGGTGTGGTTGGTAGCCTGCAGCCCTCCTTAAAAACAAAACCCCATTGGCATTGAATTAAAACACTGGCTGCTTTGTTCGAGAATGGGGGAAGGAAGGGGTTTTTCCGGTAGAATATGATCATGTCAGCTCTTTTGGAAATATAAATTCTAGGCTAGGGTTTCCTCAAAATGTATTTCGATGTGTTTGTTCTGGAACTATCAGCACATCACATTCTGAGCTCTTTTTAATAAGCTGTGGGTAATTACTGCGGCCTCCCATCTCCGAGTACAGTGAGCTATTCAGGAGGAGAGCCTGTGCTTGTTAGTCGTGGCCCCTGACCCCTCCTCCTGGGGGATGGTGTGAGGCACAATTAGAGAGCGCTGCAAGGGGACAAGTGATTGCTGGGGCATAAATAATGTAATCTACCCTGTCTCTGGGTGCATGCGGCGGGGCCAAGCAGATTGATGTTTGGATGCCTGAACCTCGTAATCTGGGTCCCGTGTGTCTGGGCTTTGTGACCTTGGGAAAGTTCTTCACCATTGAGCCTGTTTTTGCATCTATAGAATAACACTGTGTAGCATGATTGTGGGGATTCAATCAGGTGACATATAGAAAGATTTGCTTCCTCCTTGCTTGTCGGGCACTCAGCAGGCATCTGGGAGGGCGCAGGGCTGGTGACACTTTGGTATCCTGTCCTCTATTTCCGTGCCCAGGCTTCTGCCCCCATCATGGAAGACCAGGACTTTTGGCTTAAGGTTGTCTTCCCCTGACCTCCTGCATCATTTGGGATTCTGAGGACCCACCCAGCCCCTTGACCACATCCTCTTCATTGGAGGCCTCTCCTCCGTGCTTTATCCACTGCCCTGGTCTCAGTCTGGACCGTGGCATCTCCTGAAGTTACCTGTCCCCCCTCTGAAACCCCAAGTATAACCACGCTGTGATTTGAACTCCAGACCTTCCAGCCCTTCGTACCCATTTCCTCTCCACACCCAGGTTCCCCACATCCCCCTTCCTCTCCAGCCTGTTGTCACTGAGCACCTGTTGTCCTTCCTTTGTGCCGCCCGGCAGAACTCCTGCCTGCCTGCCGAGGGCTGCTGGAGAAGTTTCGGGATCCCTTGTCACCCAGCGTGTTGACCCTGTGAAGCAACTTCCACGGGGCTGTAGGCTCTGCTCTGTTGTTGATGTTTCCCTGGGCTTTTCTCTCTGCCTTGTGCCACAGGGACTTTTCTAGACTCTCTATGCCTTTCCCAAGCCCTTGGCCCCTGCCAGAGTGAGCGGGAGCAGGCCGACTTGCTGCCTCCTCACCTTCGTGTCCGGATGTTAAGAGCCCTTCTTCTGTCCCATCTGCTGGGAAGTGAAGGCGGGATCCTCTTCCTGCTTGAGGCTGATTTGCGTCATCTGTGGGTCCCCATCCTCTCCCGCCTTGGAAGATTGGTCCTTCTTTCTGTCTCCTCAGCCTTGCCCCATGTGTGGACTGCATCCCTCATCCTGCGACATACTCAGTTCTCTCCCATCGTTTCAGAACCTTCTTTTTCCCGTGGCCATGGCTCTTTCCCCCCTTCGCTGCCAGTCTCCCTGAACCCTCCTCCCCCCTCTCCTTGGGCCTGCTGACCTCAGGCACGTGAGCGCATTATGCCCCAGCAGCAGCACTGAACTCGGTGTGAAGTCCGGGGCACACCTAGTCCAGGCGTTCTTGACCTTGGACGGCACAGTCTGCACACTCTTTCTGTCTTGAGTGCTCTTTTCCCCGGGCTTCTGGGAAGCTGCTCCCTCCTGGCTTCCCTCCCACTTCCTCCAGCGCCCAGTGTCCATCGGAGGCCGCAGGCTCCTCTGCCGCCGCGTAGCTCCCCAGTGCTGGTGTCCTCAGGGTGCGTCACCTCAGCTGAGCGCCCTGCCTTGCACACTGGCCCTGGAGGGGACCATGCCTGTGGCCTGGGTGGTTATTGCCACCCGAATCTTGTCTGGATTTGGACCCATGTGCCTGCCTGCCTCCTACTGCACACCTCCAGACACGCCCCCACCTCGTTACCGTCGTCACCGTGGCTTCCCCTTTCTGCCACCTCCTCCCCACCAAGGAAGAGGTCTGCCCGTGAGCCCCGTTACATGGAGGGCAGCACTGTTCCCAGCTGCCTGGGCAGGAAGCTGGACCTTCTCCTGACTCTCTACTTCTCTCACTTGCGCCCCTTCCCCTGACAATTGCCTCCCAGACTCCCTGAATGCCCTGCTGGCCTCGGCTCTGCTATTTACTCTGCTGCTGAGGTAACCTTTCTCTTTTCTTTCTTTTCTTTTTTTTTTTTTAATTTTTAATGTGTATTCATTTTTTGAAAGAGAGACAGAGACAGAGCAAGAGTGGGGGAGGGGCAGAGGGAGAGGGAGGCACAGAATCAGAAGCAGGCTCCATCATGCTCTGAGCTGTCAGCACAGAGCCTGACCTGGGGCTCGAACTCCCAGACCGTGAGATCATGACCTGAGCCGAAGTCGGATCCTTGACCGACTGAGTGTACCTAAGGTGACCTTTCTAAACCGCACATTAAGTCCCTTCCGTCGCCTGCGTACAGCCTGTTCCGGAGCCCCTCATGGAGCCAACCAGGCTGCTGCCCTTCCTTCCCTTGCTAAAGCCCTTCAGAGATTTTTGTTTCCTCCCTTGGGTCATGCTTTCTCTCCTTCCTCCGGGACTTGACCTCTGTGGTTCCCCCTGCGCCCTGCCCCTGCTCTCGGCGTGGCCTGTTCTGGCTAATCCCTGCTTGCCTTTTAGGTCTGACCCGAGGTTGGTCAAGGGGAGCCATTCCTCACCTCGGGTGACTCCTCTGTATCAGCGGTTTTCTTGGTGGCCCGTCACTGCGGATATTTTTGTCTGTGGCCCCTTGGAGGTGAAAGAAGGTCCGTGTGAGACGTCAGTTGGGTGGTGGAGGGAGTGCAGACATCTGCCCTGGCATTTGGCACTCGACCCAGAGGGCTGGTCTAGTCTGTGTATTACAGGGGCCAGAGCACGTTGAGGTGATTCTTCCCAGAAATCTGCAGGTCCTCCCAGGGCGGGGGGTTGGGCTGGGTTCGCTTCCCCTTTCTTCCCAGTCGTACTAGAGGTAGGCAGTAGTGCCTGGCATATAGTAGGTGCTGAGTAAATATCAAATGAGTGAAGAGCAAAGGTGATCGTGTTGCTCTTGTTCAGTTTTCCTAATGTAGATTTAAGTTGCTCCGTCTGTCTGCCAGGGTGATGGGAGGCCCACTGGAGTGGACTTTCTCTGCAGCGTCTGCGCTCTTTTGTCATATTTGTGGATGTTTTCAGATCACCAGCTGTAATCACCAGGACCATGAAACAGAATTCCTGGGTCATGAGATCGCCGTGGCTGCTCTGACTCATGCCGCATCTGGGGAAAATGGACGTGTTTCTCGTCCTGAAAATCAGACCGGGCCTGACTTTACATGTCAGAGTGCCTTTTAGCCTTCCAAGGAGTCCGTGCTTCTTGGAAACGGACCCAGCAGAGGGCAGCAGGTGGTGCTGGGGTGTCGGGGAGCTGGGTTGTGCACAATACAAATGGATTATGCTCTCCTGGTTTTAGGATTCATGTAACTAGATGGATGTGGTTCCTTGTCATTCCTTTATCGGACACATGTTTATAGCTGCCCATTTTATGCCCATTTTCTTGTATTTATATTAATTAAAAAAAATTTAAATCCCAGTTAGTTAACATGTAGTGTAATCATGGTTTCAGGAATAGAATTTAGTGTTCATCACCTCCATACAACACCCAGTGCTCATCCCAACAAGTGCCCTCCTTAATGCCCGTACCCATTTAGCCCATCCCCCTCTCCTCCAGCATCCCTCAGCTTGTTTTCTGTATTTAAGAGTCTCTTATGGTTTGCCTCCCTCTTTCTTTTTATATTCCCTTCCCCTATGTTCATCTGTTTTGTTCTTAAATTACACATGTGAATAAAATATATTTGTTTCTCTGACTTATTTTGCTTTACATAGTACACTCAAGTTCCATCCATGTTGTTGCGAATGGCAAGATTTCATTCTTCTTGATCGCTGAGTAGTATGTCATTGTATATACACATCACATCTTTATTCATCAGTTGATGGATGTTTGGACTCTTTCCATATTTTGGCTATCGTTGATAGTGTGGCTGTAAACATTGGGGTGCATGTGCCCCTTCCAATCGCCATTTTTGTATCCTTTGGATACATTTCTAGTAATGGAATTGCTGGGTCATAGGGTAGTTCTGTTTTTAATTTTTTGAGGAGCCTCCACACTTTTCCAGAGTGACTGCACCAGATTTATGCCCATTTTCTTAATGATCTCATTCACTGGTTTATGGATTTTACTTTCAGCATTACCCCTAAGGAGAACGGAAGCTGCTGGAAGTTGGGAGCCCCATCTATGATGTTCACCGGGGGTGCCCAGGACCTAGCCCAGGGCCTAACCGTTACCATGTTTTGGTTGAAGGAATGGCAGGCAGGGTGGTGGGGATGGTGAGCAGACATGTAGCCCCCGCCCCCAGGAGTTTATCGTCCTGTCACATAGATGGACATTAATGAGATTTCACAAAGGACTGTAAAGTTGTAGCAGTGACCAAGAGGCCACTGTGCTCGCAGAACTATCACAGCAGCTTTTGGCTTAGGGAGTTTGGGAAGGCTCCCTGAAGGTATAAGAAAGGTACCCAGCTAAATGGAGGGGGCAGGGCCGTTCAGATGGAGGAAGAAGCATGATCCATGTTGGGAAATCATGTTAGAAGAATTTCTTTCTGTCTCTAAAATTGGGCTCTAACACCTGCCTCTCCTTTCTCATTGTACAGATGACATTTAGAGAGTGTTTACACGGATTGTAGCATTTTATCCTTCTGGTGACGTCGTTGAGTTGGTTCTTGGGAACCACTGCAAGTTGAGTAGGTGGTCTGGGTTGAAGGGTTCAAGTCCAGGGCCTCATTTGATTCCATGCTTCTCCCCTTTCCAGAGGTGAGCAGCGTGTGGTGTAATGTACAGGAAGGGTGGGCAGTCCTGGATTCCTGAAGAGTGTCTTGAAGGATCGCCGCCGGACCTTGTAGAAGTGCAAGACACTAATGGGGACCTCAAGTGGAGGAGAGGCTGGGATTGGACTGTGGCAAAGAGAGGTTTACAACCTGCTGGATAATAGGAGACTTTTTAAAATTTATTAAGTAGGCTTCATGCCCAGCGCAGAGCCCATCTCAGGGCTTGAACTCATGAGCCTGAGATCGAGACCTGAGCTGAGATCGGGAGTCAGATGCTTAGCTGACTGAGCCATCCAGTTGCTCCAAGAGTTAAAATCTTTCAAATAGGGGGTGCCTGGGTGGCTTAGTCGGTTAAACGTCCGACTTTTGCTTAGGTCATGATCTCGCGGTTCGTGGGTTCGGGCCCCGCGTCGGGCTCTGTGCTGACTGCCAGCTCAGAGCCTAGAGCCTGTTTCAGTCTGTGACTCCCTCTCTCTCTGACTCTCCCCTGCTCATGCTGTCTCTCTCTATCCTAGAAATAAGTAAAACATTAAAAAAAAAATCTTTCAAATAGAATGTCCTCCTACAAGCAGTGCAAGGGTGTTGGGACAGGGTTAGGATGCTGAACCACATTTACCTGGACCAAAATGTCAGGGATACATTGTTTTGTGTTTAACAGCCTTGATGTGCAATTGACATACCTTGCAATTCATCCAGTGTACTTTTTTTTTTAGTGTATCACACAGTTATGCAACCAATGCACAATATATATATATATATACATATATGTATATATATATATATAAACATATATAGGAACTTTTTTATCTCCCAGGAAACAAACCCTGTACCCATTAGCTGTCAGTAGTCGATCCCAGTCTTTCCCTTTCTCTGACTAGCTGTCCCAGACCCACCCTTTGCCAGCCCTGAGCAACCACTAGTTTCTCTGTAGATTTGCCTGTTCTGGATATTTCACATAAATGCCATCATATAATAATTGGCCTTTTGTGTTTGGCTTCTTTTGTGCAGTGTAATGTTTTCATCCATGTTGTAGGATGATAGCATTTCTTCATTTTTTGGAAAGTTTATTTTGAGATAAGGAGGGGAAGAGAGAGAGCAAGAGAGAGGAAGAGAGAATCCCAAGCATGCTCTGCGCTGTCAGCACGTGGGGCTCGAACTCATGAACTGCGAGATCATGACCTGAGATGAAGTTGGATGCCCAACCGACTGAGCCACCCAGGCTCCCCCCACTCCCGTTTTTAAATTAGATTATTACTATTGAATTGTAAGAGTTCTTTATATGTTCTAGATACAAGACCCTTATCAGATGTATGTTTTGCAGATATTTTCTGCTATTCTTTGTTGTCTTTTTTACTTTCTCAGTGATCTCATTTGCAGCACGAAATTTTTAATTTTGATGGAGTCCAGTTTATCTTTCTTTTGGTTACTTGTGCTTTTCATGTTATAACTAAGAAACCGTTGCCTCACTTAAGGTCATGAAGATCTATTCCTGAGTTTTCTTCTAAGAGATTTATGGTTTCAGCTCTTACATTTGGGGCTGTGATCCATTTCAAGTTAGTTTTTGTCTCGGGGGTGGGATGGGAGCCCAGTATACCTATGACAGATCCTGCAACCTTGCTGAACCTGTTTATTGGTTCTAATGGGTTTTTAGTGGGTTTCTTAGGATTTTTAACATATAAGATCATGTCATATGCAAATAGAAATAGAAGCTTTACTTCTGCCTTTCCAGTATGAGTTTGTTTATTGTATTTTTTCACCTAGTTGCTCCGCCTAGAACCTCCAGTTTAATGTTGAATGAAAGTGGCAAGAATGGACGTCCTTGCCTTGTTCCTGATCATGGATTGTGATCATGGAATGTAACATTCATTCTGTCATTAATAAGGGTGATGTTAGCTGCGGTTATTCATAGATGCCCCTTACCAGATTGAGGAAGTTCTCCTTTATTTCTAGTCTGTTGAATGTTTTACCGTGAAAGTGTGTTGAATTTTGTCAAATGCTTTTTCTGCATATATGGAGATGGTGATGTAGTTTTGGTCCTTTATTTTAATAGCATGGTGTGTTTTATTTGTGTGGTATATTGCAGTAAAAGATTTTCAAATCATTATCTCATTACTTTCTTGTATTATTTTTCAGGACTTCTGTTAAACGAAAATGCTTTTGAAATAGAGACTTCCTTTTTTTTTTTTTTTTTTGCTGTGCACATCTTTTTTTTTCCACTTTTCCTGATTTTTTATTTATTTTTACAAATAGTTTATTGTCAAGTTGGTTTCCATATAACACCCAGTGCTCATCCCCACAGGTGCCCCTCTCCATGCCCATCCCCCCCCAAAATAGAGACTTCTAAGTAAAAATTGCTTCTGCTCACAAATCGTTTCTCACTGAACTAAAGTTCTTTGTATTTTGGAAAATGAACCCACGAGAGTGGCTGCTTCCTGGTATATGTTTCACAGAAGAAATACAGTTCTTGGTGCTGACGGCCGAGGGTCTGGCCCCCTCCCTAGGGCTGGTCGTCCCCTGTTGCCACTGCTGTGGCTGCTGTCTCTAAAATTGAAGTCCCCCCTGACCTGCTGTGCTCTGGAAGTGTTACTAATTATACTGATCTCCTTGTCTCCTCTTTAAAAAGAATAATGATCCCGGGTTCTTATGACCAGAGAATGTTGGCCTCCTTTGTAATGAATACATTAGGAAGGATGCTTCTGTGGAATTTGATCCCGGGAACCCTGCCTTAGTGTTCTTGCTGATCTTGCCTCCCCTTTTTGGAGTCCCGGATTAGTGTCTCTGCAGCCGTCATTGTGCGTTTAGGGGCAGCAGCTTAGCAACCATTTCATGGCACTCAGCTGTCCCTGTTTGTCCCCTCTGCCCCCTCCCCTCCCCCGTTCCCCTCTTTTCTTCCCCTGGCCTCCCCCTCACCTTTCCTCTGGGCTCCCCTCCCCCATTCCCTCTCCTGCACTCTCTCCCCTCTCTCCCCTTCCCTCCTCTCTCCTGGCCCCTTCTGTTCTCTTCCTAGTTCCCTCCTCCCGACCTTTACCCTCCTCCTCCTCCCTTTGTCTTGGGAATCCTTTGTTCTTGCTGTGAGCCCCCCCACCCCCATCCCCCTCTGCCCTGTGAGCACATCTCTCTAGTTTCTGATGGATATCGGTTTTTTGGCCTTTTGCTTGTGGGTGTCTTTTTTTCTCCACGGAGGTGGGGAGTAGAGGGCAGACGCGGTTTTCATGGTCTGCAAGGCCTGGCCATTTCTGAGCCGGTCCCTGACTTTGCTTTCCAGTATCCCTGGTCCCCCACAGTGGCAGAGCGCCTCCCCCACCCTCCCCAGGGCACTCATGGTGGAAGGTTTGCGAGAGGACCCTGCTGTGGTTTCCAAGGGCTGTTGATGACCTGTTGGGCAGCCTTCTTCCTGGAACTTTAAAATGCCTTTGGTTGGTGGGAGACACTGTATTTTAAATGAAACAAAATGATTGCCATGGTCATAGTTTAATACTTTGAAAATGGAAACACGAGTGTTCACCATCTGGTTGTGACTCTTCGCCCTGATCTGCAGAAGTGGGTCGGTGTGGGATAGAAAGGGGAGTCTGCTGACCAGCTGGTTCTCTTGATTTGCTGGACCCCAGATGTGCTGGCCCCTGGTCTGGGTAGAAACTTACTTTCAGGTTGCCCGAGGTGCCTGACTTAGATTTGGGACCTAAAAACTAATGTTGGCAATTTATTCATTCATTCATTCATTTTGAAATTATTTATTCATTCATTCATTTTGAAACAGTGCGAGTGGGGGAAGGGCAGAGAGAGAGGAGAGAGAGAGAGAATCCCAAGCAGTCTCCACTTTGTCAGCACAGATCACAATGTGGGGCTCAAACTCATGAACCTTGGGAGATCATGACCTGAACTGAACTCGGATGGTTAACCGACGGAGCCACCCAGGCACCCCTTGAATTTAAAAATAATGTTCTTTTCTGCTTCAGATTCTTAACAGCCCTCTCTCTCCCCACCACCCCATACCATAGTTTTCAGGGTTGTTTTTTTTTTTTTTAGAGGTCATTTGAATATTGTTTGTGTTATGTGGAAGTTTTCTCTGTATCGGACGGCAGATTTCCTAGAAAGTAGTCAATAAATTGGATTTGCCAATACAAGTTTCATCTTCTGTGCCAAGAGGCTGGGCTCCAGAGCCAGACCGCCCAGGTTCAAGACCCATCTGTGCCGTCTGCCAGCTGTGGGGGCTGAGACTTGCAGTCTCCTCCTTGGTAGGGGTGACGCAGGGCACCTTCTTCATGGGGTGGTGAGGGTAAGAGGGGGTCGCTGTGGCTTCAGTGCTTATTAATAAATACCACTTATTCGTTATGAATATTTAGTTACAAAGGCCAGCCATGGAAACAGCCTGAGCCTGCTGCCAGTTTTCTTTAGTTTCTTTCCTGTGTTCTGTTTTTTCACTCGAATGACACGATTCCTCTGGATTCTTAAGTTAGCCCAGTTTAAGAAATTAAAGCTGTAAAACCAACTTACTTGAAGAAAATAAAACCCTCACCAGCTGACGCCTGTGTGTTTCTTAAAAACATGAAAAAAAAAATGTGGCCGTTTTGAAATGTGATGGTTTAAATTGCCATCGCTACTATAAATTGCTCAGGAGGACACATTTTATAGCGCATTATGTCTCTCTAAATGTATACCTTTTCATTTTATAACTATTTAGAAGCTGGACTCCTACCTTCATTTAAAGGAACCTTACTGTGGAAACTGGCTCATAGTAGAGTTTTGTTTTGTTCTTTATTTTATTTTAGAGAGAGCACCCATGTGTAGGGGAGGAAGAGAGAGAGAGAGTGAGAATCATAAGCTCAGCGTGGAGCCTGATGTGAGGCTCAATCCCATGACCCTGGGACCATGACCTGAACAGAAATAAAGTCTGATGCTCAATCTACTGAACCGTCCATATGCCCTAAGAGTAGAGGTTTAAAGATGGAATCACATCATTAGTCAACTCATTTAAACGTAAACTGAATGCTCCCTGTTGAGGTCGGGTCACTGTGGATCCAGTCCTTTGCCTACTTAAGGCTCATGCTTAAAAGTGAGTCCACTAGATGCTTTGCTCTCTGCATGGTTGGGACCTAGGCTGGGATCCAGTTTGTACCCTGGCCTTCAGTTGTCCTGTGATCCTGAGGCCAGGCTATCAAGCTTCCACTCTGAGCCGAGGCTTCATCACCTGGAATGGTTAGAAATCAGGCCATTGTGTTTACTAAACTGAAGCAGCATATCCTTTGTTCAGAGACATTTCTGAATCCAGCCCATTCCCTGGGCCATTGTTATCATTGTCCATTACATATAGAGGTAACTTTAAAAACCTGTGTATTGAAGGGGCGCCTGGGTGGCTCAGTCGGTTGAGTGCCCCACTTCAGCTCAGGTCATGATCTCACAGTTCATGGGTTCGAGCCCTGCGTCAGGCTCTGTGCTGACAGCTTGGGGCCTGGAGCCTGCTTCGGATTCTGTGTCTTCCTCCCTCTCTCTCTCTCTCTCTTTCTCACTCTCTCTCTCTCCTCCTCCTCCTCCTCAGCTCATGCTCTGTCTCTGTGTCCCTCAAAAATAAAAATGTCAAAAAAAACCCCAAAAAACACACCTGTGTATTAGAGCTTTCGGATTATTTGAATTTTAGATAATTAGAAGGTTTAGCATATCATGAGTGGGGTCCCTGTGCCTCCCTGTGTCTGAGCCTGCAGAGAACTGCTGTCTTTCACCGTTGCCCTCCCCACTCTGGCAGGCCGGTGGCTGTCTTGGTGATGTGTGTTCTGGGGCAGTGGTCTCCGAAAGGAATGGCAAACGAAAACCAGGGTTGCAGATACCAAGTTTGGAGCTGGGCGCTTTGCCTTGACCCTCACAGTGTTGACTGAGCAACTGGTGTCATGTTCTTTCTTTTTGTTGATTCAAATCTGCCCTAGAGCATACTTAAAAAGTAGAAGCACGCCTGTTTCTGGTACCTTTCTGGAGCTCCCAGGAGACCCTCTGAAGGCCATAGCTTGGGAAGGCAGGGAAGAGTCCGCCTGGGGAGAGCAGATGTGGGCTGTGGGCTGTGCCCGTCTGCTGCCTCGCTTGGCTGCTTCTCTATAAGGTCTTCCCCTTCTGGAGGAGTGTGTTGGCTCATCGACCAGCCAGTGCCTGGAGTGCCTCTGGCTCTAGTGCCCCCCCTCCCAGAAAGGTGGAACTCAGAGCATGTGTACTGAGCACTTGGAGCCCTTCCGAGGTAGGGAAAGTGAAGCCATGTGTTTACAGTTAAGTTTGGATTTAGGCTGGAAAGTATGGTGCCTGCTAGAATTGATAGTACTTGTTTTGGGAAGAAGAAGTGTAAATATTTTACACTAAGATGAACTCCCCATCCATAAAGCCATCAAACACTGCTGGGTCATATTTCTGGTGTTATTGACTGATTTTCTCCTTTTTTTCTTAATGTATGTGTAGGCTCTTTGATTGTCCATTCCGAATATCATGATTTTGGTATTTCCTGAGGGCCCTGAAATAACTATTCTTTGGTTCATTAGGGTGGCTGTGGTCTCACTGAGTTTTTAAGGGACAGTGCAAACTTCAGCCGAAATTGGAGGTAGCTGTATATTCATTTTCGCTAATTCAGAATAACATTTTAGTGCCTAATATTTAAATTCATTCTTGGGGCACCTGGGTGGCTCTGTCAGTTGAGCATCCGACTCTTGATTTCAGGGCAGGTCTTGATCTCATGGTTTTTAAATGCGAGCCTTGAGTCAGGCTCTGTGCTAATGGTCCAGAGCCTACCTGGGATTCTCTCTTTCTGTCTTTGCCCCTCTCCTACTTGCTCACTCTCTCTCTCTCTCTCTCCCCTCTCTCCTCAAAACAAATAAACTATTAAAAATTTTTTTGAAAAACATTTCCTCTCTCTCTTCTCCCCCACTCACACATGCTCTGTCTCCCTAAAATAAAATAACAGCAACAACAACAACAAAAAACCCAGAAGTAAAGCAGTTTTGCAAATCTGTAATTATTATATCCCTGATTTATCTTTATATATTCAGTGGAGACAAAGTGGAATGTAAGTGGTTCCACACAAGCCAATCTTTTGGCGGATCTGGAAGATAGAAAAATGGGCTCATTTAAGATTTACTCTTTCCCATTTCTGTCCTTCAGTTCTGGGTTTCACATTCATCAGGTAGAGAGAAAAGGAGAAAACTTTGGAACCCCCAAATTTGAAAGACTAGACCATAGGTTTCTATGGTTGACTTTTTAAATTCAAAATATTGACTCTCTTTTTTTTATGCAATAGCCAATTTTTAAGGTTCTGTGATGTAGGACAGAACAGAGATGAAAGCAAGAAACCATCCCAAATCATACTGCTCAGAAATAACCAGTGTTGATGCACAGAGAACATCTTGCTTGAAAGCCGCCTGTGTGTTTGTGTGTGTGTGTGTGTGTGTGTGTGTGTGTGTGTGAGGTCCACTTGATTTTTTTAATCAATTCATTTTTATCAAGACAATCACATGCACCTTTTTTATTATAAAATGAAACACAGACACAGAAAACCACACAAAACCATGAATAGCATAGTGAATTATTATTAGATAAATACCTTCTGTAGTGACAGCCCAGTTCAGAAGTATAACTTTTCAGCTTCTGCAGAAGCCCCTCTTACCCTCCCTCCAAAGGTAAGCACTGTTCCAACTTTTGTCATGATCACTAGGCGCCATAATTTATTTTTGTCTGCTTTTTAAAAACTTGGTATCTATTTTAAGTCTTCTAATATGTAGGCCCCCTCTTCCTTCATTTCCTCTTCTTCAGTTGATTGAACAACCCAGGGCTTTTGGGCCTGTGGAGTTGACCACACCTTGGAAGTAAGTCTATGTTTGTGCACACTCACAGTGCCTTTCACTGTGGTCCTCAGTCCAGTGTATTTCCTGCTAATTTTGTGCACATAGTTTCTAAAACTTTAACACTAAGAGACCAGTGAAAACAACTGTAATTTACACATTCTGCCTACTCAGCTCTCTGTCTTATTCTCTGGAAGTCGCAAGGTCTGAGTTTTGTCTTCTTTTTGCTTCTATAGTTCTACATTATCTTGGTGTGTTTATTTTATTCTCATACTTGGATGGTAGTTGGACTGGGTATAGAATTCTTGGGTGAGATAAACTTTCCCCTAGAATTCTGAGGGCCATGTTCCCTGCCTTTTAACCTTCAGTAATGCTGTTGGGAAGACCTTGACCATTCTGATTCCTGATCCTTTGCATGTCACTCAATTTTTTAGAAGCTTCTGAAATTTCGGGATTATGTGTAGGATGTGTTTCATTCATTACAATGGGCATTCAGTGGGCCCTCTCCATCTAGAAATGTTTATTCTTCAGTTCTAAGAAACATAATTTTTATGTATAATGTGAATATAAAGAAATATTTATTGTGTGACATATAGATATAAATACATAATCATATATATAATTTTCACATAGTCTTTCTATAATTTTTTGATAGATTTTTCCTGTTATTTTCCCTTTTTTTGCTATTCTGGAGCTCCTTTTATTGGCTCTTGTACCCCCAGGATGGGTCCCCTCTTTTTCTTAACTATTTTTCACTATTATTAATTCTTATTCTTTTTTTTGGAGATTTCTGCAGCTTTATTCTTGGTTCTTTCATTTCTTATTTCTGCTGTCAGTTAATTTCCAGTATTTGTGGAAGTTCACTCTTGTCCTCGGAGTGTCTCCCTCCCATTTTTTTTTTTTTTTTTTTTGGAATAGTGTCCTATTCGTATTTTTTGGAAACCGTGTTTTCTCTCTCTGAAGGCATTAATGATAATATTTTGAAATTTGCTTCTGGTCCCTGCATTGTGTCAGTTTCCTGTTTTCTGTTGGCTTTGGTGTCTGTCTACGAGTTAGAAGCTTTTTTCAAATGTCTGGTGGTCTTTGCTTGTGTGGAGAGTGGGGTTTTCCACTGGGGTTGTATGTGGAGAGTGGGGCTTGTTGATTAAGTATTATGAGTATTCTAAGTGATGGGACACTTAGCCATTTTCACTTTTTCACCTTTGAGTATCTGTAGTTGTTTCCTTTGGTGCTGGGCAGTTTCCCCAGAGGGGAACTCCCCCTCTCCTGCCTGGCTGCTAGTGTTCTGTGAATTGAGTTAGGGAAGTGAGCAAGGGAAACTTACACAAACTCCTCTATTTTTAATCCAATCTCAGTCCTTCCTGGTGCTGTAGGGCACAGTGCTTCTAGGGCATAGTTCAACCTCTCTGACTCTGGTTTTCTGTTACAGTGGAGAAAGAACCATTACCCGGATGTTCAGGCCAACAGGCTGTATGGACACTGGCAAGGTGTCAGATTCTGCATGAATGTGTACCTTCTGCTAATCTCAAACTCGATCCCCCTCACCATCCCCCAAAGCTCAGTTAGTTCCTAAAGCCTTGAGCCTTCTCAGACTTCCTCACTTCTCTTTGGGACCCACCTGCTGGCACCTGTTATAGTTGATTCTGCTCTGCTTAGGTAATGCCAGCTCCTGCTGCTTTTCATCTTCTGAAAATTTTTTGAAATTTTTCATGTTCTCTTTCATTTTTTTGTCTTTATAGTTTATTATATCTTAATATTTTTTTGTGTGGGACTTAGGGGAGTAAGGTTGAAGGCCCTCTGGCCCCCCCATGCCCAGCATGGAGCCCTATAGGGCTGAACTCATGACCCTGAGATCAGGAGTCCTACATGTAACCTGCCTAGCCACCCAGGAATCCCAAGCTGACTCTATTTTGAAGGCAAGGTTTTATTTTTATGTACAGAAAAGCTAGCATTGTACATTAGTCCACTTTAGAGTCAACTTCTTTAGCTGTTGTCTTCCCGGTGGTGGGGGATCTCATTGTATGTGTCATGATTCACCAGCATAGCCAGATCTCTTGGTCTTCTGAGCCTCTGTGAGCATGAGGGTGGTGCGGATTTCTCTGTGACCTGTTCTTTGATAATTCACTAGGGAACCTTCTTCATTCCAAGGCCGGCAGGAAGACAGGTAGGCAGCTCAGAGGGATCTATGCCTTCTCATTTTCCTCTGTAGCCGGGAAAGGCCTGTTCAAAGGTCAGGGGCTCCCTTAGCGGGGACTTCCCCTTTACCTGCAGCTTTATTTTCAGCCCAGGCCAACATCTGTTGCATTGTGTTCTTGCTTTGGCTCTGGTCTATACTCATGCACCAGTTTGAGTAGCTGAGTAGCTGTTTGATGGCCCAAGACCTGAGTGAGCTGGCCTTCAAAGTCTTATTAGAAGAGGGCTAGCTCTTTGCCGCGGCAGTTGGGCGAGCAAGTAAGAAGGGTAGACAGTGATGGGTGATAAGTATGTTACCACAGATTGTGAGACCTCCATCTTTTATTATTATTTTTAATTTGAATTTCAATTAAAATTTTAAATGTTTATTTTTGAGAGGGACACAGAGCACGAACAAGGGAGGAGCAGAGAGAGAGAGGGAGACCCAGGCTCTAAGCTCTGAGCTATCAGCACAGAGCCCCACGCAGCGCTCAAACCCACAAGCCACGAGATCATGACCTGAGCCGAGGTCGTACGTTTAACAGACTGAGCCACCCAGGCGCCCTGAGACCTCCGTCTTTTAAATCACGAAAGACAGTGGGGCTCTGGCTGTTTCATTCCCAGTTCCCAAGAACCCAGTCCTGGTGGCTGTCTAAATGTGGCTTAGATTTTTTTATTTCCTTCTAAGTTTTTTCAACTTCTCTGCCTTCTAATCCCGTCATCTCTACTGCCTGGCGACACCCTGGTGACTCATTTGGAAGCCTTCAGTGACTTGAAGCTGCCCTCTGACCTTGTGATATGAGAGCTTAGCAAGCGCCAGCTTTCCCCCCTGCCCCCAGAGTTTATTTCTTTATTTTGAGAGGAAGAGAGAGCGAGCCCATGGCACAGGTGGGAGAGGAGGGGCAGAGAGAGAGGAGGAGGGAGAGCATCTCAAGCAGGCTCTGTGCTGTCAGTGCAGAGATCATGGCCTGAGGCAAAGTCAAGAGTCTAAGGCTTAACCCACTGAGCCACCCAGGTGCCCCTTCCCAGCTTTTGAATTATGAAATCTGCTGGCTCCCTCAGAAGCAAGGAGTAATCAGTGAGGCCAGACTCACAAAGAATTTAAAGATAATTAAAAGTCAAAGATACCCACCCCTCCCGGACATGGCATCAGCCCAGTGCTGAGTTCAGTGTATTGGTGTCTTAAGGATGTTTGGCTTGAAATTACCTGTTGGTTAACAGTAGCGGCTCCTTTATGGTCCCCACGCAACAGCAGCCTCACATGGAGCTTGTCTGAAACATAAATTCTTGGGCCTCACTCCACACTAGAGAAGCTCAGGGATGGGGCCCAGCACCCTGTGTTTTAACAAGCCTTCCAGAAGGTTCTGATGCATGCCAGCTGGTCTAGAGGACCTGACGGACTCAGAAGGCAGCCCTTGTGGACTTAGGTTAGTGGCACAAAGCCTGGAATTCCATCTCCCACGGGAGTTGTAATCTTACCCGAGGCTTCCTGAGTGAATATCCCTCCAGCATCACTGCCTAAGGCCCCTCTGCCATTGTGAACAGTCAGCCTGTGGGGAAAGTAGCCAACTGAACCAAAGCATGATTAAATCTTTCTCTCTTTTTGAGAGAGAGAGAGAGAGAAGGCACACTCGCCTGCATGCATGTGGGGGAGGGGCAGAGATGGAGAGAGAGAGAATCTTAAGCAGGCTCCACATTGAGTGCAGAGCTCAATCCTTCCACCCTGGGATCCTGACCTGAGCTTGGAAATCAAGAGTTGGATTCTCACCTGTCTAAGCCACCCTGGCGTCCCAGGCATGATGAAATCTTTGAGGAGAGAATCACTTGTGTCATGCTACATCAGGTGAATCACTGGCGAGGTCTGTGTGCATGGACATGGGTGATAAGAGCAGGTAGCTTTCCGAGGTTTCCTTCCAATCTTTACCCTGTGTGCATATGGCTGCGGGATGCAGATTTCACCATTCGAGGTCACACTGTGTGCATTGTTCCGTATTGTGTCCCCTGTCTCCCCCCCACCCTATCATGACACCGCCCGGACACCACCATTCTAAGGACTGAGGCGGCAGGTGGCCCCAGGGTGTGGGTTCGGGGGGCCAGGTGCACAGGCCCTCAAGATGTCGTTTTCCCATGGCGTTTGGGGCTGTTGGTGCTTCTGGTTCAACGTGAACCTTCTGTTAAGGGGGGACAGGAGGGGAGCCAACTGGCTGGGCCACTCCATTGCCATCCAGATTCCCGGAGGCTGCAAGGCGGCTGAATGTTACTTTTTCATGTGCTGCCGGGAATAAAGCGGCCTGATTCTTTCCTCCCAAACAATGGCTGTTTCTATGAGTTCTTGCTTCTCCCAGGCAATGTCCCGCACAATAAAATCTTTTCTTTTCCATTTGTTTAAGCTGGTGGACCTTATGGACTCTGTCTAGTTGACTTTTATCTGATGTTTACAGTTAGTGTAGTGTGATAGCCGACTCATTCTTTGCACAAAGAAAAAGCAAAGGTGGGTGATGGTATCCCCCCTCCCCTCTCCCGGAAAAAAAAAAAAAAGGCACTCTGTGAGAGAGAGAATACCACACACAGTCCCTTTCAGAATAAGAGATCAAGTTAGTAGCAAGGGAAGAGGACCCTTAGGGCCAGCTGGGTGCTCTGAGATCTGGGGAGCCTCTCCTGTTGGGGGGGAGCTGGGTATACTGAGCCGGGGTCCCCGTTCTGTGGTGTGGTCTCTTTTCCTCCTGGACCCGGGCGGAGACTGGAGATATCAAGAGGAGCTCCTGCCTCCCCGCCCCCACTCCTGAGCTCCAGGCCCAGAGGAGCCAGCAAAGGCTGGGTAGGTGCCAGTGCCCCGGGCCTGCTCTGAGCCAAGTTCACACTGACCCCACTTGACCTGGCTCGGCAGGTAGCGCAGGCCTGAACTAGCCTGAGCAAAGAGGGGTTCTGAATCCAGGGACGTTGCCTTTCTTCCCTCCTTGACTTCTCGTCCTGGAGTGAAATGAGACCTCAGACCTCTGTTTTTTCCAAGCCTCTTGATAGATTTATTGCTCATCTCACACGTTTGGGGATCCAACTCTCTATTCCTGCAGACCGCCTACCCTACCCTAACGCTATACTGGGATGCATACAGGTCTACTATCATTTTCAGTAGAAGTTTCTCTAAATACTCAGGCTCTTTCTGAAGAATCTTCCCTCTGTTCTCCAAGACAAGCTTCATGGAGTTGGTGTGTTTATTTAGTACTTGGTATTGTTACCATTTGGGTGTTGAGGCTATAAGACAGGCGAGGACCTGTCCTTAAGCTCTCATAGGAGTGTGTGTGTGTGTGTGTGTGTGTGTGTGTGTACGTGTGTGTACATGCATAAAACCGTGTATGTCTGTAATGGTAACAACAGCTACCATTTATCGAGGACACATTACGTGCCAAGCGTGTGCTAGGCTCTTAGTCAACATAATCAATAAGTACTTGTCGAGGGAATGAATGATCTCCTTTAATTCTCCCTCTGGCTGGAGAGTCAGGCCTGGCTGGTTTGATGGCCTGCCCTGCTGACCTGCCTTGTCTGGGCCCCCAGCCAGTCCACAGAGGCAGATACACCCTGTAGAGCAAGAGCCTTGCAGGCCAGAATCAGGAGCTCAGGTTTTAATAATGATGGGAAGCCGTGGGTGGGTATAAGCAGAGGTCACCTGCTCACCAGCTAACCAGTTGTGTAGCCAGACCAAGAATCAGGGACTTCCTACTCCTTGCCTGGTGAGTGGAAGAAGCAGTGTTTTCCTGGGGGGACTCTGTTATTTTCTCTGAAAATGGCCATCTGCTGTTTCATGACCGTCATACTTGTTCCTGGCGTGGCTGACAAATCTCTAAAATATGTTACAATTTATTTGTATATGGTGAAGAGTGGAGATGACTTGGGTTATATTATTCACTGTAGCAGCTATAGCCAAGTTAGCAAGAGGTGAATCGTTCCCCATATTCCAGACTAATCATTGACATGGTTATATCTGAGCATTTGTTTGTAGTAGGTCGGTTGTAGATGCTGAAGCTATAGACTTGTGAAAAAAATTTTAAATTGTGTATTTTGAGACAGAGGGCATGTGCATGCACAGAGAAGAGGCAGAGGAGGAGGAAGAGAGAGAGAGAAACAGAGAGAGAGAGAGAGAATGAGAATCAAGGAATGAATGAATGCATCTCAAACAGTCTCCAAGCTGTCAGCACAGAGCCCAACATGACGCTTCATCTCAGGAATTGTGAAATCATGGCCTGAGCCAAAATTGAATTGGACGTTCCACTGACTGAGCCACCCAGCTGCACCTGAAAAAAGTTTTATTTTTCAAGTTGCCGTACAGTGAAATAGATATTTGTCTTTTGGTGTCCAGTTCTGTAAGTCTTCACATGCAGAGAGTCCCTAGCCACCACTAAGGAATAGAGTAGATCCTCTGCCCCAAAGATCCTGCTCTGTCCCCTTGTAGCTCCTTTCTCCTGTAGACTTTTTATTTTTTGTTTTTTTTTTATTATATTTATTTATTTATTTATTTTTTATTTCTAGGAGAGAGACAGCGTGAGTAGGGGAAGGTCAGAGAGAGAGGGAGTCAGTCACAGACTCTGATACAGGCCCCAGGCTCTGAGCTGGCAGTCAGCACAGAGCCCGACGCGGGGCTCGAACCCACGAACTGCGAGATCATGACCTAAGTGAAAGTCGGATGCTTAACCGACTAAGCCACCCAGGTGCCCCTCCTGTAGACTTTTTAAAAAGTTTAAAAAAAAATACTGGCTTCAATGAGACAATAATGCATATACCATTAATACACCCTTTTAAATATAGAATTCACAGGTTTTTAGTGTATTCACAGAGTTGTGCAGCCATCACCATGATCAATTTTAGAATGCTTCCATCACCCCAGAAAGAAACCCCATACACGTTAGCAGTCACTCCACATGTTCCTCAGCCCTCCAGCTGCAGGCAACCACTAATCTACCTCTGTTCCTATAGATTTGCCTTTTTGAAGATTTGACATAAATGGAATCCTATAATACGTGGTCCGTTATGTTGGACTTTCTCCACTTAGCATAATGTTTTCCAGGTTCATCTGCATACTACCACGTGCCAGTCCTTCATTCCTTTTTATTGATGGATAATACTCCATTGTCCGGATATATATTCCACTTTGTTTCATCCACTCATCAGTTGCATTTTTGGGTCGTTTCCATGTTCTGCTTCTTTTACGAATAACACTGCTTTGAACTTTGAATGTTGATCAACAAGTTTTTTCATGGACGTGCGTTTTTGCTTCTTAGGTGACTCTGTATGAGTGAAATTGCTAGATCGTGTGGTTACCTTTTGAGGCACTGCCAGGCAGCTTCCCAAAGTGGCTGCTCCATTTCGCATTTTCCCATAAACCGTGTATGAGGCTCCCAGATTGCCCGTCAGCTTACCAACACTTGATATTAACTGTCCTTTTTGGTTTTAGCCATCTTAGTGGGATGTCCCAGCACAGTGTGGTTTTAATTTGCATTCCCCAATGGGTCATGCTAAGCATCTTTTCATGTGCTTCTTGGCCATTTGCCACACACGCTTGTGAAGTTATTTTGTTTAAATAATATATATCTTGGATGCATATCCAGTAAGTGCTTAAAATGGTTCAACAAAATATTTTGCAAACAAAAACACACCCTTTTCTCTTATATCACTGGTTGTTAAGTTATATTTAGTGTATATGTCAACTAATATTAAATAGACCATTTCACCAAGTGAATATTAGAAATTGTGAAATTAAAAGCATTCTTTTTTATTCTGTTCACTTAGAAATCTTGCAGAAACAAGGCAAGAATTCCTGCTTTTTAATGTCTCAAATGCACCCTAAAAGTGTGCATTTTTCAAATCTTAGGCTTAAATGTGTGCTGCATGAGCACATAATGTCGAATACTCGGGATTTATATAAAATTTCACGAGTTCTTTTTTCTGGCTCTGATTGTAATAATAGACTGCTCTCCAGCCTTTTTATGCCTTCATTGACACTTCTATTCCCAATACTAGGCTTTTAAAAATAAAAATCTCGTGTGAGAGACAAAGTACCAAAGTTGCCTCCGTCAGTGGAACCAGTTGTCTATGGATTTGAACCAACCTGTAACCCGAGTCACGCTGAGCTGCTATGAATAGAACAGGGCTGGGGAAGGACACCTTCTGCCTCAGCCGCTCAGACACAGCCGCTTCCTAGCCCCCTATGATCATGACGGTGGGAAGTAGGGCACTGGTGCAGTAGTTAAAATCACTATCACTGTTAGATTACTCTTTGACATGTCGACCACCTGGGATATGCAGTGCTACTTTGAATATCTAGGAGATGGGATGTTCTTATGTAAATATGGCTGGGACTTAAGCTTCTGGAAGCCTAGAGTTCAGTTTTGGACAAGTGTTTCTCCCCCCCCGCCCATAGGCTAACACGCTCCTAATGTTGCTTGGTTGAATGAATGGACAAATGAACGAATAAGTGACGGGAGTAGCAGAACTGATTGCCAACCTCCATATCCACTTCCACTACCTTTCCTCCTTCGTACAAGAATTTGGAAATTGTGCCACTCTTCAGCTTCCTTTGTAGTATGCAGGGTGGGGGTGGGGAGGTAGAAGGTGGGTGCTGATCAACCTTGCCCTTCACTGCGGGGGGAGAGAGAGAGAGAGGGAGAGAGGGAGAGAGGGAGGGTGTGTGAGCAGGGGAAGGTCAGAGAGAGAGGGAGACACAGAATGTGAAGCAGGCTCCAGGCTCTGAGCCGTCAGCACAGAGCCCAACGCAGGGCTCGAACTCACGAACCATGTGATCATGACCTGAGCTGAAGTCGGACGATTAACTGACTGAGCCACCCAGGCGCCCCTCTACCATGGTTTTGACATGGGTGTTGGCGATGGGGACAAATCTGCCTCAGTCTCCTGAGGAAGGTTCTTCTCGTGGGAGAAGAGAGACAGAGAGACATGTGAAGACTGCCTCTCTCCTTCCCTTGGTGGTTGTCACGGCCGCAGTGACGCTGTCTCTGCAGCCCTCACCTCGCTGTCTGAGGAGAACCAGCCTGCGGGCGACCCTGACATACTCCATGTGCCCGCACAGAACAGGAGGGACGGCTGGGTCGTGGGGCTGGCTCTGACTCATCTGCCTCTCAGGCAGGCCGTGTCCTCCATAAAGTGTCCTGTACCTTGGAGAACTCACCCTGTTTAACCTGCCCCTTGTTAATCAGAAGTATTTGAAGACACTGAAAAGTACAACCGAGTAGATTTTTTTTTACTGCCAGTATATCTGAGCAGGTCATTTAAGGCCGAGCTCAGCCTTCACTTCCTCCTCTAGTCCTTCGCACACCTGCCCTCTGCCCAAGGTGAATGGCATTGTTGGTGCACCGTTGAGCTCTCCTGGTTTTGCCCACATTTTTCTTACTGCTTTGCCACCGGGGGCATTTTGATGGGAAGTCAGACCTGTGCCCAGCTTCTGGGCACATTGCCCCTGCAAGTCTCTCTCCTCATGTTTATTTATTGTTTGTTTGTTTTTGAGAGAGCATGAGTGAGAAAGGGGCAGAGAGCTGGGGTCAGACCATCCACAGCAGGCTCTGTGCTGATAGCAGCGAGCCTGATGCGGGGCTTCAGCTCACGAATCGTGAGATCACATGACCTGAGCCAAAGTCAGATGATGTTCAGCTGACTGAGTCACCCAGGTGAATAAATAAGTGTTCATTTATTTTTGAGAGAGATTCAGAGTGTGAGCGGGGGAGGGGCAGAGGGAGAGGGAGACACAGAATTTGAAGCAGGCTCCGGGCTCCAAGCTGTGGGCACAGAGCCCAATGCGGGGCTTGAACCCATGAAGCGTGAGATCATGACCTGAACTGAAGTCGGCTGCTTCACTGACAGCCACCCAGGTGCCCCTCTCCTCTTGTTTAAAATGTGGGTCATACTCCTGTCTGGCAGTTAGGATTACTTGAAATAAGGTTTGTAGTGTCCTTTCCCTCTTAAACTCTATTTCGTCATGCTCATCTTTATGATGGTAAATAAGGACCAGAGGAACCCTTACAGTTCCCCAGGCCTGCGTCCTGCCCAGTGCAAAGATCTGCCCTCCAGCCTGTCTTTGCTCATCCTTTGGCCACTTGAGTTGTCCAGCTTACCTCCCCTGCCCCAGGGGCCTCTGGCAGTGACTTACATGTATTTAAATCATTTCTTTGGATTCTTTTCTCTGCCTTCAGGCATGTCCAAGGCCATTGTCAAGGGCCCTTCATTGCACTATATGCAGAAGATTTAAAACAGACTGAACTTCTGGACAGCTGGTTAAATTATGGTTTGTCCATTCAGTGGATCACTGTGCATATGTGAAAGGCAAAGAGACCTACCTCTCTGTGCACATTGATAATGATCGGAGATACACTGCTAAGCCAGGAAAGCAGAGTACAGAACTACATGTAAGGTATGCTGCCTTTTATATTAAAGATATGTGGACCTACCATATGTCACCACAAGTTAAGATCATTGCTTTATATACCTCTAAGAAAGGAAAAAATGCTGCGGAGTACATTGTAAGATACTGGCTATGTATAAGACAGACCTTGATTGCAGAGATCTCGAAATGTGAAAAATGTGCATTTGAGAGAGTTATTCTTTACTATCTGCCCTTTGTGCTGTGATTTTTTTTTTTTAAGAAGTGCTTATTCACCTCATTGAAAAGAAATCCTGGGGTGGGCGGTGTACATACTCCTCCACAAGATATAAGTAGGCCTTGAGCTTCAGGGAACTTTTACGTGTGCATTTGTCTGTATACAGATTTTGAGATGTCACTTCCACTCTCCACCCCTGGATGGGAACCACATTAACCAGGTCTCAGAAGGACATGTATGTGTCTTCACAGATAGGCTTTCTGGTAGTCTTGATGAACAGAATTTTGAAAATAGCATCTGGTGAGAATTGGGGTCTGTTTCTCCCTATGCATTTTCCTACAAGAATGTATGTGATTGGATGTGTGTATTTTTCTTTAATATTTATTTTTTAATTTAAAGATTATCTAACTTTGAAATACTGTTTTCTAGGAAAAAATTTGAATTGACTGATGTCAGGGTGTTTTTTCCTATGGAGAGATAGGTACCTATGGTGGAGACTGCTTAAAGCAGTGTTGGTGGCTTAGATTCTTTCTTGGCTTCACCATTTACTTGTGTCTCAGTTTCTTCCACTGTGAAACAGGAATAATAATACCTGCTCCTCACATTTTTTTTCTGCATAAGAAATATCCTTTTTGTATTTAAAATATTTTGTTCTTTTCCTGTCAATCCCAAGGAACCATGTTACTGATACTGATAGGGCTAAACACGTTGATGGTTTTGTTGTGTTTTAGATGCTTAAAATTTTTTAATGTTTTAATTGTTAAAAAATACAATTTTTGGAGCAGTTTTAGGTTCATAGCAAAATTGAAGTTACACAGATTTTCCACAGAGCCTGCACACATGCACAGCTTTCCAGATTATCAGTGTCTCCCTCCAGAGTGATACATTTGTTTCACTTGATGAAGCTGTATTGACACATCAGAATCACCCAGAGTCCATAGTCTACCTTAGAGTTCATTCTTGCCATTGTACATGCTGTGGGCTTAGACAAATGTACGATGACATATATGTATCATTATAATATCGTGCAGAGTATTTCATTGCTCTAAAAGCCCTTCGTGCTTTACCTATTCATCCCTGTTCTTCACCTCCCACCCCTGGCAGCCTGATATTTTACTATCTCCATAGTTTTGCCTGTTCCAGAATGTTACATAGTTGGAATCCTGTCATTTGTAGCTTTTACGATTGGCTTCTTTCACTTAGTAATATAGTGTATTTAAGGTTTCTTCATGTCTTTTTGTGGTTGATGACCCATTTCTTTTTAGAGTTTAATAGATTCTGTGTTTTGGCAGTTATGAGCAAAGCTAATGTAAACATCTGGGTGCAGGTTTTTGTATGGACATAAGTTTCGGACTCCTGCTCAATCGCTGGATCCTGTGGTTAGAGTATATTTAGTTTTTGTAAGAAACCACCTGTCCTCCAAAGAGGTTGAGCCATTTTGCATTCCCACCAGCAATAAACAAGAGAGTTCCTTTTGCTCCACATCCTCACTAGCATTTGGTGTTGTCAGTGTTCTGGATGTGGCCATTCGAATAGGTACATAGTGATATTTCATAGTTGTTTTCCTTTGCCTTTCCCTGATGACGTAGGGTTTTGAGTATTTTTTAAAGTTTATTTGTTTATTTTGAGAGAGTAAGAGATAGTACCAGTAGAGGAGGGGCAAGGAGAGAGAGAGAGAGAGAGAGAGAGAGAGAAAGAGAGAGAGAAGCCCAGCAGGTTCCATGCTGCCAGTGCAGTGCCCAACATGGGGCTTAAACCCATGAAGCCATGAGATCATGACTTGAGCAGAAACCCAAGAGTTGGGCATTTAACCGACTGAGCCATCCAAGAACCCCTAGAGCATATTTTCATATGTTTAATTGCCATCTGTGTATCTTCTTTGGTAAGGTGTCTGTTAAGGACACTGGCCTTATTTTAATTTACCATATTTTATTTGGGTTTTGTTTTTTGATTGTTGAGTTTTAATAATTCCTTGTATATCTTGGATAATAGCCCTTCATCAGAAGTGTCATTTGCAAAGGTTTTCTGAGTGGTTGTCTTCTTATTCTCTTGGTGTTGTCTTCTTCAGAGCACAGGTTTTTAATTTGAATGAAGATCCGGCTTATCAATTATTTCTTTCATGGATTGTGCCTTTTCTGTTGTATCTAAAAAGTTATAGCCACACCCAATGTCAGGTAGGTTTTGTCCCACATTTTCTAAAACTTTTTTTTATGTTTTATTTATTTTTGAGAGAGAAAGAGAGAGACAGTGTGAGCAGGGGAGGGACAGAATAAGAGGGAGACACAGAACCGGAAGACAGGCTCCAAGCTCTGAGCTGTCAGCACAGAGCCCAACGTGGGGCTCGAACCCACAAACCACAAGATCATGTCCTGAGCCTAAGCCGGATGTTTAACTGACTGAGCCACTTAGGTGCCTCTTGTCCCACATTTTCTTCTTGGAATTTTATAGTTTTGTATTTTATAACCATCAATTTTGAGTTAATTTTCATGAAAGGTGTAAGGTCTGTGTTTGGATTAATTTTTTACATGTGGATGTCCAGTTGTACGCCATTTGTTAAAAAGACCATCTTTGCTCCTTTGTCAGAGATCAGTTGACTGTATTTATGGGGGTCTATTTCTGGGCTCTCTATTCTGTTGATCTATTTACCTATTCTTTTACCAGTACCACACTGTTAGTTACTGTATATTTATGGTAGGTCTTGAAGCCAGGTAACATTGGTCTCCCAACTTTGTTCTTTTCCTTCAGTATTGTGTTGGCTATTCTGTGGTTGTGTGTGTGTGTGTGTGTGTGTGTGTGTGTGTGTGTGTGTGTTTTCTCTTTGTATAAACCTTAGAATCAGTTTGTCAATTTCTACAAAATAAGTTGCTGGGATTTTTATTGGAATCACACTGAATCCTTAGATCAAGTTGGGAAGTGATCCCTGGACAATATGGAGTCTTCCTATCCATAAACATAGTATATCTCTCCATAGCGGGTTTCCAAGAAACCCCATTAACAATGAACAGAACATACAGAAACTCTACTCATGGGGAGCTTCTTTTCCATTTGGGTAAAATGGACCCTCAACAAATGAGGATAGTATATTAGAAGGAATGACTTTCTAAGAAGAAAAATAAAAAAGAGAAGATACAATAGTGAGTGTTGGGACAAGTGCAGTTTTAGACAGGGTGGTCAGAAAAGAGCTCTCTTAGGGGTTGATGTGTCCATAGGATCTGAACAAAGATGAGAGAGAAGGCCATGAGGATCCCTGGTGGGGAGAGGTTCCAGGTAGAGGGAACAAGTTCAAAGACCCAGAGCTTTGAGAAATAGAGGAGGCTAGTGTTACAGGACCTCTTTTGAAGTATTCATTTGAATATGGAGTAGACAACTCTGAAAACCAAATAAATGTTTTCAACACCCTTAAAATGTTGAAGGGCCACCAAGGGACCATACCTCAGTGTTTGTCGTCCCTTTGCATTTGTTGGGGGTGGAGATGGGGTGGCAGGAGATTCAGGGTGTGATGACAGCCTAATGAGCAGATGGCTGCCCGCTCTCCAGGCCCGGCTTCCCCTGACAGTCTGGCTGGCTTGTATTGCAGCCTGTCATGGGGGGAAAAGCCTGAATCGTAATGTTAAATGTTTATACACTTTTGTCAGGCATGTTTTACAGTCCCTTGGGAATCTCCTGGGCTTCATTTCGGGGCACAACACACTGGCCTTCTGAAGGATTTAATGGCTTACACAAAAGGAGCCTGTGAAAACTAGAAGCACCCCTCAGGCCTTCAAGTTGACCTAGAGTTGATTTTGTTTTTTAAAAAACTTTTCGTGGTGGTATAATTTTAGATTTTCAGGGAAGTTGCCAAGAAAGTACAGAGAGTTCCCACACATTCTTGACCCAGCTTCCCCTGATGTTAGCATCTTACATGACCACTGGCCTTCAGCAGTGTGTGCTTGTGTGCGCATATGCGTGCACACACACACACACACACACACCCCTACACGAGAGAGGCCACTGTGATTGCTCCGTTCTCTGGTAGCTCATCACACTGACACAGAATGGACTCTGGCTAAGGCACAAGCAGGCAAGGAGCTACTTTGAAGCTCAAGTTCCAAAGCAGGAGATATGGGGGAACAATCAGCTGTCTAGAGAGCGTGGAGTATCATGTGAACTCAGTGCCACTTGAACTTTATTTAGGAGAAGATTGGCCTGGGATACTTAATATAGACATCCCAGTTATCATGTGAAAATTCCATTCTGCTTAAGTACAAATACGAGAGAATTTGGAAGCGTCCACTTTTGCTTCTCTTCATGCTAAGTCATCCGACTTCTTTCCCATCTAATTTCAGAATCTGAAGACCAACGATATATACCAATTTGTTAATTTATGAATTGAGAGCCGCAGGTCCATTCATCCCTCCATTTGCCTGGATTTTAACTTTGTTCAGTAGTACTTTGCTCTGGAAGTGGTGCACGTCGCTTTGGAAAGGGACGTCCAATCCAAGTGGTGGCAGCCATTGGCACTCACTCTGGGGCTTAGGAGGGAACCCACACCCTTCTAGGGTGTTGCCGACGCCATCACTCTGGAATGCAGCTGTCTCTTATGGAGGCTGTGGGGACAGCTGCCTCTGACCCTGGCTGCCCAGCTGTGCAAGAAGGGAGTGTGGCTTTGCAAGACCAATAGTGGCCAAGGTCCTGCTCAGGTGTGTGCAACAGGAAAATCCAGTAGTGGACGAGAGTTGGATGGTGGGCAGACCACTCAGGTTCTAATATCCACTTTCCTGTGTGAGATGGAATTTTCCAGACACAGGAGTAGAATGCTGCCAGTTATTTCTGTGGAAATCTCTTATTCTCACAGAGGACTATTGGTATGATAAAGGGCTGCCCAATTAGTGGAGATGCACACAAAGTGCTTTAATCCTTTTAATTCCTTTTGGCTAAAGAAAGATTAAATTAAAAACATTTTTTTAAATTTTTTTTTCCACCAAGGTCAATTTCAGGAAAATAAGAATTTGCATTCATACGCTTTAAAAAAATGCCACATGGGGCACCTGAGTGGCTCAATTGATTAAGTGTCTGACTTCAGCTGAGGTCATGATATCGTGGTTGGTGGGTTCGAGCCCCGTGTCGGGCTCTGTGCTGACAGCTCAGAGCCTGGAGCCTGCTTCGGATTCTGTGTCTCCCCCTTGCTCTGCGCCTGCCTTGCTCATGCTTTCTTCCTCTCTCTCCCTCTCTCTCTCAAATAAATTTTAAAAACTACTGATTATGCTTTTAGCATTAAAAAATATATATGCTTGTCTCAGACTATTTTTTGCTTAACCTCTCAGAAGTTAAAACCAGCTCAAATACTGCTGTGCTTGTGAACCAACTTGGTATTTGAATAAAGTACTTCTTTTGCTCATTTTTTCCCCTTCTCATTGACCATGTGTGTTACTTGTTTGTGACATAGTGGTTGTGTCAGTACTCTCTGTCTGCCTTCAAACAAGGTATTTTGCTATTGAGAAAAAGCAGAACAGTGCCAGGTCTTTAACAAAGGGTGTACAGTTCGGAGCCAAATATAATATTCACCAGCTAAGTTTCCATTTCATTGGAAATCAGTGCAGGACGGTCCTTTGTCTTCTGTCCAGCTGGGTTTCCCTATGACCCCCTCCCAAGGAGCTGGTCTTCAGGCCTCACAGGCTAGAACTAAGGCAGGCTCGTTCGACTGAGGTGGCGTCCTGTGCAGTTTCACGTGTATCCTTCCCTGCAGCACCACCGGAGATGGATGGTATTATCCCTGTGTTGTAGATGTGGAAAATAAACTGTAAGGTTAAACCCCTGAGGTCACATGGGTAGTAAGTAGTGAAGTCAGAAGTCTGGTCCTGGTTTTCCATTCCCATATCTGGTGTTGTTTGTCCTAGACCAGGGGTCTGCACAAGATTCCGTCCCGGCGCCTGTTGTTGTAAATAAAGTTTTATTGGAACCCAGCCACCCCCATTCGTGTACGTATTGCCAGTGGCTGATTTCCTGATACAGAGGCAGAGTAGAACAGCGACAGAGACTGTGTTGCCTTCCAAAGCCTGAAACATTTCTGTCTTGCCCTTTACAGAAAAAGTTTGTCAACCCTTGTCATAGTCCGTCGCCGAAGAAGCATTCACTTTCTTTGTGTTATCAGACTCTTTCTTCCAGGAAAGGCGTTGTGGCCGGGTTATGCTATGCACAGGCACAAAGCAGGCAAGGGCAGGGTAGCTGTGCCTTACTGTCTCAGGGGCCGGATACCATTGGCCACCTGGCGGGCCACAGATTGTTGCCATGCTCCTGTGGCAAGCTGGAATGTCTGTCCTTCCCCTGGAATGTGGGCTGTAGTCTTGTGACTTATTTTTATCAGTGTATTGTGGCAGAAAGTGATACTGTGTAACTTTCAACACTGAGTCTAGAGAGATCTGAGTATCTGCCTCAGACCTGAGCGCCACCCCTTAGGGTCCAGCCACCATATGAGAAGCCCAAGTTGCCACATGAGAGAGGTCCCAGCCTTCTCACCATCCCCGCCAAAGTGCTGGACACGAGTGAACCCATGTTAACTGCTCTAGCCCTTGGTACCAGCTGATGCAATGTCATGAGAGTACCAGGTGGGAACAGCAGACCACCCAGCTGAGCGTCTGCTCTTCCCACAGAATTAGGAGAGAGAAGAGTTGTTGCTGTTAGCAAGTGTGTTTTGTGGTGGTTTGTCCTTCAGCGGTAGGTATGCTGTTCCAAGACCGAGGTAAGGTAAGACCTGAGGCACGCCACACATGCCTTCCAGACTGGGTGGGAGTGACACGTCACAAAAATGTCAATTCTCGACAGCCCCCAGGGCAGCGCCAGAAGACTTGGAGGTGTGAAACATAGTTTTGAACTTGCCGTCGGAGTTACCCGGATGTAATTCACAAGAACTCTGAAGTACTATCAGCTGCAGTCTGGGAAGCTATCATGTGATTCTAGACTAATAGGAATAGAATGCACATTGCTCTATCGTGAACTTATCATGGAAAAGCAAGTGAATAGTAAACATTTTAAGCTACTTACAAAATGTTTCCTAAAATACTGAAGTTAAAATATTTGTGTTAGACTTCTGAAGATGAAAGATTTTCTGTAAACGATTGGTGAATTCCCTTTACCTTGGAATGTTGAGGGTTTCAGTGGGTTAATTAAGTAGCTGTATTTTTTTTTTTTCCTCAACAGCCATGTTGGGTGGGGGTGTTCAGTTGGCTATGATTTGATTCTGACCAGAGGAATTGTGGAAGGGCTGGAATTGTTTGTTTTTAATTTTTTTCTTAATGTTTTATTTATTTCTGAGAGAGAGACCGTGTGAGCCGGGGAGGGTCAGACAGAGAGGGAGACACAGAATCTGAAACAGGCTCCAGGCTCTGAGCTGTCAGCACAGAGTCCTACGTGGGACTTGAACCCATGAACCGTGAGATCGTGACCTGAGCCGAAGTCAGACGCTTAACCGACTGAGCCACCCAAACCGACAGGTGCCCCTGTTTATTTTTAATTTTTAATGTTTATTTGCTTTTGAGAGAGGCAGAGAGAGAGGGAGACACAGAATCTGAAGCAGGCTGCAGGTTCTAAGCTACCAGCACAGAGCTCAACGTGAGGCTTGAACCCATGAACTATGAGATCATGACCTGAGCCAAAGTCTGTTGCTTAACTGAGCCACCCAGGCGCCCTGCAATCGGTTTTTAAAACACATGCCTTTTGGGGTGCCTGAGTAGCTCTGTCGGTTGTGCATCTGACTCTTGATTTCAGCTCAGGTGATGATCTCACGGTGGTGGGATCAAGCCTTGCATTGGGCTCTGCCCTGATAGCGTGGAGCCTGCTTGGGATTCTCTCTCTCTCTCTCTCTCTCTCTCTCTCTCTCTCTCCCCACCTCTGTGCCCTCCCCTGCTCTCTCTTTCTCAAATAAAATTAAAAACAAACCGAAACAAATATGTGCCTGTCAGCAGATCTGATAAATCTGTGGCGTTTGTTTTTCTGAGCCTTCCTGAGATCCTGGCCATGAAGCACTCTCCTATCACAGAGCATCTCAGGATGAACTTGGTAGCCCAGAGAATGTCTTCTGTGGTGGATTCGTTGCCTGCTGGATAAAGGCCCGGCTTTTTTATAGCATGGGGTTGAAGGCCAGGGCCATCTTAGTGTTCGATCACATAGAGAACAGTGTGGGTAGTGCTCCCTGGCGCTGTGTGATGATGCAGCCTGAGTCTGCCTCTGCCTCTCCTGCTTTGTCTCATGAATTCTGAGTTCCACCCACATTGAACCTTTTTAGAGTTTTGCTTCTGCTTTCCCTGCCTTTCCCACTAAATAAATAAACATCCCCCAAACCTTGTTATAAACAACAGCCGGTTATTAACCAACCTGTTTACACATTGGACCTCAAGTAATTTTAAAATTGGCTCTGCCCATACCACTGCTGTCAACACACCTACTAAATAAGGTTGACTTTGCATGGTTCTTTTTGTCCTTAAGTGTATCTCGTTGAGTGTGTACAGAGTATCGAGTGCAAGAGAGTTTGAGGATTTGTTTTTTTCTTCTGAGTACTAATGTTACTCATTTGCTCTGTGACTATGTTCTTTTCCTTCTATTTACACGCAACCTCAGTCCCATCTTCACTGACTTAATTTTTAGATGATGGAAAATGTTAACATGACCTAGATTCCCCAGTACGGGAGCAGGTGCACCGGGAGACAGCACTTTACTTTCTCCCTGTTCCTACCTACCCCCAAAGGTAACCAGTTTTTGGTTGGTTAGTTTATCCTGTGTTTCTTTTTATAAAAATAAACAGCTACTTGTATTTTGTGAGTGTTTTATTTCCTCTTCTCTCTTGTACAAAAAGTAGTAACCTCTTATGCCTTTCTTCTTGTATTTAGCAATACGTTCCAGACGCTATTCCATAATCCGTTTATGGAGATCTTCCTCATAGACTTTTTCTTTACTGCTGTATTGGATTCCACTGTTTGGTCGGACAAACTCCTATATGTAAATACTTAGGTTGCTTCCAATGTTTCAGTCTTACAGTTCATGTCATGATGAATAACTTCATGGGATTTTTTAAAATATTCGTGTTTTGCATATATCTTGTTCAGTTTATTTCAGTGCTTTGTTTTGCTGTCATATATGGAATTAATTCTGCTGTCTTCTAATTAGTTGCTGTTCATGGATGTGAAGGCTGTTGATTTTTGTGTGAGTATATTCTACTTTATTGACTTCCTTTATTGAGTTAGTTTTGTTATTCTCTTGGTTTTTCTAGATATATAATCATCTCATCTATAGAGATATCATTTTACTTCTTTTCCCATTCTTATGCTAATTGTTCTTTTGTCTAATTGTGTTAGGTAACACCCCCAACACATTGTTACATCCTAGTAGAGAGAGCTAGTGCTCTAACTTTGCTCCTAACCTGAGAATGTTAAGGTTCCTCTACCTAGTAACATGTTGACCACTGTGTGTGTGTGTGTGTGTGTGTGTGTGTGTGTGTGTGGTTAAGGCATTATCCGTCAATTCCTACTCTATGGGCTGTTTTTTATTAGATATAGGTTGTTGAACTATATTGAAGTTTTTTTTTTTTTTTTTAGCATTTATAGACATAATCACTTTTCTCCTTAGATCTAGTAATCTGGTGGATTATGTTAATGGATTTTTAAATGTTGAACAATTCCTGGAATAGATCCCATGATGTGTGTGCATGTTTATGTGTGTGTGTGTTTTTTTTTAATGTGGTAGTGGATCTTGTTTGCCCATGTTAAGTGAAGATTTTTTTTGTTGCTATTAATGAGTGAGATTCGTCTCTGGTTTATACTTTTTGTGCTGTATTTATCTGGTGTAGCTGTCATGTTATATTTGCTTCATAAGCAGACATTTTTTTTTCATTTCCCGTACCCTGGAACAATTTTTTTTTTTAATGTTTTATTTATTTCTAGGAGAGAGAGAGAGACAGTGTGAGCAGGGGAGGGTCAGAGACAGAGGGAGTCACAGACTGAAACAGGCTCCAGGCTCCGAGCTGGCAGTCAGCACAGAGCCCGATGCAGGGCTCGAACCCACGAACCGCGAGATCATGACCTAAGCGTAAGTCTGACACTTAACCGACTAAGCCACCCAGGCGCCCCACCCTGGAACAATTTAAATGGACTTGAGATTATTTGGTCTTGAAGGACCAATAGAATTCCCCAGTGAAATTCTGATCAGAAATTGGATAGTAGAGTTTGATGGAGAAAATGTTCATTTTGTGAAGCTTAAAGATTTCTTTAAAAACTTTTATGTAGGTTATATATTCTCTATTATAAGTATAAACAATAAGCTAACCAGTAGTTTATCTAAAACCCATTCCTTTTCCAGAGATTGGAATTTGGCAGAATGATAGAAAAAAGGAGAACTGCCAAAATTGATTAAATTTAATACAAATACAAATACAATTTAATACAAAATTGGTCCGTATTAAAGGCACACCTATTCCAGGGCCGCCTGGGGGGCTCAGTTGGTTGTGCCGGACTCTTGATTTTGGCTCAGGTCATGATCTCATGGGTTGTGAGTTTGAGCCCTACATCGGGCTTTGTGCTTTCAGCATGGAGTCTACCTAGGATTCTCTCTCTTCCTCTCTCTGCCCCTCCTGCACGCATGCTTGCACACACGTGCTCTCTCTCTCAAAATAAATAAATACACATTTAAAAAAACATACCACACTTTATTAGGGGAAAAAAAGGCAAACCTATTCCAGAGCGTCTTTGTTAGTATGTGACGTGCCAGCAGAGGCCAGGCAGGTAACACAGAGGGGCCGACTGGCTGGGCACCAGGCACCAGGGAGTGTTGGGAACCACAGCATATGGACGGTACCTGTTATTTAGCTCTTGACCAAGTGCCACTTCTCAGGAATGTGAACCTGATGTGGCCAGATCTCCAAGTTTACTGAGAGGCTGAGAAATCCAGATTTTTTTTTAACGTGAAAACTTTTGACTTTTCACACTTGGCAGTTAGTTGAGAAATTAACAACACAGTGCAGGCCAAACGTGATGCAGCTGTGCACATGTGGCCCCATCTCCTGAGGCCACGTGGGTGCTGAAGCTTTGAAGCTGTGCACAAGCTGTCTTGTTGGGCTCTGCTCTAAAACTTGCACTTACGAAGAGGAAGCTCCAGGGTTCGTTAGACCCACCTAGGCCATGGAGGGATGCTGTTTGGTTCTCCTGGAAAGATGATGGAGAGGGAAAGGGGTAGCCCGACTTGGGAAAGCCAAGTGTGTGGCACTGATCCCCCCTCCCCCACCCCGTGCAATGTCATGAACAGCACAGCATTGGTGCTTCTCTGGGACGTCCATGATTAGCACCCTTGGGGACAGTGGCTGGTGGGGGGACCAGCGAGGTGCCAATGCTTTGCTAAGAGATGACTCAGACCTCCCTGTCCCCACACATCGAGTTCCCTCTTTTTTTTTTTTGCCCTCTTTTTTTTTTTTCCCCTGTATGCTTCCTCTTTTTATTTCCTGTCTTGTTACTGTCTTTGTATGTTGTGGTTACATGGCCCGTTTACCTTAAGGAGATCTTACCGCCCCCTGAAACTACGCGATGACTACAGCCAGCTGTCAGTATTCATTCAGGGTGTACAGGGCTGTTTGACCCACTCCCTAGCAGCAGCCTTGTTAATTTCAGTGGGAAAGACTAATTGGGTGCTTTTTCTGGGATAAAAGGAAATGTGTTTCCTCTAGTCCCTCAGTAGCTATGGTCTCTGGTCTCACTGCTTTCTGGGACATTCTTATACAGAAACTTTTGGCTTCTGCTCTCAATACCATGCATTCCTAATTATTTGTGCTACTTCTTGAGTAATGCCAAAGTCTGCTTTGGATTACTTAACTAAAAGTGGCTGATAAAAATTGAGCTATGGTTTCCCACTTCTGCACAGATGCCTGCATTAATGCTTTGTAGATAATTTCTTTGCCAGCGAGATGGTGTAAGTCCAGAATCTGATTTTTAACGTGGACCAATCTCTTGCCTCTGGGAGGATTGTTTAGAATTAGTAAAATCAGGAATAGGATTTTGTGTGTGTGTGTGTGTGTGTGTGTGTGTGTGTGCATGTGCGCCTACGTATATGAATTGTTAGCTGAAGGATCTTTTTTTATGTGGTACCATTTGTCTAGAGAATTTGGAGTTTAAGGGCTTTGTTAATTATGGTTACGTGTATTTTATTAAAAAGAACAATCTCTGGAGCTGATAAGCTAGGTCCGAGCTGAGAATGGTTTCTTCTCTGTTGATCCTACAGTGAAGTCAGAATAGTGACAGCTTCTGTTACCATAGCTGCAAAATCTGTTTTCAAAAACACAAGGCTATGATTTCACTGTAGTTTAGCGCACATTGAGAAGCTGATATGGAAATGGAAACAAAGCTTCATTTAAAAATACAATTGAAAACAAAAATTTCCTGTCCTCCTTTAATTCTTAGATGAGAATTTTTTTTTCAAGCTTTCAAGTTTTGTGGGTCAGTTTCAGAAGTTGACCTTGGTTCTGTCATTCAGGAAGCCCCTCCAACATTGCCTTCTCATTTCCTAATATGACCGGTGACTCAGTGGAAATCCATTGTACAGTAGAGTCACTGAAGTTGTGATTAGCCAGTCATGTCTTTGTAATTAAGTCAGAAGATGGGGTTGGTTGTAGTCTGTTAGACAAGTCATCTAATTCTTTCTACAAATTCATAGAGCTTTTACTGTGTTCTAGGCACTGAGGATACAGCAGTGAACAAAATAGGCAGAAATGAGGCTTTATTTTAATCATTTTCTGTCCATATGATATAAGGCATAGAATATAAACCATGTGTACTCGAACTTTATATATAGCATGCTTATAGGAAAATGCCTGTTGAAATAGGTTCCCCATTTCCCCAACAGGTTAAACTCCCTCTTAGGGGAGCTGTCACTGAGCAGTACTTTAGGTGCTTAGAGTTCATTTGACTTTACTATAACATATTATCTCATTTAATCCTTATGATAGCCCTGCACAGTAAGGTACTCTTATTACAGCCCATTTAATAGATGAGAGAACTGAGGCATGTAGAGACTGACTAACCCTAACTTGCCCAGCCTCACACAGTGACTAATGGTGACTTTTCAAAGAGCTTGAGCTTGTAGTGGAAGTGCTTTAGGAAATGCATTTGTTCCTGTGGTATTTCTGTGGCTGAGGTGAGGAAATGTGCTCATATTCAGGCTCTTCAAAAGTTGCGGGCATCGAGGATGGTGCAGTGGTGCTAAAGGTCACCCAGCCATTGAGAGGTGAGGGCTGGACTGTCGTTTGAGGGGACAGCCAGGCACCTAATAAGAAGGGTTAGCAGAGGACCATTGGGGGCTAGTTCTGTGGGTGGGGAAAGGGCACGAGACAGGATGCCTAGAAGATGAAATATTCTTTTACTATATTTGTGTGTGTCTCACTTTTATTAAAACAGACACCCCATTTCCTGCACCCTGTTTTGCCATCTGCCATTTTCCCACTTAATCTTTCCTGAGCATCATGCCTTGACCAGCGTGTGTTTGTCTGCACTGACATTAGAAATGGTGTTACAGTGAGGAGTGTACAGGTGTGTTATGTGGATGGGTCATGCTTTATTGGATTGAAACCCATATTATTGGTCGCTTTTATTTTCTAGCTGTTCTCTGTTAAGCAATGTTAAGAAGAGGAAAGTTAACTGTCTGTACAGCAGTTAATGATTTCTCCTTAGGGAATACTTGTAGTAGAAATGGATTGCATTTGAGGCGTGCCCATGGGCACGAGTTAGCTCATTATCTGCAACCCTCTTCAGCAGTGTGGGCTATAACTAGGAGAAGAAAAAGCATGCCTATTTGATAGATAAAAAGATAGTATCTCATGTTTTAATTGCCATTTCTTTGATTTTTTGGTGATTTTTCTCCTGAAAACTATTACTGCATCTCCTTTAATAATGATTTGTACATAAGCATTTTCATTGGGGATTTTAGATTTTTTTCCAGTGTGAAAGGATCTTCTTGATTCCTTTGAATGCACTTGTCTCGAAACTGACATTATCTTAGAATGTTAATTTATTTTTCAGGTAGGATTGCTTTCTTATGTCCTAGCTGTTCTGAAACATTTCAGATCTACATAAGTGGCAAGAGAAGAATACCATGAACAAAGCCGATGTTTGCCTCATACATGAGTTGGCGTTTGTCGCATCCTGCAGTGAACAGGCTTGGGTTCAATACCAGCCCCACCTCTGGGATCTTGGACCGTGGCCAAGTTCTCTCCAGCCCCAGTTTCCCCATCAGCAGCTTGAGCAGGGCCACGACACAGGCCCCACAGGCTGCTGTGGGTTTTACGTCCGCACTCCTGGGGGTGAGGCACCCAGCCCTGGCCAGGCACGTGGTCACTGGGCAATAACCAGGAGCTGCTAATACCCTTTTCCTTGGTGGAGTCATTATGATTGTTTTCACAGCCAGACTCCTCCCAGGGAATGAGTGCAGCTATAGCCGGGGCCTAAGGAGGGGTCGTTTGCAGAGAACTGCGCCCTTCTCCCTTTCTCATCTCCCACCCTTGGCCCACATTCCTGGGCCTCCTTCCCACCCCGGTTATTGTATTAACTTTGTCCTGGAGCGTGACAGCTTGGCAGCTGCTGTTCTTGGCCGGGCACGTTGATTATTAAATCAGGCCTGTATATGGAGAGGGCAGGTGAGGCCTCGTGGGCTGGCCTTCCCCACGGACCTTCATGCTCTTCCCTCCCGCGGATTCTGCTCCCCAGAGACCCCCACGACCCTTCTAAGTGACGACGCATGCGTTTGCGCTGCAGGGCTTCCTGATGTAGGACATCTGGCTCTCCTCAGGGGACATTTCCTCTTCCGAGCAACAGCTCTGGGAGATTGCCAGTGAGCCACCCCACGGTGAATTGGGATGAGGTTGCCACCCTCGCCACCCTCCCCGGCTCTGGCCCAGCCTGCAGGCTCCCCCTGTCCTGGGACGGCGAAGGGGATCTCTGCTGCAGTTTTGGGTTTTCTAGCTGGGGTTTGAAGTGGGACAGGGCACATAGGACTGCTTCTGTCCTGCCTGCCACTCCCCAGCCGGCAGGGTAAAGTGTCCAAAGACCACTCTTCGTCCTGAGTGGGTCTGGGAGTGCAGAGTGACCCTGTTGTGCAGGGGAAGCCCCCCGTTCAGAGCCACATCCTGGGGTTACCCTTCCTCCCCTGGCCTGGGGGCGCCATCTCTGAGGGACCCACAGCTACGTTTTGAATGTTTTCTCCAGCTTTGAGGGAGTCTCAGGTGACCATGGCTGTGTTGGGCCCTGGCAGCGGGTCTCACCGAATTGGCTTTGCGCTGGAAGGTGCAGGAAGGATCCTTTGCGTGAAAGGGGAGAGTGAGGCTGTAGCCTCCCAGGGCTCAGCCTCCCAGGCCAGTCCCCTTTTGCAGGAGAGGGAGCTATTTCTGGCGTGTTATAAATCTGCTGCCGCCGGCTCCGGGGAGCTGGGACTGTTACATAAGGCTGTACGGCTGTCAGTGCACAGCCTTTTATTCCCTTTCCTTCTGGGAGATGGGGCTGGGCTTACAGGAGGCAGCGTGCCCGGACATTTCTGTTCTCTCCATTGCAGCAGGGTTATTTTTGGAGACTGGGGGATAGGGTCATGTGACCGTGGCTTTCATTCAGGAGCCCTGTTCGATTAAACGAGTCCGTCCTTCATGGCATTGACTGGGGACAGTGGCATGCGTTGGTAGGTTTGCGTCTGTCCTAAAGCAAGGTTTAGACAAGGCTTGAGTGATAGGACTCAACAGTAATTTTTTTCTCCAGTTGCCTTGAGTTAGGGACATTTTCTTTGAGCAATTCTTGATTTTCTTTTATTGTTTAAAAGTGTTTGTTTATTTTTGAGAGAGAGAGAGCACACAAAGCAAGCAGGGAAGGGGCAGGGGTGGGGGGCAGAGAGAGAGGGAGACAGAGGATCCGAAGCAGGTGCTGCGTGAGAGCCCGAAGCGGGGCTCGAACTCACGAATCAGAGGATCGTGACCCGAGTGGAAGTTGGATGCTTAACCTACTGAGCCACCCAGGCGCCCTTTGGTTTTCTTTTAAAAACTGTTTTGGGGATGCACTTTCTTGAAGCCAGAGAATGGTACAGCCTTGAAAATGGCATTTATTTCCTGTGTGCATATGTGTGTGTGAGTTAGAGAGCGTGGGAAAGCAGATGCCACGGAGGAAAGACACGCATGACGGGCACTCGAGTGCCACCCACATTCCACGCCTTCGGTTATCCTGGTGGAAACCGTGACAGCACCTGCCTGTGGTCCCCAGCTGTCCCCAGTCCTGGCCTCTCCCTTTCCAGGGCCCCTTTCCAGGGCTCTCATAGGAATCCTTGAGGCCATATGGCATCTCCTTTCCTGTACCTTTGGGTCCCCCGATGTGGCTCTGACTTTCTGGCTGTGGTAGCCAGCACTGCCTTCTCCAAATCTTCTTTCCCCTTCTGTGGACGTCACGCTTGCCCGATCCCAGGACGCGCCTACGCTTTGTGGTGTAGCAGTAGTTGGAATTTTTGTGTCACTGAGAAATGCTTCCGAGTCCTGCTTCTCCTGTTGTCTGAGCTGAAACTTTGAGCGGGGCACTTAACCTGCCTCCCTAAGTGAGAACGATCGACCAGGCTCCCTCCTGTGGGCTTGGTTTTATGGGACAAACGGCTCCAGGCGTGTGGAAGCCGCCAGTCCCGCAGGGCCGGCCAGTGGCTGCTTCTCGGCGGCATCTCTCTTTCTCCCACGTGACCCCATAGCTGCCCACCTGCAGCCCATCCATACCCTCCCCATCCTCCAGCCGTTCCACGTGTGCGTGATATTTTCCACCACTTCGATGCTTGTCCAGTTATTTAAGGAGCTGGCCGTACTGATGGGAGGGTTCAGAAGGGCCACATGAGGTCAGACCCCACCGTGGGCTGGCGGAGGGGGGGTGTGCATATTTCTTACGCGGAATTGAGTGGTTTCATTGGGGGCTTCACTTTGAGTCCCTTCGTCCCTATTAAAGCAGGAGCATTGTTTGCAGAGAGTGGACAGATGTAGGAGAAGGGTCAGCGGTGAGAGATCGCGTGGGACGTGATTCTCCACCGTACTGAACGCCACGGTCACACAGGACTACTCGCACCTCTAACAGAGCAGCGTCTTCAGGGCCATTCAAACCTGGATTCAAATCCTGGCCAAGTTATTTCATCTCTCTGAGCCTGCTCCCCTCCTGTAAAAAGAAGATGCTGATGCTAATTTTACAGGTTGTGAGCCATAAGGGAGGTCAGGCACGTAAACTACGGAGTCCAGTGCCAGGCCTGTGGCTCCTGCCTCGGCGACAGGTGTGCGGAGGCCGTCTTGCAGTTTGAAATAGCACATGGAGGTCTCACCGCCTTCTGAGCACACAGTTTGCTCCGAGAAGCAGCTCTAGTATGGCAAGAAAAAGAATAGCCTTGGCCAGAGAGCGGGGCGAGCCTGGCGTCCATCGCACCTTAGTCAGTGTCCTTCATGAGCCGGTCGGCCTCGGGGTGGGGGAGGTGGCGGGGGTGGGGTGGGGGGTGGGGGTGTGTGTGTCCGGGTCCAGGAGCGCATGCCCTGCGGCCACAGCCTCCGGTTCCCAGGCCGCGTGTGCTTATTCGTGAGAGAGAAACAGCGTGTTGTAAAGCTGTGACTGCGCTGTGTGTGCAGGTGCTGACGCTGAGGATCCCTGCCTAGGCCTGGCAAGCCGTCTGCTTTCACCGTGTCTGCTTCTTCCAGCTACTTGAGAACCGGGTGGTGGCACCCGCATTTTACAGGTGACAGACCTCTGGGAACCTGACCAAGGTTTGCTGTTAGGTGGTGGCAGAGCTGCGACTAAACCCAGACCTGTGTGGTCTCCAGTGCTGGGTCTCAAAATCATCTTCCTCTGGGCCAAGAAGCTCTGTCTGGCTGTGGGCTGGCTCCGGTGTCCCTTGTCACCAGGCTCGGGGCAACGCGAGAGCTCCCGAGGTGTACTTTGCCTTCAGAACCCAAGGCCCTTGTGGGAGGCAGAATTCTAAAGTTGGTCCCTCAGGATTACTGCCCGCTGGTTAATCAGTCAAGCACTAACCTAGGTGCTGCCACAAAAGGGCTTTTGGTTGGAATTAAGGTTATCGATCGATCACGTGACTTTAAGGCAGGGAGATTGTGCTGGATTATCTGAGTGTAATCACACAAGCCCTTAGAAGCAGAAGAGGAAGATGGAAGAGGAGGCTCTAAAGATGTGGAGGAAGGGGAAGGTAGGTTTCGGCTGTGAGAAGGATTCAGCGTGCTTTGAGATGTGGGGGGCACAGGCAAGGATCAAAGAGGGGCCCCTGGAAGCATATGGAGAGTGTGACAAGAACTCAGGCTTGCTAGAGCAAAGACTGGCGCCCAGCGGACAGCCCAGTTAGGAAACGGGGGTCTCATTCCTGCAAACACAAGGAACGGATTTCGACCGACAACCTGAATATGCTTGGGTGCAGGTGCTTCCCCAGAGCACCAGGAAGAAGAGGGGGAGCCTTGGGGCACCTTCCCGGAGCCCAGCGAGGCCCAGGTCAGATTGCTAACCTGTAAAACTGTGAGTTAATAAATGATGTCATTCCAGGCCACCAGATTTGTGGCAGTTTGTCACAGCAGCAGTAGAGGACTGATTACAGTCCTGATCAACCGTTTGTCCTGTTTTGAAAACTTTTGCTGCACTTGGACCTGTTTGTTTAGAACTGCTAAGCTGTGACAGTAAGTCACAGTCCCCAGATATATTGGATGCCTCTGCCTAGAGGGGGAAAAAAAGAAAAAGCTTTGAAATCTCCAGCATCTGGCTGGCCATGGAGGCTCACCTTGTACTGGTTCCTCCTTGTCCCCTGTTGGGCCACCAACCTGGAACTGCCTGTGTTCTGGTTTTCTCCTGTCACCCTCTGAGTTTGTCCTGGTGGAAGCTTCTTTTCTGGTCCTTGGGAAATGGGTGATTTGTGTCCACAGAGGGCAGTATTACTTGGCTCTCCTGTGAGAGGTCCCCTGTATGTGGGTGGGGGAGGGTTCATGGTGAGAGCCCGGGGGCGAGGCTGGGGGGAGGGGCTGATGAGGACACGGATGCCTTCCCATAACTTCCTGTGCTCTCGGGGCTCCTGGTGTGGCCTGGCTGCAAGGGGCTGGCCGGTTCATGCTCGGTCAAGTCCTTCCCTTCTCCAGATGAGCATCTGAGGCCCTGAGGGGCTGTACCACCTCCTCAGTGGCCTACAGCTCTTTGGGTTCTAGTTCAGGTTCCCAAAAATCACATGTGGGAGGGGAAGGAACTTGCACCCGTGTACTTTGTCAGCCCTGAACTTAAGTGAGATGGGTGGCCCGTCACGTCCTCTCACAACCGGGGGGCTGGAGCGCTGACCACAGGTTGAGCAGAAGAGTGAGGCAGGGGACCTCGGTCAAGGGCCTCGGGTGTCGGGAGGCCGGAGAATTCTCTCAGCCTCCAGTGCAAAGCCGCCTCCGTGTGTACTTTCTCCTACTTCTTTTCCCGGCACCTCTGTTGCTGAGGAATTGACCAGGTTGCAGAATTTCTCACTCCTCTGCTAAGAAAAATCCCTCCTTCCCGCGGGCTCCGCAAGCGGAATTCAGGCAGTGAAACAGAGGCGCTTTCATGGCTGGGGAGCATCCAGTCTCGCTTAGCTTAGGCCGTATTTGTTTCCGCGGCCTGAAAGAGGCCTTTTGCTTGGTGTGCTGGAGTTCTCTGGAGCCAGAGAGCACCGGCTGCTTCGTTCCTGAACCCCACGAAGGCCCAGAAATGCCTGTGTATAGTAGATGGAGGGGAAGCCAGGGGACCAGATGCCAGGAATTGTTTTCCCGTTGGTCTGGATTGTGGGCCCTGTGACCCTTGGAAAGGCACTGAACCTCTCTGAGCATTCCTTTCCTCAGCTGTAAAATGGGGCTGGTAACAGCACCCCTGCAAAGAGGGAGGTAGAGGTGGTGGGTGTTCCAGGGTGCTCCCGACACAGTACCGGGTGCACGTTATAAGCTCCCGGTGGAAGCTGATATTGTTAAGAATGTGCAGATAGTTGCTATACGCACTGCCTTGCAGAATCCCGTTAAGACTTTGCAGGAATTTGCAATATGCACCACCTAGAAGGATCCCAGTGTTCAAAACTGTGCACGTTTAGGAACACTACCGGTCACTTCTCTTACATAGTAACTGAATAATGGGGGAGGGGCGATTTGAGAGCTTGTAAACCTGGAGGGTTTCCTGTGTGCTCAGCACGGGGCTGGATGCATTCCTCGCATCCCTGTCTGCAATCAGTTTAACAGGTTTAACAGTCGGAGAGGTGTGGGTGGTGTTCCCCCAGAGAGGAGGAACCCGAGACCTACAGGAGCTCATCTCTTGCCCCTTCTTCCCAGATGATGCTCTGAGGTTGTTGGGGCCCCGTGCAGGGTGGCCTCCTGGGCAGTGGCTGTGTGCGTTCTCAGTCTGACCGGATCCCTGGCTCTGTGTCTGCTCCTCGAGCTCTTACAGATCCAGAACTATCTGCAGAAAACTGCATTATGAGTAAAAACACAGACAAACAATTGTTTTGGGAAAATTGATTTTGGAGCATTAGGGCATCTCACACAGCGCGGCTACGTGGCAGCCTCGGGGAAGGAGGAAGGGTCCTCACCCTCTCCCAGCACCGCGAGACGTGCTACGACTTGCTTTAAGCTAGAAAGTGGCTGAGGGACTTGCAGGCCAGCTTTCGGGCAGGTTGTAAAATGAGGCTTCCTGATTACTGAATTGTTGGGTGTGGGCCATCTTACGTGAAATCACCTTTGGCGCATATTGGTCAGAACGGGAAAGGATGCAGCGAGGTTCGATTGGAGCCATCCTGGAGAGCCCCGGGGGTAGAGTCCTCCTCCCTGGAACTCCTCAGGAGTGCGTCAGAAGGTTTCCTGTTGATTTCTGTTCGTCATCAGGGCTAGCATTTGGACTTGTTATTTGGGAGTTTAGATCCTTTGGTTCCTACGGATCATAGAACCGCATAGCCTCAGGAGGTCATCAGCGTCATTTGGACCAAATCACTTTTTTTGTTGTTATTGTTTATTCTGTAAATAATAACTTAGTACCCGACAGGGGCCAGGACCAGCCCGGGCTTTCAGGATGCTCACAGTGTGGACGAGTGATGGTGAAGGCATGCAGGTGTATGAGACACAGGGAGGTTTTTCCCAGAGTGAGATGCATTCAATAGATGCCTCATAACCAGCGAACCAGCGATCATGTGGAGCAAGTTTTCACAGTGAAAGAGGATTGGGGATGCCGGCATATGAATATCGTGGTAGAACCAAAGAAGGTGCGAGAATCTGCAAATCTGTGATTATTTTGAGAGTGTTACAGGTACCCGGCATGGAGGTGTGTTGTGCATGATCTCATCTTAGAGAATTCGGTGGTTTGGGCGGACTGTAATTTGTAACCGGTTTTGTATTGATAGAAGTTTTGGTTGTTTTCCACTTGATTTTAATGGGCTAAAGATGGGTCTTTTCATTTCAAGAAGGGCTCCTCAGTGCAGTGGAATATCATTCAGCCTTAAAAAAGAATGAAATTCTGAGACATGCCACAACGTGCATGAACCTTGAGGGTGTTACGCTCAGTGACATAAGCCAGTTGCAAAAAAAGACAAATAATGGTGTATGGTTCCACTCACATGAGAGAGTTAGAGGAGCGAACTCATAAAATAGAAAGTAGGTGGTGAGGGGATTCCTGGGTGGCCCAGTCAGTTAAGCATCCAGCTCCTGATTTCGGCTCAGGCCATTATCTCACAATTTGTGAGCTCAAGCTCGAGCCCAATGTCGGGCTCTGTGCTGATGGCGTGGAGCCTGCTTGGGATTCTCCCTGCCCTCCCCCCCCCCCCAGCTGTCTCTCTCTCTCTCTCAAAATAAATAAATAAACAGGAAAAAACCCAAAGTGTTTTGGCAGGAAGGGGGAGAATGGGTTGTTGAATGGGTACGGAGATTCAGTTCCACAAGATGAAAAACAGTTTGTGGTCTGATTGTGCAACAGTGAGGGTGTACGTAGCACTCCTGAGCTTTACATGTAAAAATGGTTAAGAGAGTACAGTTTATGTTATGTAGATTTTTTTTTAACTATAGCAAAATAAAATACTATGACCAAGAAAGTTACGTAGTAAGAATTAAAATTCACAAGCTGTGGGCTATGATGTTCCTCAAGTACAGTGTGCATGTGAATGCACACGCCTTTGGACTTCACTATTTTCACTGGGGTTTGGGATGAGGAAACAAATTAGAGTAGATCTGTTCTACTTAGAGGAGAGAGAGGCCTCTCATGCTTCTGAAAGCTTTGCCATTTGCAGCACGTAATGAGGGTACTTTGTACTTCAGGATGGTTGCCTGTGTTCCCTCGTGAGGCTTGAGTGAACATTTGCTGATGTGTCCAAAATATGCTTTAAAAAAATTTTTTTTAATTTATTTCTGAGAGAGAGAGAGACAGCATGAGCAGGGGAGGGTCAGAGAGAGAGAGGGAGATACAGAATCCGAAGCAGGCTCCGGGCTCTGAGCTGTCAGCACAGAGCCCGATGCAGGGCTCGAACCCACAAACTGTGAGAACATGACCTGAGCCGAAGTCGGACGCTCAACCGACTGAGCCACCCAGGCGCCCCTAAAAAAAGGTTTTTATAGTTTATTTATTTTTGAGACAGAGAGAGGCAGAACATGAGTGGGGGAAGGTCAGAGAGAGAGGGAGACACAGAATCTTAAGGAGGCTCCAGGCTCTGAGCTGTCAGCACAGAGCCCGATGCGGGGCTCAAACCCACAAACCATATGATCATGACCTGAGCTGAAGTCGTATGCTTAACTGACTAAGCCACCCAGGTGCCCCTAAAATATGTTTTTTTAGAAAGTGCTCATACTCGAACTGTTCATTTTATGACAGTACGTTTCTGGGGTGAGCGTATGACCACTGTAAATCGAAGCAGAGGGCCGGGGGCAGGACGGGAACACGCAGCGCTAGTAATCAAGATTTGGGCCAGTTCCCTCACCTGACGTGCCGTGACAGCAAGGGTTGTATAATCCATGGCTGATGGCCTTTTTAAGAAGTCTATATATTTGTGGGGCACCTGGGTGGCTTGGTCGGTTAAGCATCCGACTTTGGCTCAGGTCATGATGTTGTGGTTTGTGAGTTTGAGCCCCGCTTCGGGCTCTGTGCTGACAGTTCAGAGCCTGGAGCCTGTTCCGGATTCTGTGTCTCCCTCTTTCTCTCTGCCCTACTTCCCTTGCTCACGCTCTGTGTATCTCTCTCTCAAAATAAGCATTAAAAACAACAAAAAGAGGGGCGCCTGGGTGGCTTAGTCGGTTGGGTGTCCGACTTTCGCTTAGGTCATGATCTCGCGGTTCGTGGGTTCGAGCCCCGCGTCGGGCTCTGTGCTGCCTGCCAGCTCAGAGCCTGGAGCCTGTTTCAGTCTGTGACTCCCTCTCTCTCTGACCCTCCCCTGCTCACGCTGTCCCTCTCTCTCTCTCTCTCTCTCCTAGAAATAAATAAAACATTAAAAAAAAAATTAAAAAAAAAAAAAACAACAACAAAAAGAAATCTGTCTATTTGGGACCCCTTGTTTAAAAAATATATATACTTTGATTCAAATAGCATTTTCTTAGCTTTCAGTAGAACAGTGCGTTTTGCAGAAGGAGAAAGTGGTTCAAACTGCTATGTTAGGATCCTATAGAATGCATCTGAGTATGGATTAGAGTGAGGGTGTGGTCTGTTGACATGGAAGGCCAAGTTCCTTATCTGCCGTTTCCCTGCAGAGCATCTTTCCATGGTGATGAATTCTTTCCTGCTCTGAAACTTCCTTTCCACAGTTGCCTGGTTGCCTCTCTGTGGCAGAGATGTGACCGACCCCTGCTCTCTGTAGCACGTGGGGTTGTTCTTGGCATTTCACGGCGATAAACATCCTGGGCCCTCGTCCACCCGAGCCAGAGAGCTACAGACACTTAGCCAGGCTGACCTTCCTAGTTTATTACCACCCCAGGTAATGCATAAAAGTGGGAGTTTCTTAAAACTCTTGCCAACTTGAACCTTGTTATCATTTTTAAATCTTTGTCAGTCTGATTAAGATTTTTTTGGGGGGTGGGGGGGTTGGTACCTGGGTGGCTCAGTGAGTTAAGTTTCTGACTCTTGATTTCCACTTGGGTCATGAGCTCACGGTTTATGAATTCGAATCCCACATCGGGCTCTTTGCTGACGATGTGGTGCCTTCTTGGGATTCTCTCTTTGTCCTTCTCTCTCTGTCCCTCCCTGCTCACTCACTCTGTCTCACAACAATAAATAAATAAAAACTTAAAGAAAGAAAAAGATTTTGGGGGAGGATCATGGTTAAGTTTCCTTAATACGACTGGTGTGTGTGTTTATCTATTTCTTTTTGGGGACTGAAAAGAATCTTTATATCCTTGGACCATTTTTTTCTTTTGAGCTGTTTGCTTCAGGTTTATGAATGATGTGCGTTATTAATGTCTAAATAACATTAATTCTAAGGGTCCCTGGTCTAATTTCCCTGCCATTCTTAATGTGGCATGTCTTCCTCACCTTTGAGTTCTTTCTGTTGGTCCGTTCATTCATGGGAGCCCATAAGGTGTGGTCAGCACACCTGGCTGGAGCTCCCTGGGATTATCAGGGGTCAGATCTTGAAGTCTTCAAATCTCTGACAACGTCTTTCTGTTGTCTTTGCACAGAATAGTTTAATTGATTCTCCGGTCACTTCTGGAGGTCTCCTGGGCCACCTCAGGCCTCTGACGCCCAGAATGTTTATAGGGTTCTGCTTGGGAACTCCAGGCTTTTTCTTCCCAGGCATCTTCTCCGTTTGTCTGTATTTGAATCACTGACCAGATGTTGCTGTCCAGCTCTGTCTCTGGTTACCTTTCCCTTTTCACCAGGGGTATCCAGGCTTCCCCACCCCTTCCTATTTTATATTTGTGTGTTTATTATCATTTTGTATTTGGAAAGCAGTGTTGACTGAAGAATTTGGAGGTGAAGTCTCGTAACAGTAAAGGTGGTGACGTGGAATGTGAAAAGCGCCCTGGGTTGGCGCAGCTTCCGGCCGGCAGACACTGAGCGAGGGTGCGCTGAACGGGCGCCCCTCGGAAGGGCATTGGGCAGGACACCGAAGGTTCTCTAAGAAGAGTACTGCCTGGGGGACGCCCCAAAGGGAAAAGAGGGTGGGGCTTTCTTGTCACTAAGATGACAAAACCCCAGAACGCACGGGAACAGTATAATACACAGCAACAGGTTGCGGCCTTCCTCCTCCGGGAGCCCGGCCCGGCCTGTCCCGGGCCCCACTCCTCAGGCCGTAGCCCTGGGAGCCGCTACCCCGCCCCGAGGGAGGCAGCCAGGCCAAGATGTCTCCACCAGGTTGCTTCTGGTGTCCCCGAGATGGGCCCAGACAGGTGGCAGCCAGAGACAGCTGTTGGGAGGGACGGAGGGGCCACACGCAGGGCCCACCCAGACCCCCCAGTGCTCTGTGGCCATGTAAGTCCTCTTTGTGTGTCCATTTTGACGAAGGCTGAATTCATTTGTATAGAATAGGAACTCTTGGTGTATTGTGGTGAGTAACCTCTCGTTGAGGGAAAAGGTCACAGGCCCGGGCTGTAGTTTTCGTTCAGAACTGACTGTACCGTGTTGGGTAAAATATCTGTTAACTTTCCCCTCTTTTTGTTTTCTTTCTTATTAAAAACAAAACTGTAAGTACATCATGCTTCGGAGCAGTAATTCTCAAACTTTCCTGGTCCCAGGACCCCTTAAACATTGGGGATCCCCAGCAGCTTTTGTTTATGGGCGTTATATGGATTCATGTGTAGTGTGTTAGAAATCAAAACAGGAAAATTCAAGCCACGGGGATACAGAAGTACACATCCCATTAATAAGCCTTTAGGGCAAAAATGTCACCGCACATCATATGGTCTCTGGAAAATTCCATCGTGCCTCTGTGAGAGGATGAGAGTGAACTACTTTGACCTTGTGTGCGGACCCTTCACACGGGTCTCAGGGAACCCCAGGGGTTCTCGGGTCACTTTGAGACCCGGCGTGCTAGAGCATTTCTGTAACTTACTGCAGTTCTGTCATCAACCTCGAGGAACTTGATTGGAAATAACCTTGGCTTGAAGAAAACGCATTTCAGAATTTGTGATCTGAGCCCACATCATCTCAGGGCCCTTATTTTTTTTTATTATCATTATCATTATTATTATTATTATTATTATTATTATTATTTTTTGCTGAGGCTCTACTAACTCTGCCCTTCTCTCTGGATTCTTCCCATAGATTCCCCATAAGGAGCCCCCGCTGGCGTGCCAGACCTACTGGGGCCCGTCCACCCAGCTGCGCCAGACTCCGGCAACGGGGCCCCCGATGGCAGTGGGCACCTCCCTGTGAAACCTGCCAAGCTGGACGCCACAGTTCCGCACGCTGACACTTTGGCCAACTCCGTGCCCCCGTTGGAGGTGTGCAGCCATGCAGTCCTAGCCTGCAGCCCCGGCATCCCTGAGGAGCACTATGTAAGCGAGGCTGTGGAAGATGCTCCCAGCTGCAGAGGGTACCGGGATGCCTGCACCATCACCGGTAAGGGGGCCTTTCCTTTTCCTGCCAGGGAGGGTGGGAGGCCTCCGTCCTGGAGGACCGGGGGTGGGGCGAGGCCACAGGGCTGTGTCTGGCGAGGTATGAGGGGCCCGGGGACAAAAGTCTGAGTGCAAAGAGTCGGGGCTTTGGGGTTTTGACACCTGCCATCCAGAACCAACGTGAGATGAAGACGGTACCTCACAGCATCGCCGTGAAGGTTCGGGATGGGAATTTTGAACCCCGAGCAGCATGTGTGGCCCGTAGGGATGCTCAGTGTCGTTTGGAGCCTCCCCCTCTGCCTGAGGCTCTGTTTCTGATTCACACATAAAGACGGGTGTGATGGAAATAACACGCAGCTGGGTGGTGGGGTACAAACATGAGGAACTGTTTTCAGTACCCTGTGGATGCTGCCAGGGTTTGCTCAGATCTCGCTCCTGACAGATGCCCGTGTTGCTCATGCTTTCCCTGCGTCCCCGGGGTCCTCGAGACCAGGGCTTGGAGCCGGCGCACGCAAGGGCTCTGAGCAGAGCTGGCCGAGGACGGGGTGCGGAACGGCAGCAAGGGGCACTGTTAGCGTCACATCGAGATGCATTCACGTCAGTTTGCCTCGGTTCTCGTTCTGTCTGCAGTGTTTACGTTTCTCCCCGTTTGAAGTAATGCCCAGTGGCAGCTTCAAGTGTGCGGACTTGCTTCTAGTAGCTTTTCACGGCTCCATCTCACGTTAAGCATGGAGGACCTCCTGGGTGTCAGGTGTCCTGAGTGCAGAGGGCATGGGGGTGGCCCGGGAGCCCGGCCTGGGTGCTAGACTCCGGCCCCGTAAGTGACCCTCTGTCTGCTCTTTCCCTGAATCTCACCCCTGCTTGCCCACCTGTGGAAGGACACCTTTCCTGCATCTCCGTTCTGTCTGCATCTCCCGTTTCCCCTTGCTCCTGGATCTCACCTGTCAGCACAGAGACCTGCGGTGACCTCCCCGTTGTAAAGATAATCCTTTGTGACTCCACTTTCCCCACAGGCGGTGCCCATGCCTGTGTCTCTGCCCCTCGGTGAGCTGATTGCATTTCCTCGTCTGCTCTCACTTGTGTCCAGTGCGAGCAGGCTGTCACCCCACCATTTCCCCCCCGCGGATGGCCTTGTGCAGTGCCGGGGTCCGTCCTTGGCTTCATCTTCTTGCCTTTTGAGCAGGAGTCGACACTGCCGACCACTCCCTTCTTCTGGAAATCCGGTCCCTTGGTTTTGGGTCTTGGTTCTCCTGTTCTGCTACCTTGCTGGCTGCTGTTCCTTCCAAGCCTGGGGGTGTCAGGGGGCCGGGGGGTGGGAGGGCTCAGTCCTTGCTCTCTCGTAACATCTGTGCCCCAAGCGCCCTCCCCCCGTCTCCAGGATTTACAGTCTGCCCTGTGCAGACCCCTCTGTAACTCCTTTCTTCAGACCCAACCTGTCCCCTGGAGGCCAGACATGATGGTCTAACTCCACATCTGACCGCTTCACCTGGATACCCTACAGGCATCTCAGACCCAAACGACCGAAAATGACCTGATTTCCACCCCTGCCTGCTTTCCCGGTGGTCTAGCTGGTGGTGCTTCTGTCTTTCCCATGGACCGGGCCAAGGCATTCAGGGCCTCTGTGTTTCTTTCACACTGCGGTTTGCTGGGAAGTCCTTTGGCTCTGTGTTCAGTGTGTCCAGAGCCCGACAGTCTCTCAGCAGCTCCACGGCATCCATCCTGGTCTACACCACCTTCATCTCACATCTGGATTATTTGCAGTGGGCTCCTAATTGGGCCTCCCACTTCCCCACTTGCTTTTGTGCAGTCTCTTCTCTGTCTCCCCACCCAAGGGACTTTTTACACACACGTCCTAGGGTTTAACCCTTCTCCAAACCTCCCGTGGGCTCCTATATGACTGCGGCCTGTGGGGTCTAAGGGCCAGGACTTCCCCGTCCTTTTGACTCTCGTCTGCCCACTCCATCCCAGACACACTGCCTCCTTTCTAATCCTTGGACTCATCAGGAATGTGCTGCCTCAGGGCCTTTGTTCTTGCGGTTGCCCAGCCACCTGGATCGCCTCTTACGCCCCGATGGCCTCACGATTCCCTCTTCCCTTTCTCCAAATGGCGTTTCATTAGAGGCCCTTTTGTGACTGCTTTATAGGAAGAGCAGTCTCACCCCTACCTTTTCCCTTCCCCCTTTCCTGTCTTATCTTCCTCCCCCGACGTAGTCACCAGCTACAAGTGTTTATATTTCGAGGGCAAGGACTTTGTGCAGCCCAGCATCCCAGGAGCTGAAATAGCACCTCATGTGGCTGGAGCCCAGTTAGAGGGGTCTATTATCCCCATTTTACAGGTAGAGAAACTAAGTCATGAGAGGTTCAGTATCCAGCTTAAGATCCCCGAGCTCTGCAGGCTGAGATGTGCATGCAGGTTGTCACCCCGGGGCAGGTGTTCTCGGCCACCCAGGAACACAGCCCAGTGGGAATTGTGCACCGTGGTTGATCAGCACGGGCACGAGGGGGCACAGGGACGGGGGGTGCCTGGTCGAGCCTTGGAGGGGAAAATTTGGAGGGGGGGCCCAGAGGGCTTCCCAGAGGAGGCAATGCCCCAGCTGCATTTGTCTAAACACCTGAACTAATAACCCCTGGGCCTCCAGTGTTATGTGTACCAATTGGAATCCAGGAAGCATCCAGTCTGTTGAAACAGTCACTTTCTCTGAACGTGACAACCAAGGGCCAAGAAATGGCAGAGCCGCAGCTGAAACTTCAAACGCCTCGGGGCTGGGCGACGGCTGCCCTGTGCTGGGACACCGTGGCAGAGCCGCAGGACAGCTGAGAAGCAGAGCTCGGCGCTCTCACGTTTGGCAGCGGCTTAGTAAGCGGGGTGTAAACACAGGCTCCGTTCCGCGTTCAAGGTGCCGGGCAGCCAGATGATGCAGGACACGCTCAGGCTCAAGTCTTACTAGATGGTCCCTGTGCGGAGGGTGCACAATGGAAATAGCCCCGGGGAGACCTGGAGTACCCCAGGAATGCATACGCGGCTCCCAGACCTTGCCAAGTGCGGTCCCTGGAGCCCACTTGGCATCCGGCCTCCGATAAATGCACTCCGCCCCCGGTTCCCAGTGGGCAGTGAGACGAACAGCAGACTTTTTGTTCCCCTTTGATTTTTACGCAAAGCCAGACACCCGCCTCGAAGCTCTGCTCCCCTGCCGCCCCACCTCCCCTCAACTTGGGGGTATCACGTTTTTGGGTGCGTCATTTTCTCTTTGGGGCGGTTTAGCACGATGAGCCGATAGGGCGCCCGGGGTTATGTAACCCATTGTGCTTCCAGAGCGGCTCACAGCCTTAGGATTTGCCCCAACAAGCACGCTAAGAAAACTGCTGAGGGAGGCGCGGGAGGAGGGCGGCTGTGCTGGGGCCCTGGCCCGGCCGGGTCCTCGTGCGGAATCCCTCTTCCCTCGGAATTGCCGCCAGAGGTGGTTCGTGCCCATGGCCTTGGTGTTTCAGCTCAGGCAGCCCGTCCGGGCCCAGCCTCTGCCAGCCCTCTGCCCGGGCGAGCCGCTCCGGACAGGCTCCTGTGGTAAGTGTCTGCTGGGCTCATCTGCTCTTCGTGTCCTTTGTGGGGTGGCCGGGAGGGGAGCCGACCACGGGGAAGCACCCTTCTCTCCTGCTCTGTTCTGCTTGGCAGGCTGTCCTTGGGGCGCGTGGTGGGGGAGTCGCCATATCGAAGCATCCAAGGGCAGAGCCGAGGGTCCCGAGAGGCCGTCGCTCCCTCGTCTCCTCGTCCAGGCACAGGGGAGGCAGTGACACGGGGCCATGTCTGAGTTGGGACCAGGCGTCCCAGACTCCCACCACCTTCCCCTTTGGGGTGCTTTGCAGGAGCTGAACAGGGAAGGTCGCTAAGCCCCCGCTCCCCCACCCCCACCCCGAGTCTCTCCAGCTCTTCTGTTTTTCTTAATCCCGTGTCTTCCTCCTGGTTTCTCAGAGCCTCGCCTGGCATTTGGGTCGGCAAGGACTTTCTTGAAAGGTGAAGAACACGGGCGCCTGGGTGGCTCAGTCGGTGAAGCGTCCGACTTCGGCTCAGGTCATGATCTCACAGTTCGTGGGTTTGAGCCCCGCGTCGGGCTCTGTGCTGACAGCTCAGAGCCTGGATCCTGCTTCAGATTCTGTGTCTCCCTCTCTCTCTGACCCTCCCCTGCTCACGCTGTCCCTCTCTTTCTCAGAAATAAATAAAACATTAAAAAAAATAAAGGTAAAGAGTAGAGTTCATGTCTCCCTTTCTCCTTCTCTCCTCCTCTCTCTCTGTCTTTACTTTTTTTTTCCTCTTTACTGAACGTGTTTGGCTCTGTCCCTCTGATCCACGCCCCGGTGGTGGAGAGCTCGGGAATCATTTCTGCTCTGGCCTGTCTCCCTGCTGTGGGGCTGGAGCGTCTGGTGTCTGTCCTGTGTTCATGTTAGAAGAGCTGTCTGGGTCCAAACCCAGTAAACTCCGGAGAGGCGGGCCCCTCTGTCCTGTTCAAATCGGCTCAGGTCTCAGGACGTGTAAGAGTCTGGATGAGAGGTTATGCGGTGCTGTGAGTGTGGTGGGGGAGGCTGTGTAAAATGCCTTGACCCATGGTCAGTAATCTGTTCACCTAGCAGCTCTTCAAGGCCAGCTTTGTGCTGGGTTCCGTCGCGACAGCCGGCTGGGGCTCGGAGCACCGGAGGTGGGCAGAGGTGTGAGTGACCAGCGACAGCCCCATAGTCAGTTCCTATCTAGTATAAAAATCTTAATGTGTTTTCCATTAAAAATTTATAACCTAATGGTACTCACTTGGCTGAATGAAGCAGAAGAGAATGGACAGTGAAATACCCCTTCTTTCACAGGGTGAGAAAAACGTGAATTGGATCTAGGGAATTATACATTTTCTCTAAATTCAGAAGTTGGAACTGTTCTTTTCTCCTTAGTGGAATCTGGTCTGTTTGACAGTAGGTTGGTTTTTGCACATGGAATTCAGGAGGAGGTCCTCTTAACGCTGATATTCCAGAGCTGATGTTTAACCTTCAGCAAAACACAAGAATATTCGCATCTGTCTTTTAAAGACGCTGTAAATTATTTTGGAGGCCACCTGCCATCTTGCTTCCCCTCAGTCTCTCGCTGTTAGGCCAGTGGGGAGAACATTTGTCACACAGTGTTTTTGATATAAATTGTGAAATTTAGGTAAACAGTATCAGTAAGGTTCTTAGCCTGCGATCGGGAAGCTATAGTTTTAGGTGCTTCATAGGCTTCACCTTCCTAATTGCTTTCCCTTGTGAATTTGAAACAAGTTTTTAATGTCTCCAGTGCATTCCTGATAGTCTTTGCCCATTTTAAACCATTTTAAGAAGCTGGCAAATAGTATATTATATTAAAACAATTAGGGGCGCCTGAGTGGCTCAGTCATTTAAGTCTCCGACTTCAACTCGGGTCATGATCTTGTGGTTTGAGTTCGAGCCCCACATTGGGCTCTGTGCTGACAGCTCGGAGCCTGGAGCCTGCTTCGGATTCTGTGTCTCCTCTCTCTGCCCCTTTCCCGCTCACACTCTTTCTCTCTCTGTCTCTCAAAAATGAATAAACATTAAAAAAACAACTTAAAGCAATGAAAGAGTGATCTTATTACGGTATTTATCAGGCATGCTTTGCAGGGACTTCCAAATATCTATCCCAGCGCAAATAGCATTCCTAATGGTTTTCCTTTAGATGCTAAGTTTTCGTAATGGATTTACATTGATTTGACTTCCAAGCATCAGAGTGAGGATTACTTCATACACGCTTTGTCAAGGTGTTCTCTTTTCCATGTGACCAGACCAGAGTTCAGGGCCATTTGCTGGCTAAGGGTCAGTGCCAGCCTTGGGCCTCGGCACCCTGCTTCCGCCCTTGGCCGAGGTCCTCTGTGGGGGCTCTCCAGGGATTCGGGGAGCGAGGGTGTGGGGTGTGGGCCTGCCAGGAGCCGGCCTCGCGGCTGGCTTCGGATGGTCCCCCGTCTGCACTGTTTGGTGGCGACTCTGAGGCTCGTGGCCTTGAGAGACTTGTCTCTGTTCTGTGACCCCTCGTTTGGCATGACCATTGACACGTTGGGCCCTGCAAGCTGAAACTGCCATGCACTGGAACTTTATAGCTGTCATTCCAGCCAGAACAGATCAGAAGTCATAAATCTTCTGTTAGTGCTCTGCAGAGAAACAGAACCAACCGGATATACACCTATGAAGAGGTTTATTATGAGGAATTGACTCACACGATTATGGATGCTGACGAGTCCCAAGATCTGCATGCAGTCAGCAAGCTGGGGACCCGGGAGAGACCGTGGTGTGGTTTCAGGCCCAAGGCCAGCGGCTTGCAGCCTAGAAAGAGAGTGTTTCAGTTCGAGTCTAAGGACAGTAAATACTTGATGTCAGCTGAAGGCAGACAGGCCGGAAGAATTTTCTTACTCGAGGGAGGTCTGTCTGTCTCTTTGGTCTATTCAGTCCTTCGCCGGATTAGGTGAGGCCCACCCACGTGAAGGAGGGCAGTCTGCTTTACTCAGTCTACTGATTTAAATTTTATTTCATCCAAAAATACCCTCACGGAAACACCCGGAATAATGTTGGGCCCAATACGTGGGCATCCGTGGCTCAGTCATGTGGACAGTTAGCTGTCACGAATGCTAACAGAGGCTGACACTTACCGCGTAGTTGCTCTGTGCCTGGTGGGGTTGCAGGCACTGCTGCGGAAACCCATTTTGTGCTCAGCACACCCCTGCCGGGGGTGGGCGTGGGGGGTTACTGTTCTCACCCCTACCTTTACGGAGGTGTGGACTGGACTGGTGTGCCCTCTCCTGTAAACTAGCGGTCCCTGGGGTTCAGACCCCGCAATGTTTGCTGACCCTGTTTAAGTTAACTTCCTTCGTTGTGAAAATTTTTAAAAAATAATTTCACTTAACCAGGGTTTGAAATTGTAAAACCAATATATGCAAGTGATAAAGCTTGGATTGTCCCAAAGCATATCAGTGTAGAATAACAGTCATTCCACCATCTATAGAGGTTAACTATTTTAAGAAAAAAATCATTCCAAGAATTGTTTTCTAAATTCTTTTTCTAAAAAAACACAAATGAAGAAATTATTCTTAACACACACACACACACACACACACACACACACACAGGGCCATACTAATACCCTGATCTGCATTTTTAAAAAGTTGACACCATTTCTTAGGATTGTTTCATTACAGTACATATAATATTGCCTTATTCTTTAAAATAGCTACAAAGTCCCCTATTATCTGGAATTGCCCTTATTCATTGTTTTTCAAAGTTTATTTATTTGAGAGAGAGATAAGAGCAAGCAGGGGAGGAGCAGAGAGAGAGAGGAAGAGAAAGGGAATCCCAAGCAGGCTCCGCTGTGTCAGTGCAGAGCCCGATGTGGGGCCCGAACTCATGAATAGTGAGATCATGACCCGAGACGAAACTGAAAGTCAGACGCTTAACCAGTGGAGCCACGCAGGCGTCCTCCTTACTCATATTTTTAATCCAGCAGTTTGCATACGTAATGTTCCTTTTCCTAACAAACTTTTTAATTCCTCCTTTATTAATTGGAAATTAGTAGATCACTAATCCTTCTCAACACAATTGAAGAAAACACCAGTGCGGTGCCTTGCGATGATGGAAATGAGAAGTTAAAGCAGACTGATGAGCGCTGGGCTCCACGGCTCAGTGGTGAAAGCGTGGGTCCCGTAAAACAGACTGGTGTAACCTGGATTTCGGCTGTGACCACGTGCACCTGGCCTCATCGGGTTGCCTGTGAGCAGTCGGGTCCTGCATGGCCGGGAACGGGTGCCGGGGTGGCTCAGTCGGTTAAACATCCGACTCTTGATTTCAGCTCAGGTCCTGATCTCATGTTTCATGGACTCGAGCCTAGAGTCAGGCTCTGTGCTGACAGTGTGGAGCCTTCCTTGGATTCTCTCTCTCTCCCTCTCTCTCTGCCCCTCCCCCGCTTGTGTTGCACGTGCATGCTTTCTCTCTCTCAAAATAAATAAACTAAAAAACAAACACAAAAGAACCACCATGAAGGTTGCAGCTGCTAAGGCCGCTGACCATAAGCTGGTCCCGTCAGGTCCAAACAAGAGCCACTGTTTGGAGCAGCCCCTTTGGTACTACTTCCAGATATTTCTGGTTGCATTTCGTGCTCCGAGGAACATTCCTGCACGTACATCTTTCGGGCCACTTGTCCAGGATGTCTGTAAGCGAATGGAGTGTGCGTTTACGATTTGCTGTACGTCACAGCACTGACCCCAGAGAGCCTGCTCCCGTTAGGTGTCCAACGTGAGCGTGAGGTTAGTGCCGACTCTGGGCGTGCTCAGCCCGCTGCCTGCTGGCTAATCAGGTTGTCACACAAAAGGGTCCTTCATTTCAGCTTGTATCTTTTTCCTCATGAATAGTCTGTGTCTCATTTCTACTGCATTTTATTTTCTGGTTGCTGACCTTTAAGAGGTACGTTGGAGTCTCTGTTACGTGTACAGAGGGGAAGGCAGTGTGCCAGGTTGAGATTCTTTCCTATTTCAAAAGAGGAAAATTGTCTTCTTTTTTTTGTTTTTTGTTTTTTCTTTTTAATTTTAAGAGAGCTTGCAAGAGAGTGTGTGTGGGGGGGGGGAGGGGGAGAGGGAAAGAGAGAATCCCCAGCAGGCTCCGTGCTCAGCACAGAGCTTGACCACCAGACTCAGTCCCATGGCCCTGGGATCATGCATGACCTGAGCCAAAATCAAGAGTTGGATGCCAAACCAACTGAGCCACCCAGGCGCCCCTCAAAGAGGAAAAATGTCTTAAGGATAGTTACATGAATGACTGTTCAATTACTATATAACTATTTGATATTAATAGGAGAAGTAGGGGGTGATAAGAAGATTGTGTAAAAGGGATTTCCAAAGTGACATTTCCAAGAAGGTTTCTGTGGGAAAGCAGTATTAAAGCAGAAGTCTGAAGGAATATGTAGGAGTTAGCAGGGTGGGGTGGGGAAAGAGCATTCCAAGCAGTGAAGACAGCACAAGCAAAGGCCCTGTGGTGGGAAGATTATTGACAATAATAGCTACCATTGATAGAGCACTTACTATGTACTAGACATTATTCTAAATATCTTTTATATCTCCCTACATTTAATTCTCATGTATTATTTGTGTAGCGTACTTCCCCCAACCATGGTGGTTTGGAACAGCAAACAGTTATAGTCTTACTTATTTCTGTGGGTCGGGAATTGAGGAGTAGCTTAGCTGGGTGGTTCTGGCTCAGGGTCTCCCTTGATGTTGCTGAAGGCCGCAGGGGGTATCTATTCCCCAATACTTGAGCAATTATGTGATGAATTTGCTTGTGAGGAGGATTTCTGGGGTGAGGACTCCAGTTTTGACAGACGTTGCCAGAGAGGTTGTATTTTTGTATTGTTCAAAGTGGGGGTCTAGGCCCACACCCCCTGCACCCTGGGTATTAGCAAACACCTTGCGCTTTGCCAACTGAAGTGTGAAAACAAGAGCGCATATGGCCTCAATTTATATTCCTCTCAGTATGTAGAGATTGAGCATCTTTTGGTATTTCCTAGCATAAGTTTTATTTTTATTTTCTGGGATTTGAGATAAATTTCTTAACAGTTCCTGTTTTTAGCCCATGAAGTAGTAACTTCCACAATTCAAAATCAGAGAATTGTTATTTTATAATTATTATTATTAAATGTTTATTTTTGAGAGAGAGAGAGAGGAAAAAAAACATGAGAGGGGGAGGGGCAGAGAGAGGGAGACACAGAATCCGAAGCCGACTCCAGGCTCTGAGCTGTCAGCACAGAGCCCACGTGGGGCTTGAACCCATGGACCACGAGATTGTGACCTGAGCCGAAGTCGGACTGTCCACCGACTGAGCCCCCCAGGCGCCCCAAGAGTTGTTATTTTATACTTTTCTTTGGCAGCAGCAGCAGCAGCAGCAGCAGCAGCAGCAGAGAAGGTCTTGGCGAACCTGCCTCACTGGGTCACCGTGAGGGTTAAATGAGTTACTACACGCAGAGTACTGAGCAGGTTGTTGATACATAGTAAGCTTTCAATTAGTCCTTTTCTTTGTTGTTGCTGTTGCCTGCCTGCCTGCCTGTCTGTCTGTCTGTCTGTCGGTCACTGCCATTGTCTTTTCGTCTATTTCTGTTTGGCCTGGAGGAGATCCCAGGCTGTCCGAGGTTGTTGGGCTGGTTAGGTGGAGGGTAAAGGTATAGCTGTTTTACATGTTGCCCTTCAGCTCTCCCTGTTTGCAGAGCCCCCCCCCCCCATCTTCATTCATTCTTTGCAGTCTCAGATGGCCCCCTCGGCCCCCTCGGCCCCCCTCGGCCGTATCTTGGGCCCCAGGCGTGTTCTGCTCTTTCTTACATCCGTGCATTCCCATGCGCCTCTCAGAAATACGCTTATCTTTTAGCCACTCCTGGTTCTTCTCTCACTTCCCCCTTCCTTTGCTCTTTTGGGTTTGTTCTTCCTTTTTGTTCCTTTTCTGCTCTCCTGGTTCAGGGGCTGGCTCTGCTGGGCTTGGCAGGCTGACTGGGATTTGGCTCCAGTCACTGGAAGGCCTTGCAGTGTGGCCTCAGGGAAGGGCAGGTCTTGGAGGCTTCTGGAATGTTGGGGAGGCAGAATTTGTTTCTTTACCTAATGGGAATGCTGGATTTACTGGGGGGAGCAAGTGGCATATTTTTTGTGAAAAACTTAGAAAAACTCTGAAGCTCTATAGGAAGTCCAGTAAAACGTTCTACAGTGATGGAAATGTTCTCCGTTAAAATATCTTCATAGACTTTTAGGATATCATCTCTATTAAAAGAAAAATAGCCTTAGTTGATTATGGAAGTGACTGGCATCTCTGCATCATTTGTAAAAAATGATTGTATGACTACTTCCTGTTGGGGCACCTGGGTGGCTCAGTTGGTTAAGCCTCTGACTTCAACTCAGGTCATGATCTCATGGTTCGTGGGTTCGAGCCCCGCATCAGGCTCTGTGCTGACAGCTCAGAGCCTGGAGCCTGCTTTGCATTCTGTGTCTCCTTCTTTCTCTCTGACCCTCTGCTGCTTGCTTTCTCTCTCTCTCTCTCTCTCAAAAATAAGTATTAAAATACTAAAAAAATAAAGCTACTTCCCATTATTGAATATTTGTTTCAAAAATTTGATGAGGGGGACGTGGGTGGCACAGTCAGTTAAGTGTCCGACTTTGGTGCAGGTCATGATTCACCGCTGTTGAGTTCAAGCCCCAAGTCAGGCTCTGTGCTAACAGCTCAGAGCTTGGAGCCTGCCTTGGATTCTGTGTCTCCATCTCACTCTCCCTCCCCCCCACAAAATAAATGAACATAAAACAAATTTCTTGGGGCACCTGGGTGGCTTAGTCGGTTAAGTGTCTGACTTTCGCTTGGGTCATGATCTCGCGGTTTGTGGGTTCGAGCCCCGCGTCGGGCTCTGTGCTGACTGCCAGCTCGGAGCCTGGAGCCTGTTTCGGAGTCTGTGGCTCCCTCTCTCTCTGACCCTCCCCTGCTCGCGCTGTCTCTCTCTCTCCTAGAAATAAATTTAAAAAAAAAAA
>NW_024080677.1:2858315-2860542 GCF_003009895.1 Hyaena hyaena | reverse complement strand
TGTGGTTTATCTATACGATGGAATACTACATGGCAATGAGAAAGAATGAAATCTGGCCATGTGTAGCAACACGGATGGACCTTGAGGGTGTTATGCTGAGCGAAATAAGTCAGGCAGAGAAGGACAGATACCGTATGTTTGCACATATAGGAGGATTAGGAGTAACTTAACAAAGGACCGTGGGGGAGAAGAAGGGGAAAAATAGTTGGGGAGAGGGAGGGGGGCAGACCATGAGAGACTCCTGAATGCTGAGAACAAACTGAGGGCTGATGGGGATGGGGGGAGGGGAAGGGGGGAGAGGGGAAGGGGGGAGGGCACTTGGGATGAGCACTGGGTGTTAGATGGAAATGAACTTCACGATAAACTATAAAAAATATAAATAAAATGGGATGATGGTGAGGACCTCAGGGCTGTTGGTACTCGGTGTGGTAATTCCTGTTCAGTGCTTAGTACAGTGGTGGCACATGGAAGGCATTTAGTAAGGGCTAGTGACTCTAAGGCTCAGCTTAATTCCGGTTTCTGTGAAGCTGCCTCTAGAAATTAGGTTGCCCTGAAACCTGGTGCCGTCCTCACCCGGCCGCTCACTCTCTGCATGGCTTGATCCTGAGTTCCAGAAGTGAGGACGCCAGGCCGGGTGCGCTCTCTGCCTTACATAAGTGGGGATCACCATGTACTTTGTGTTTTGAGTCTGCATTTCCCAGATGTCCGTCCTGGACAGACTGACAGACTGAGCGTGCTGACACGCGGTCATTCGGAGCAGCTCTGGGACGGCGTGCAGGGCTGTGACTTTTTAAACCACAGTCACAGTGGGAACTGCCCCAGAACCAGGGCCTCTGCCCTGTGCCCAGAGGACTAGGTCCGAGAGCCTACATGTTCAGTTTTCCTTTCCTCCCTTCTTTCTTTTTCCTTCTTCCCCCTCTTTCCTCACCCGTCTTTCTCCCCCCTCCTCCTCTCCCTTCTTTTTCTCTCCTTTGCCTCCCTCCCCACTCCCCTTCCCCTTCTCTCGTAGACCTTGCTTCCCGCTCCTCATAAGAGAAGCTTCCCCTGAAAACTAGTGTGGATCTAGGCTGGCGAGTCTGGCACTTTGCCACGTTCAACCAGACCCAGAAGGACTTCGGTAAAGACAGCAGCTTACAGGCCACGCTGGGTTAATGTTCTTCCGTGCTTTTCTGGCTCATAGAGGTGCAGGTGGCCGGTTATGCACGAGTCCTCTCTGTGTCTGGGTAACAGGCGTCTGACACATCGGAGAACGAAGGGGCTACGTAAGCTGATTGGGGTACACTGGGGTTTAGCAGGAAGCAGGAGGGTTGTAAAGGTGCTGATAAGGCCCGCTGAGCCAGCAGGTGAGTGAACAGACAGAGGGATTGTTCCTTAGCACTTGCTCTGCGTGCAGTCAGTGTGTGGTAAGTCTAGGGAATTCTCAGATGGACCTAAGTGGGAGGGGAGGGCTGAGTGTTTGGATGTGAGTTCTGGAAGTCTTCAGGAGGGACTCTGACTGTTGGGAAAGAGAGAGAGGAGGAGGGAGAGCCAGCAGACGGCTGGAAGCTGCCGGAAGGTGCTTTTACCCTGAGGTGCTTCGTGCGGAGAGGCTGTTTCAGACCTCACCCTGCCACCCAGCACTGTGTCAGAATAGGAGATGGGGTGCCGGGCATGGTGTCCCCCGGGCACTCTTGGGAACCCTTGGCCTTCTGGGGCTTTCCGCCAGCCCCACTGTGCTTTGTGATTTCCCCTGGTGCTTCGGGAGCCCAGGCGCAGGACAGAGTCAGGTGGACACTTGTCTTCATGCGGAATCAGATGTGGCCTGATGGGCGTCACGAAGGTGCTGTGGAGTGAGGAAGGCAGTTGAAGCAAAGGGCTGTGGGATTCAGGCTGGAGGGGAGGGTCCAGAAAGGCAAGGTGGAGAGATGGGGGCTTTGATGTGGCTCAGTGGCAATAAATGAGGCAGAACTGGGAGGAGCCGGGGCATCTGTTTCAGATTTCAGAGGTGGCCCAGGGAGGGGGCTGGGAGGCGCTCCCGGCAGCCTGGGTGACCCGCTGGGCCCCATGCCACAGGTGGAGTGACTGGGAATTGGATGAGTGAGCAGAAGCAGGGGGTGGCGTGAGTCTCCAGTGAGCCCGGGTTTTTAAAGCAGGTGGAAGAAAATGACCCAGATGTGCCTGGGGCGGGGGGTGGGGGACCCAGAGAATGCCAGCACTAACTGCAGTTCCCCCCCCCCCCCCCCCCCCC
>NW_024080677.1:2747762-2857770 GCF_003009895.1 Hyaena hyaena | reverse complement strand
CCCCCCCCCCCCCCCCCCCCCCCCCCCCCCCCAGTTTTTAAAAGGGATTGAAGGAAAGAGGGGATGAATTGTCCAGAGGATCTGACAGGTAAGGAAGACAGCCTCAGTTGTGTGGAAACAAACAAATCATCTTTCTGCCCCTCTGTGCCTTCTCTTGACTTGTTCCTTCCACCTTTATTTTAATTGATCCCCATCTGCTGTTTGGGGAAGTGAATTCCAAAATTTGTTTTCGCCGGGACACCTGGGTGGCTTAGTCGGTTAAGCGTCCGACTTTCACTTAGGTCATGATCTCGCGGTTCGTGGGTTCGAGCCCCGTGTTGGGCCCTGTGCTGACTGCCAGCTCAGAGCCTGAGGCCTGTTTCAGAGTCTGTCATTCCCTCTCTCTGACCCTCCCCTGCTCATGCTGTCTCTCTCTCTCTCTCTCCTAGAAATAAATAAAACATAAAAAAAAATTCAAAATTTGTTTTCGCAAGGTGGAGGGTATTTTGAGAGCTAAGTGTGACCATGTCTTTTTTGCTTCGAGTGTTTCTTAGGAGATCTTACCTAGATGGTGGTGGGGTTTCAGTGCTATACAGTGAACTTTATTCTTTTAGCTATCACTTGTCACACTTTATGTCATTTTATTTATTTCTTTGTTTGCTTATTTTAATGTTTATGTGCTTCTGAGAGACAGAAAAAAATGTGAGCCAGGAATGGCAGGGACAGAGAGAGAGGGAGACACGGAATCTGAAGCAGGCTCCAGGCTCTGAGCTGTCAGCGCAGAGCCTGACACGGGGCTCGAACTCATTATCCATGGGAATATGACCTGAGCCAAAGTCGAACACTCAACCAACTGAGCCACCCAGGTGCCCCAACTTTAGGTCATTTTAAATTGGGTGTGTCAGGATTTGCTGGGTAACAAACAGCTCCCAAATTCACACTGGCCACTGCAACATTTATTCCTTGCGTGTAGCTGCATGTCGCCTGAGGATCACTTGGGCTTGAATTCTGGTCTGCTCCACTTCTCTCTCTCATTTGAGGATTTGGGCTCAAGGGGCAATGGCTGTCTAATGCTATAGTCTTCTGGCAGAGGACAGGGCTTATGAAAACAAACTCGATGAACACATTCAGAGTCTCTGATTGTACATGCAGGATGTGATGTCTGCTCACATAACCTTGGCCACGGCAAGTTCTGTACACCAGCTTGAAGTCACAGAACCTCAACGTGATTTTTGTTTGCAATGAGCCAAAGCAAGGGTAGGTAGTGAAGGAAGGATTGGAAGCCAGATTTTAGAAGATGTTGAAATGGATGAAGTGCATAGGTGGGGTCAGTGATCTCTCCTGTGGCCTAGAATAGCAGTCAGCAGACTTTTCTCTAAAAGCCAGAGAGTAAATATTTTAGGTCCATGGGTCACATGATCTGTGTCACAACTCCTAGCCTCTGTTGTAGCTGAAAGCAGCCATAGACCTAAAGGAATGCACGTAGCTGTGTTTCAATAAAATTGTTGTTTAGGAAAACACACAGGACTTCACTGTGGATGGTAGTTGGTGGACTTCAGCCCTGATTTGTATCTCTTTTAACAATAAAAGAGAAATATCCCTTATTAGTGGGGAAGCTCCTGGGGAGTCCAGTAAAACCCCACCCACCATTCAGCATTGTTAACCTATAAATAGTATTCCATGTCACTGAATTTTCTAGACAGCCAACGTTTATTGTTTCTGAGTATGAAACCTCATTTTGTTTAACCTGTTTTCTGCAGCATTGTCTGTAAAGGGTATTAGAAGCTCCTTGGTCTTTCCCAGGATGATGGGAACTTAAGGCAATTTAACCTTCCTGGTGGATTCAGAGTCTCTTTCATGAGCAGTGTTTGGCGAGAGACTTGGAGATGTGCCCTCAGTGAGGTTAATAGGTGTGCTTGGTGACCCTACTTTGACATCTGTTTTGGTCACGCACGCGCGCGTGTGTGTGTGTGTGACCGCTTCATTGAGATACAATTCACCTATTTAAAGTGTATCACAGGGGCTTTTAGTTTATTCACAGGGTTGTACAGTCATTACCACAAATCAATTTTAGAACATTTTCATCACCCTGGAAAGAAACTCTGGCCCTTTAAGCTGTCACCCCCTACCCAGTCTCATCCCTGTCCCCCATGTGGCTGAATTACTGAGCTTTCAGAGGTCACCTTTCGAATTCTGCTGCCTGTGTTCTTTCTTGGCCCTGACAGGCTTAGCCGCCTCGGAGAGCAGAGCAAGGGATCTTCTCGAAGGGCCATCATGCTGTACGGGTGTACACCCAATAGATACATTCATTGCCCCAGACACCTGTGCGTCAGAACTAATCACCTGAGGACATAGCTTTAACATTTGTCCTTTATTCATATTATACCTTTATATTTCTTCATTTGTATCCTGCTTTGTAGGAGGTTGTCCTGTATAATTTTCTACATTTTGAATTTACAGTTTTTGAGTTTGAAACCTGGTTTGGTAATATGGGATTGTTTCACGGCTCAGATTTTATTGGCTTTATCTGTTTTGTTTATCTTGTTGGGCTGCTGTAATGCTTTTTGGCGGATGAGTTTGCAATCTTTTAATATCCAGATGATCTCATTTCATGTTTTGAAAAAATAACCATTGTTCACTTATGAACAGAATTTCCTGCCTAGGAAACAATTGAGATGAGTAAAGCAGTTGACTGCATTGAATGGTGGAGGCACGGTAGGCATTAGGATTTTATAAAATTGTGTTCTGTTAATGAAATTTTCCTGATTTGACACAGGACTGTTTATCTCAGAGTTTAACCTTCGATATTCAGGGACTTTCATTCTGTAGTAAAAGCTAACTTTGGGGAGGAGAGGACAAGTGGGACGATGTGGGCCTTGAACCCTGGCAGCTGCTTGGGCTGCCTTGAGAGCTTTAGAGAGGCTCACTGTAGGTACTGGGTATAGGGGCACCTGTGTGGCTCAGTCGATGAGCGTCCCACTCTTGATTTTGGATCAGATTGTGACCTCATTGTTGTTGAGAGTGAGAAAGAAAGAAAAAGGAAGAAAGAAAGAAAGAATATATGCATATGTGTATATGCATATATATACATATAATGTTTATAGAGAGAATATTATATATATATATATTATATTTTGCAAAGCAGAAAGCAAGTGTTAACTAAAAAGTTAATCAATTCAAAACAGGAAACTAGATCTGAACCCCCAACATTCTGAGCAACAGAAGTCAGGAGGTGGGGTTTGGTGAGGTGAAGTATAATAAGCTATCCTATCTCTCCTATGGATAATCAGAAAAATACAGATTTACCTCCTATAACTTAAAGGTAACTAGCCACCTAGATCAGTGAAGATGAGGTTTGGCTGCGTGGGAACAGCGCCCTCACCTGGTAAGATTTATGTAGTGATGGTAGTACTCCATAAATGTTTGCGTTATTATTACTGTTATTTATTATCATTATAAAAAGTACAGCTGGATCTGTACATAACTTTAAAGCCCAGATGGCTCAAAGATAGAGTGTCAGGAATGAAGCTATAAAAGTGGTAGACATAAATGTTGCTGGATATTTTAATAATCTTGAGATGAGTGAAGCTGTGCTAGGCCAGATGCAGAGGCTAGAAATGTAAAGAAAATCATGGACCATTTTGACTGTTTGAAAGTGAAGCTTTATACAGGGTCTCTTGCTGTGATACAATATATCTGTTCCTGAAAAGCTTGCATGGTCTGCAAAATTGCAGTCCCCAAAAGAGCAGGAGTTCTGTAACTTTGTAACCAGAATGTTCAACCGTACAGAGCACAAAGGGTACGCTGGTTGCAGGAAAAAGTTGTGAGGTATGCAGAGGGCAGGGGGCGCCGTGAACATGAACGTGGGCGCAGGGGGAAGCACAGCCTCTGCAAGCCCAGAGCAAGGCAGGGGTGCACCTCCTTGGGGGTGGAACCCTATGCGTACAGTGTATTTTAAACTTAAGATAGCACTGAAAGGGCTGTTCTTGCCTGTGCAGTACAAGAGTTCTTGCCTACTTGCCGCAGGCATATGAGCTCCGGGTAGAAGGTCCCGTTGCAGCATACAGGGCTGTGTGGGGCGGGGAGAGACACAGGAAACATGAGTAGGTTTGCAAGACCAGTTGGGGAAACAATTGCACTAAATTTGATAGGCAAAGGGTTAATATAAAGGTCCTCTGTATATCAATATTAAAGAAAAGATAAGCAGTAACAAAAAATACATGAGCATCCTCTAAAGGAATTACAAATGGGGTGCACCTGGGTGGCTCAGTCGCTTAAGCTTCCAGCTTTTGGCTCAGGTCATGAGCTCATGGCTCATGAGTTTGAGCCCCAAATCAGGCTCTGTGCTGACAACACAGATACTCTGTCTCTCTCTCTTTCTCCCCCTCCCTGGCTTGTGTGCTGTCTCTCCCTCCCTCTCTTAAAGATAAACATTAAAAAAAAAAAAAAAAGAATTACAAATGACCAGTATGTCTGTGAAAAAATGTTGGGTATTACTAAGAAATAAATGTGAATGGCCAACAGGTACGTGGAAAGCTGTTCAACATCACTAGTCATCAGGGAAATGCAAATCAAAACCACAGTGAGCTATGCCCTCACACTTCCTAGAATGGCTAGTATCAAAAAGACCAGAGATAACAAGCCTTGGCGAGGATGTGGAGACAAGGGAACCCTTGTGCACGGTTGATGGGAGTGGAAATTGGTGCAACCACTGTGGAAAACAGCATGCAGGTTCCTCAAAAATTAAAAATAGAAATATCACTTCAGCTCAGGTCATAATCTCACAGTTTGTGAGCTTGAGCCCCACTTTGGGTGACCACAAGCATGCTTCTCTCTCTGTGTGTCTCTCCTGGGATTCTCTCTCTCTGCCCCTCACTCACGTGTGCTCCCTCCCCCCCAAAAAAAAACAAACAAAAAAATTCTGTAAGTTTCTCAGTGCTCATCAAGATTCTAAGTCTCCTCTTCATCCCCTTTATCTGTTTTACCCATCTCTGTACCCACTGCCTCTGTGGCAACCACTAGTTTGTTCCTGAATTTAAGAGTCTGCTTTTTTTTTTTTTTTTTTTTTTGCAATGAACATCTTTTGAAAAGTATGTTGGAGATGTGACTGTGAACATATAGGAATGTGCAGAAATAATTTACAAGTACTTAATGACTCCCATTTGTATCTGATAAGCTTTCATTGTTTTTATTTATTTATTTTTTAAATGTTTTTTATTTATTTCTAGGAGAGAGAGACAGAGAGACAGCGTGAACAGGGGAGGGTCAGAGAGAGAGGGAGTCACAGACTGAAACAGGCCCCAGGCTCTGAGCTGGCAGTCAGCACAGAGCCCGACGCGGGGCTCGAACCCACGATCCGTGAGATAATGACCTAAGCGAAAGTCGGACGCTTAACCGACTAAGCCACCCAGGCGCCCCAAGCTTTCATTGTTTTTAAATGTTTATTTATTTTGAGAGAGACAGGGATAGAGAGTGAGCAGGGGAGGAGTACAGAGAAGGGGGGATGGAGAGAATCCCAAGCAGGCTCCATACTGTCAGCACAGAGCCTGATGCCGGGCTCCAAGCCACAAACCATGAGATCATGACCTGAGCGGAAGCCAAGAGTCAGATATTTAACTGAATGAACCACCCAGGCGCCCCAAGCTTTCATTGTTTTAATTTCAGATCTCCTAAGTAGTTGGCCCAAGCAACTATTGTCATTGTGTAAGCAAGGACAATTTTTTTCCAAATCTTTATTTAAATTCTAGGTAGGTAACGTGTAGTGTCATATTGCTTTCAAGAATACAGTTTAGTGGTTCATCACATACATACAACACCCAGTGCTCATCACAAGTGCCCTTCTTAATGCCCATCACCTGTCTAACCCATCCCCCACCCACCTCCCTCCATAAAACCTCAGTTTGTTCTCTATCATTAAGAGTCTTGGGGCGCCTGGGTGGCTCAGTCGGTTAAGCATCCGACTTTGGCTCAGATCATGATCTCACAGTTCGCGGGTTTGAGCCCCGCATCGGGCTCTGTGCTGACAGTTCAGAGTCTGGAGCCTCCTTCGAATTCTGTGTCTCCCTCTCTCTCTGCCCCTCCCATGCTCATGCTCTGTCTCTCTCTGTCTCTCAATAATAAATAAAAACATTAAAAAAACAGTTTAAAAGAGTCTCTTGGGGTACCTGGGTGGCTCAGTCGGTTGAGCATCTGACTTTGGCTCAGATCATGAACTCACAGTTTGAGGGTTCAAGCCCCGCGTTGGACTCTTGTGCTGACAGCTCAGAGCCTGGAACCTGCTTCAGATTCTGTGTCTCCTTCTCTCTCTGCCCCTCCCCCACTCATGTTTTGTTACTCCCTGTCTCAATAATAAATAAACAATTTTAAAAAAAAGAGTCTCTTATGTTTTCCCTTCCCCTCTTTTCCCCCCTTCCCATATGTTCATCTATTTTGTTTCTTAAATTCTACATATGAGTGAAATCATATGGTGTTTGTTTTTCTCTGATTATCTTTCTCTTAGTTTGCTTAGCATAATACATTCTAGCTCCATCTATGTCATTGCAATAGCAAGATTTCATTCTTTTGGATGGCTGAGTAATAATATTCCTGTGTGTGTGTGTGTTTGTGTGTGTGTGTGTGCGCGCGCGCGTGTGCACTACATCTTCTTTATCCATTTATCAGTTGATGGACACTTGGGCTGTTTCAACAGTGTGACTGTTGTCAATATTGATGCTGTAAACATCGGGGTACATGTACCTCTTTGAATCTGTATTTTTTGATTCTTTGGGTAAATACTTAGTAATGCAGTTGCTGGATCATGAGGTAGTTCTGTTTTTAACTTTTTTGAGGAACCTCCATACTGTTTTCCATAGTGGCTGCATCAGTTTGCATTCCTACCAATAGTGCAAGAGATTCCCTTTTCTCTGCATCCTCACCAACATCTGTTGTTTCTTGTGTTGTTAATTTTAGCCATTCTGACAGGTGTGAGGTGTTGTCTTATTATGGTTTTGATCTATATTTCCCTGATTATGAGTGATGTTGAGCATCTTTTCGTGTGTCTGTCAGCCATCTGGATGTCTTCTTTGGAACAGTGTCTGTTCATGTCTTCTGTCCATTTCTTCACTGGATTATTATTATTTTGGGGGGGTATTGATTTTGCTAAAGTTCTTTATAGATTTTGGATACTAATCCCTTATCTGATATGTCATTTGCATATGTCTTCTCCCATTCCAGAGGCTGCCTTTAGTTTTGTTGATTGTTTCTTTTGCTTTGCAGAAGCTTTTTATCTTGATGAGGTCCCAATAGTTCGTTTCTGGTTTTGTTTTCCTTCCCTTCAACAATGTGTCAAGTAAGAAGTTGCTGCGGCCAAAGTCATAGAAGTTGCTGCCTGTCTTACCATCTAGGATTTTCATGGTTTCCTGTCACACATTTAGGTTGTTCATCCATTTTGAATTTGTTTTTGTGTATAGTGTAGGAAAGGGTCCAGTTTCATTCTTCTGCATGTCACTGTCCAGTTTTCCCAACAGTTTGTTGAAGAGAATGTCGTTTTTCCATTGAATATTCTTCCTGCTTTGTTGAAGGTTAGTTGACTATATCACTGCGGCTCCATTTCTGGGTTGTCTGTTCTGTTCCATTGATCTGATTTTGTGTCAATATCTTACTGTCTTAATGATTACAGCTTTATAATATAACTTGAAGTCTGGAATTGTGATGCCCCCACTTTGCTTTTTCAGGATTGGTTGGACTATTGGTGGTCTTTTGTGGTTTTGTCAAATTTTAGGATTGTTCCTTCTAGTTTGGTGAAAAATCCTGGTGGTATTTAGATAGATATTGCTATAAATGTGTAGATTGCTTTGGGTAGTATAGACGTTTTCACAATGCTCTTTCAATCCATGAGCATGGAATTTTTTCCGTTTTCTTTGTGTCCCCTTCGATTTCTTTCATAGGTATTCTCTAGTTTTCAGAATATAGATCTTTTACCTCTTTGGTTAGGTTTATTCCTAAGTATCTCAGTGTCTTTGGTACAGTTGTAAATGGGATCGATTCCTTGATTTCTTTTTCTGCTGCTTCATTGTTGATGTATAGAAATGCAACAGATTTCTGTACAGTGATTTTATATCCTGCGACTTTGCTGAATTCATGTAGTCTAGGAATTTTTTTTTGGTGTAGTCTTTAGGGTTTTCTATATAGAGCATTGTGTCGTTTGCAAATAGCGAAAGTTAGACTTCTTCCAAGCAAGGACAATTTGTGACAGCTTTGTTGAGCTATAGTTTACATAACCATAAAAGTTCCCCGTTGTAATTACACAGTTTAGTGATATTTCATAGTAGATTTACAGAGTTGCACAACTGCCAGAGTACTTGTACTGTTGCTTATTCCCATCTTCAGTGTATAAGGGTTCCAGTTTCTACCCATCCTCTCTGACTCATGCTATTGTCTTTTTTATTACAGCCATTGTAGTGAGTGTGTAGCGGTATCGTGTTGTGGTTTTCCAGCAGGGACACTTTTGTTATAAGGGTTTTTTTTTTTTGTATTAAAATACATATAATATTTCCCACTTAACCATTTTTAAAGTGTGTAATTCCGTGGCATTTGGTGTATTCAGATGTGTGTAAGCACCGTCTATTTCTAGCACATTTCATCACCCACACGGGAACTTCCTACCCATTAGCACTCAGTTCTGTTCCTCCCTCCTTTTAGCCTCTGGCAGCTACAATCTGATAGGTTTTCTATCTCTGTGGATTTATGTATTCTAGATATTTCATAGAAGTGGGATCATATTATAATGTGGTCTCTTGTGAGTAGTTTCTTTCAGCATGATATTTACGGTGTTTATTAACATAGTAGCATGTGTTAGCACTTGGGTCCTTTTTTCCTTTTTTAAAATGTTTATTTGAGAGAGAGGGTGTGCAAGTGGGGGAGGGGCAGAGAACGAGGGAGACACAGAATCCAAAGTAGACTCCAACCTGTCAGCACAGAGCCCGACGCAGGGCTCAAACCCACAAACCATGAGATCATGACCGGAGTTGAAGTCAGACGCCTAACTGACTGAGCCGCCCAGGTGCCCCGTACTTCATTCTTTTTAAAGGCTGAATAATATTGCATTGTATGGATAGATCCCATTTTCTTGGTCAGTTCTTACATTGGATTGTTTCCACCTTTTGAGCACAAGGAAGTGTTGCTGAGAACATTTATATACAAGGTTTTGTTTGAATACCTGCTTTCAGTCCTTTTGGCTATAAACCTGGGAGTGGAATTGCAGGGTCATATGTGGTGATTCTGTGTTTAACTTAGTGAGGACCTGCCAGCCTGTTTTCTAGAAGGGACACCTTGTGTCTGACAGAGGGTGATACTAATCCTTACACTGGAATAACAGGCATGAACTGGGGCTGTCTGGGGCAAGACAAGACGAATGGGCGTCGTGCTCAACCCAGCCCCTCCACCTCCTCTTCCCTGCTGGTGTTAGCCGCCACCTGATGGTGTGCTTGGTTCCCTCAAATGTTCTTAAACTTCTACTCCATATGCATCTTTTCTTGCCTCTGAGGTGTTGAAAGCCCCAGTCTGAGAGAGAGAAGAAAATCCCTAATGCAGTCACCGTCTTTTCTTTCTTTAAAAAACTAGGGGTAAAATATACATGACACAAAATTTATCATTTTAGTCATTTTGAAGTGTACCATTCTGTAGCATTATACACTCACGCTGTTGAGTGTCACTTCCTCCATCTCCAGAACTTTTTCCTTTTCCCCAACTGAAAATCGGTACCCTTTAAACACTAACCCATTTCCCACATTCCTCCAGCCTCAGGCGACCACCGTTCTACCTACGGTCTCCATGAATTTGTTGCTCTGGGGACCTCACATAAGTGGAAGTGTACGGTGTCCTTTTCTGACTGGCTTATTTCGCTTAGCATAATGTCTGTAGGGTTCATCCACGTGGCATATGTCAGAATTTCCTTCCTCTCTAAGGCTGAGTGATACTCCACTGTATGAACAGACCACATTTTGGTATCCATTCATTGATCGATGGCCACTTGGTTGCTTCTACCTTTTAGCTGTTTGTGAATAATGCTTTTAGGAACATGGATGTACAGATTGCTGTCGAGGTCCCTCCATTTACTTCCGGATATATACCTAGGTTTGGGATAGGTGGATCATAAGGTAGTTCTGTGTTTTAACTTTCTTGAGGAGCCTGGGTATGTGTGTTTTCATCAAATGCACTATAAACATGGTTATATATTTTGCACTTCAGATTTTTGGATTCTTTCTTAGATTTAATCCTATATGTAAGAGTACTGGTTTAAGGGTCATGACCAATTTTTGGTTCTCCAAACGTGCTGTCAAACTGTTTACTGCAAGTGTCGTTCCAATTTATACCAGCTCCAGCTGTCTGAACACTAATTCCGCTGTGAGCACTTTAATTACAGTCACACCGACACAGGCTGTTTTCATGTACAATTTCCTCTGAATAATTTAGTAGTTATAAAATGTATACTTTTAAGAGAAATTATCAAGGAAATTGGAAAAACCAAAGTATTTTAAAAAATTTTTTTAATGTTTATTTTTGAGAGAGAGAGAAAGAGAGAGGCAGAGCATGAGTGGGAGAGGGGCAAAGAGAGAGGGAGACAAAGAATCTGAAGCAGGCTCCAGACTCTGAGCTGTCAGCACAGAGCCTGACGCGGGGCTCGAACCCATGAACCGTGAGACCATGACCTGAGCTGAAGTCAGACGCTTAACTGACTGAGCCACCTAGGCACCCTCAAAGTATTTTTTTTCCTATTTGTCTCTTACTAAAACAAAGTCTTGTTTTCTTTTGTAAGTTTATTTATTTATTTTGGGAGAGACATAGTGCAAGTGGGGGAGGGGCAGAGAGGGGGAGAGAGAGAGAGAGCCCCAAGCAGGCTTCTCTCTGCCAGAGTAGAGCCCGACACGGGGTTTGAACCCATGAAACTGCGAGAAGATGACCTGTGCTGAAACCAAGAGTCAGTTGCTTAACTGACTGAGCTACCCAGGCGTCTCTCTTTTTTGTTTTTATTTTAAAATTTATTCACTTATTTTTGAGAGAGAGAGAGAGAATGCACAAGTGGGGGAGGGACAGAAAGAAAGAATCCCAAGCCAGCTTCGCGCTGTCAGTGCAGAGCCTTACATAGGGGTTGTACCCATGGGCCATGAGATCATGACCTGAGCCGAAGTTGGGTGCTTAACTGACCGAGCCACCCAGGTGCCCCTAAAACATATTGTAATGGGTAGTAACACTTCTTGTTTTTTGTGCAGGTTTAACTTTGGGCTGGATTTATACACATTAATTTTTCCCTTTAAACTAAATATCCATGCAGTTCAAGCTGTATGTATGTCTTACTACCAGAATCAGTCCAGCCTGTAATATACTGTCATCTGCTTTTATAGATTCCCATACAAAGTCCATTGGAGGCACTATTTCTGGAAATCTGGATTTGGGTTAGCCATTTTGGGGGCCTGCCTCGCAGACTCCTTCCTGGACTTCGCCCTGCCTCCTCCCCTGTCTTGTTGCGCCACAGCCTGGCGTGTCCAGGTGGACAGTGCCGGCTCAGCTGCCCGCGACTGCACTCGAGTGTCACTGCCGGTGTTGGACGCGGCCATCGGTCTTCTGCTGGGGTGGGTATCATCGAGCTAGTGTTCATGTGTGATTACGGGAGAGCTTGGAACCCAACACCTCGCCTCCGTGGAACTGACCCCATGTAATTGTTGATCCTTTTTCTTAGAAAGAGTCACTTCGGGTGGCACGTCAGTCCACAGCCGTTGCTGAGAGCTCCCCAGTGTAGGTTCTTCTGTCTGTAGTCTCATTGGACTTCTCTTTCCCGTTCCACGTGGGTTTCTCTGGGTGGCCCTGCCTGTCCTGGAGACCCCCCCTCCACTGCCCACCGCGAGGGGACTGGCCCTTAGTGGAGCCAGGCGGAAGAGGAGGGGAAACAGGGCTTGGCCTGTCTCTTTGGGGCCGGAGTGTGAGCCGAGGCGCTGCGTGGGGACAGGAAGGCCTTGTGTCTGGTCCCCCCACTGCTTAGCGTGAAACCCTCTCACCTTTCCCCTGTGTAAGGGGAAGGGGTGGGTGAGGACGGGCTCCCTGGGGGCCCCCACCCGTTCTTGTGAGGGGTGTCAGGACAGTCTTGTGTGGAAGTAGGCACAGGGCAGGAGTGTGGGAAGGACGAAGCCCACAGACAAGCCTCCTTGCCCTTGTGTTCTGTTTGCACGTTGAGCCACGTGCCTTACTTACTGACATTGTTTTTAAAGAAAGCAAATTCAGTTCATGAAAACCACCAGAGGCCAGGTGCCAGCTCTCAAATGTTGGTGTGCAAGAACCCCTTGGAGGTACTTGACCTAAAAGCCAGTTCCTGGGGCAGAAGGTCTGGGGTGGAACCCCAGGAACTATCTGAAGACCCCCTCATAGAGAAGCCCGCCTGTTGCACCCTCACCCCCACATACGGTTCTCGGGAGGGGTCCTGCGCCCAGATCAGTGAAGGGAGGGAAATGCATCCTTGCAGATTTCTTCCCTGGAGGATCTGCAGCAAGGCCACCACACTGGGAATGAGCCATGTGTGAATTTGGGATGGGAGGAAGTAGGCTGGGGTGTGGGGTCCCGCTCAGCCCCTTACCAGCGGAGTCACTTGGGCCCCTCAGATCATCTCCGAGACTTGGGTTTCCTCGATTGTAAAATGTGTTCTTCATTCTCACCCTGCCTGCTGATCCCTGAGGTAGTGAAATTCAGGAATGGGTCGCATCATGCAGCAAATGTTGATTGAGCACTTACTGTTTACCAGGCAGGGAGCTGTGTAAACCGTACGGGACAAATCGGCATCCAAGTTGGAACTGTCCCTTTCTGAGGCCTCTCATGTGGTGGGCCGAGCCCTAGTCTCAGGTCAGTTGCTGATTGCTCAGTGACCTTTGGCCGCAGCCTCAGCCTCTCTGAGTTCAGTCTCACCTTCTGTTAGATGCGGTGGTTGAGCCAGTGGTTTTTAGCTCCAATGGTCCCTTTGCAGGTTGTGAAATCACAGCTTTTGTGGTATAGATCGTAACTAACTAACACAGTTCCCTGAAGATGCGTAGGTAAGGCTCTCAACTGTGTGACCCTATAGTAGAGAGGAATTTTCTAGAAAGACACCAGTTACAAAGTATCGCATCTGTCTTTGGAACCAGTACGGCCCGTGTGTAAGTCTTTGAGTCTGCATCCTTTCATCTCAGTAATTTAAAGAAAAATGAATTGTCTCCAAGTCTGTACAAGTGGTTTACAAATGGCCAAGTAGGAGAGGGATCTTGTCTCCTGCTCTCTTGAAAGCACTGTGGCGGGTTTACCATCACCGCTGAGCATCATGGGTGGTAAGAGGCTTACTTCTCCCCACAGCTTCCTCAAGCACAGACCTGGGGTCATGCTGTTCAGTCACCGGCCTTATGGCCAAGTGGAAACTTGGTGGGTAGAGAAATGGAATGGGCTTGGGGTGGGGAGGAGAAAATAGAAAACAGATGAGTAGAATAGGGCCAGTTTTTGTGAGTTAAGGTTCCCTTACTTTTTGTTTTTGTTTTTGTTTTTTGACTGCCACCTTTATGTAGCCTAGAACATTCTCCCAAGGGCTAGAGTGGGACATCATGGGAAATCCCAGAGTACAAACAGGAGGTACACAACACAGGCTTAATTTGGCCCTTGGGTGTTTAAAAACAATTTTTTTAGATAGAGGGCGCAAGTGAGCAAGGAGCAGAGAGAGAGAGAGAGAGAGAGAGAGAGAGAACAGAGAGAGAGAGAGAGAATCACACTAGGGGCAGGTGGAGGGACCGGAGAGAGAGAGAGGAGAGGGAGGGGGAGACAGAGAGAAGTGGAGCTCACCTGATGCAGGACTTGAGCTCATGAGCCGTGAGGTCATGACCTGAGCTGAAGTCAGATGCTTAGCCTACAGAGCCACCCAGGTGCCCCAGGTGTTTACAGAATTCTGAGTGAATGTCCTACATTTAAAAATCGAGAAATCCTGTAAAAATGCAGATGGAGGAATCAGCATATCCAGGGCTGCAGGCACCTCTTGGCTGGACCAGGAGGTGCTATACACCCAGCTCTTGGCCTGGCTGCTCACACACACATGGGCAGGAATAGAGTTCTTGTGCAACGTCACGCCTTTGTTCTGTAGAAGCAGAAACAGAGTTCCAGACAGAGGAAGATGGGACTTGCTGGTGTGACAGAAGCTGGGGACACCGGGGGTGGGGGGGTGGTTGGGGGGGTGGGGCTCCTCCACGCTCTTGGAACAGTGCCCCTGGGTACCTGGGCCTCATGCACTTTCCGGCAGGTGGCAGTCACGCTGCTGGTGTGCCTCACGTTCTGTCTCTTCCCTGACTTTCCCCTGGCCCTTCCCCCACCCCCCATTGTGCCAGTTTCTTCTCAGAAAGCTTTCCTCTTTAACCAGCGCTGTTCCCTCTCTCCTTTTGTTCTTTCTACCTCCTCTGCTCTTGCCCCAGGATCCTTCGGAGCCTGGGTGAGTGTTTAGAACGCTTCTCCCCTGCATCCGTGCAGCTCTTTGCTCTCTCGGGCCCAGAGCCCTCCAGCTCTGGCGTGCAGACAGGAGGCCCCAGAATCCTCTATGGAGCCACCCCCACCCCATCTGGGGGTGCCCCCCACTCAGAGCATGTAACTGCATGGTCCTAGATATGTCGATTTCTTCTGAGATGCCAGGAATCTGTATCTTTACATGAGACTCCCTGATTTTTAAATGTCAGACTCTAATTTAGAGCTGCCGCCTCTGCTGTAAAATGTTAAGCATTATCTTGGGTGCCTGTCAAGTTCCATGAAGCTGGCATGCCACCTGTGTGTCAGAGGGGACCCCTTCCAGCCTCTCTGTGGGGGTGAGAATCTACCCCAGTCAGGTGTCAAGTGGACATAGCTGCACTTTTAGCCCAAGAACTTCTGGCTGCCTAGCAGGCTCCAGCACCATGTCTCACCCCCTGACAGTCCTAAGTGTACTCCTCATCCTCTGGTGGGAGCACCCAAGGGCCCGACAGCCCTGGGCACTGGATGACTCCTCCTCCCCTGTACTGAAGGCTGGGAGTTGGTCCATGTCAGGGACGTAGGGCTGCCAGACTAGCCCTGCTCTCTATTGGTGATTCATCCTTGCCTGTGTCCCCATCATTTTTGCAGCGCTCAGTGAGCACTTACTATCGCCCAGCTGGCTGCAAAGGTAGCTAATTCAGTTGTTTCTCATGAGGGGCCTTACCGTTAGTGAAGAAGGGATTGCAGAAAGCACTCATAACATCGTAGTGAAATAGTCGATGTACTACATATATAACCACAGGACAGAAGTCAAAGAAAGCTTGAAATACAAGGTGACATTTGAGTGGTATTTTGAGATGGAGTTTGCCGGGCAGTGAAGGTCATTCTAGGCAGCTAGGACAGCTGGTGTAAAAACCAAGATTTGTGAAAAACTGTGCTTAGCAAATGGTGAGAAGTTGGTGTGGCTTAACTGAAGAGGTATTGGAGAAAATAGCAGAGATGGCACTTGATAAGAAAGGCTGTTTTAACAGAGACTAAGGTAATAGTGGCTTCAACAAGGTAGACCTTTCTTTCTTTCTCTCTTACAAGTCCTGGGAGAAGGTTGGGCCCCACTAGGAGGTCCCAGGCATCGTGGGTTGCTCTGGTGTTGCTGCCTTTACCTGTGTGGTTGAGGTTCTCAGCACTAGCCCACTCTCTGCATGCCACAGGTGGGGAAGGCGTGGCTTGGAAGCTCTGTGCACCTCCTGATAACCAGGCATAGAGACATACCTTACTGCAAGAGGAGATGGGAAATGTAGTTTTTAGCCAGGTGGCCATGTGCCCAGCCACGCCTTGGGAATTACATTACCGAAAGGAAGAAGTAGAAACTGGATATTGGGAAACCCCTGTCCTAACAGCTACTATGTTAGGAAGGTGTGTGTGGGCTGAATCATGAAGTACTTCATAGGGAGCTGGGAGTGGTTTTGTTTTGTTTTTTTGTTTGTTTGTTTTTGTTTTAACTTTTTTTTAAAAAGCTTCTTTGTTAATTTTTGTTTATTTAATTTTTTTCTGATGTTTAGTATTTTAGAAAAATTTTTAATTTATTTTTTTAGTATAGTTTATTGTCAAGTTGGTTTTCATATAACACCCACTGTTCATCCCAGCAAGTGCCCTCCTCCATGCCCATTACTCATTTTGAGAGAGAGTGACAGAGTGTGTGAGCCGGAGAGGGAGGGGCAGAGAGGGAGGCGGGGAGAGGGGAGGGAGGGAGGGAGAAAGAGAGAGAGAGAGAGAGAGAGAGAGAGAAAGAGAGAGAAGGAGAATTCCAAGCAGGCTCAACAGTCAGCCCGAAGCCCCACACGGGGCTTGAACTCACAAACTGTGAGATCGTGACCTGAGCCAAAATCAAGAGTTGGATACTTAACCGACTGAGCCACCTAGGTGCCCCTGAGGAGCTGGGACATTTCTAAAGCAGAGCAGTACCATGTTTTAGAAACATCTTTCCACAGATGGCTCCAGTGGCAGTGTGGCCAGCAGCCAGGGGGCTGTTGTAGTAACTGGAGGTGGAAAGATGCGAAGGGGCCAGTCCAGCCTGACCACCTGTGTGAGCCTGGCCGTTTGATGGTTTTACAGGCTGCGGCTTGGTGGGTTCTGGGCTGTGGTTGCTGCACATTTGCCAAAAGGCAGGGACCTGCTGGGGGCTGAGTGCAATCAGTAGGCTGATCCCTTATCTGAGAACACGTTTATGTCTTGTTAATAATGGGGGTTAGAGTTTTGAAGAAATGATGACTGTCAGGCATATAAAGGGGTCCTTTCCTCCAGGTTGGGCCAACAGTGTCCTTTCACACCTTGAGCTTGAGTCAGCTCCAGGAGAGGGGGTCAGGGCCATCCTTCTCGGGCCCCTGATCCTTCGTGGTCCTGTAGACAAGTTGCTTCACTTCTCCACTCTGCTTCCTGTGCTCTGGAAGGGAAAATTATTCTGACATCTCCCTAATTTGTCAGTGTGTTTAATTGAACATCGCTACCATACTTGTGAAGTTGTCACAAAAACTTCCTGATGAGAATGTGCTGGGAAATTGTCAGCATTTCTCATGTGCCTGCCTGGGAGGTGGGCGGCATGGGGCGGGGCACGGCTTTCAATCCTTCGGCTGAGCCTTCTCTTACGGGATCTGCCACTTACCTGCGTGGCCTTGAGCACAGCCCCTGTGAATCTCAGCTTCCTCATCTACAAACCAGAGCAAATATTATGCGTGTCCAGGTTGCTTGGAGGGCCAGGGAGCGCCCTGAAGGCAGCTGGCTTGGGCTTGCAACAGTGCAGGAATTCCAGGGGAAATCTCGAAGGCCCTCATACCATGTTTACCCAACCTCAGGCCTTGGGTGCTTCTCCATGAGGCAAATGCGGTGTCCCCTCCTCTGGAGGTCCCCAGGGCCATTGGTCTCTGTAATCCCTCTCAGTGCTCTGATTCTCTGGGCGTCCAGGGAGCTGAAAACTTGCTTTGTTTATATGACTGGTCACATTATGGCAAAATCAAACACACAGAGTTTTTTAAAAAGACATTTTGGCACAGTCTCGCCTTTTGATATTTTATCTCGCCAGCCATCATGTGCTTTTGGGAAAACAGTCTCTTTTGGACATAAGGACTCATGCTGTACATAGGTTGACCTTCAGCCCTGGAAATGTGGAAGGACAGGTCAAGGCTCAGGGTTTGAGCAGCCGCCAACATGCTCAAAAGTGACACTTCTTAGAAGGAATTTTCAGTTTAGATTATTGCCTTCCCCCTGATCCAGAGCAGTGACATGGACGATTCTAGCCTGTTGTGAGCATGCGTCACTCGGGTGTGTCGGTGACCTCCCTCTTCCGCTAGGTGTAGGCTGGCCTGGCCCTTGGTGGAGGGACCAGTTGAGATGTTCAGTTCAGTTGAGATGCCACCAATGTCAGCCCTCCTTGACCCCACGTCCTCTTTCTCACAAGGCTGCCATTTTGTTGCCATGAGGCTTCTCGTCAAGATGAGCTTTGTGGGAACTTCCTCTTCACCTGATCCTGAGAGAAGGAAATACTCGCTCAGTTATGGGCCCATCTCGAGCCTCTGGGTGGCGTTTGGTTGTTGGTGGGAGGTGAGAAGAAATAAGACACACTTGTGTTGAGGTCAGGCTGTTGGCTCTGGCCCTGGGGAGGACGTAACTTCTGTTGGCGGCAGACGCCTGCCAAGTGGCAGAGCGGCTCCGGTCCGGTTTTCAGCGGGCTGAAATGCCAAGCGCGCACTCGCAGTGACATTTCCCACAAGAGGCACAGAAATCAAATGGTCAGATGCTGACCCCCGCCAGTCCCAGAAGGCCCAAGTAAAATTCTAAATGTCTTCACATTGTACTTATTTTCTTCTCTTTCATCAGCGCGTGAAAAACCACACTGACTTCCTGCATCAAAATGCTCTGCAACAAAGCTTTGCAAATTAAATTGAGCAAGAAGGGGTGGGGGGAGTGTGGGTTGTAGGAGGTAGAGGGAGTCTCACAGGTGCTCTCAGTGCACTCCTGCCCAAAGGGAAGCCCTGGGTCACTGGACGCTCTCTCTGCCTGTGCTTCTGTATTTTCCCCCCAGCCGTGTGGCCTTACAGCCTAAGGACACAGGGATTTGGGTAAGTCTCTGGCACAGCTAGTCTTCTGGGCACAGGTGTGTCCGTGTTCTGCTGGAGCGTGAGCGGCCATGTGGCCACTGCCTGCCGCCGCCTTTGCTTTGGTTCAGCCCAGAGAGGAGCAAAGGGACCGGTCTTCCCTGTTGTGCTGGCTTTGGTTCTCTAGCAAACGCCTGCCCGGGGCCCTTCCTGCTCCCTCCTCCCCCCGCCCCCCAGCTCGCCGCACCCCAGGACCGGCACCCCAGGACCCACACCATTGGCAACACTCATTTCCTCTGTGTGTGTTCAGGGTGGACCTTTCTCCTTTCCTTTGATGCCACCTTCCACGTCCTCGGGAATGACTCATAACTGCGATCTCTTGTCACCTCTCCCTTACTTCCCCCGGCTGTTGTGTGGTGTCATGGATCTCCAGAGGGTTTTCTTCTGCCCCCTCCCTGCACTTCGGAGAGGGACAAGGGACGGGAGATTGAAGCCCGTACTCTGCCCTCCTCCTTGACCCTGTCCCCCACCTTTGTTTACTACTGCAAAGCCAGAGCACCTGTGGCTCTTAACTCTGTTCTTATCTTTTGAGTGGTTTTTCTCTTGGAAGGCTCATTCCTAGAACAAGAGACTGAGTTAACTCTTCTCTCTTTCCCAGCCCTGAGCACCACAGATGCCTTGGTCTATTTATGAGTTGACAAGACCATTACTGTTCACACCTGCCATTTGTCATGGGTCCGAGTCAGTATAGTGACTGATGGCAGAATCAGTTGAGAGATAATTAGCACTCACCCATTAGCATTTATTATTTTTTAGGTTATTTATTTAATTGTATTTATTTATTTATTTTGAGAGAGAGAGAGAGACAGACAGAGTTCTTATAGGAGGGGCAGAGAGAGAGAAGAGATAGAGAATCCCAAGGAGGCTCCACACTATCAGCACAGAGCCTGAAGTGGGACTCAGTCTCATGAACTGTGAGATCATGACCTGAGCCAAAACCAAGAGTCAGGTGTCCAACCGACTGAGCCACCCGGTTGCCCCCCCACTAACATTTATTTCATTCTTCTGAGGGGTACAGAAATTGTGTAAGACTGGGCTTGTCTGGGTACTTTGCATTTTTTTTTTTTTTACAGTTTAATTAAAAGGCCTCTTTAATGTGCTTTTATATGGATGGATTCACCTTCACAGGCTTTATGGCACACCCCCTGAGCACGGGACCTGTGAGGGGTGAAGGGCACGGGTGGTGGATTGAGAACAACGATTGATGGAAATTTGCCATCTCACAGGGAGATGGGTTGAACACTACCCAGAAGGCAGAACTTAATAAGTGCAGCCAAAGAAGATCTGACAAAATGCTGTATGAACACAGAAGGGAGGAGAGAGGTTAAGTCTGCTTGAAGGGTTCAGAACACCAGCACATCTGGGACGAGGTGGTGTCCCAGCTCTGCCTTGACGGAGGGGCACCGGTTACTTTGGTTGGAAGCCCCCAAGAATACAAGCACTGCAAGCGTAGGACCATAACTGTTGTGTTGATGGTTGTATCTCCTGTGTCTCTGCAACTCAGGGTATATTTGGACGGATGAATGGAAAGAAATATCGGTGGATAAACAGTTGAATGAATGAATTAAATGAAGGCAGAATCCTAGGTGTGGGGGGTGGCTTCACTGGTAAGAGTGGTGAGAAGAAGTTAGGCATATTGGTGCAATTTTAACTGGTTTGGCTTATACTTAGAATGATTGAAAGAGAGTGGCCAGAGAAAGGGTTGTGAAGAATGACCAAGCCCAGAAAGCACAGGAGTGGTGGCTTTACTTCGAAGAAAGTGAATGTTTCAGGTGGGTCTTATAAGTTTTGAGAGTGGAATTTAAATAGGAGAAAGCCCCCGCCCGCATGGCCTCATCTGGTCTCTCCATGCTGTGGGTAAGTAGCCAAAGACACCTGCTGCGGCCGCAAGGTCACTTAGATCATCAGCGAGGCCTAGACCAGTCCTGGGCTCTCACCTTCCCGTCTTCCTCTCTTTAGACGTGTGCAACAGCACCGATCTTCCGGAAGTCGAGATCATCAGCCTGCTCGAGGAGCAGCTGCCCCATTATAAGTTAAGAGCCGACACCATCTACGGTTATGATCACGACGACTGGCTCCACACGCCCCTCATTTCTCCAGATGCCAACATCGACCTCACAACCGAGCAGATTGAAGAGACGCTGAAGTACTTCCGTGAGTAGTTCCCTTTGGTCTGGTCCGTGATGGGTTGTGTTGCTTCGCCGTGGCCCCGCGTGGGGCTTGGCGCTGGTTAGCGGGTCTTCCGGCTGGCCATTTAAGGATGGGTGTGCCAAGAACCCTGGCACTAGGGTTTAGCCACGTGCAAGGCCTTGACTTTGAGTGTTCGGAATAGAAATCTTAGAGTGGTGGGGACCAAGTATGAATTTTCATGTGAACTAGTTTTCTCCTGACTGTACAGAAGAACTTGAAAATATTCCCATTTCCCCCCTTCTCAAAATACCATGTGAGAACTTAGAAACTCTCCCTGGGAAGGAGTTTGCATTTAAACCAGAGGTACTGGGAATATCTTGGCTACTTAGTATTATTTATGACACAGCAAGACACACCTACCAAGGCTGATAATTTATTTTTTTTATACTTTTTAATTGAGGTGTAATTGGCATATAACATTATATTAATTTCAGGTGTACCACATGATTCGATATTTGTATACACTGCAAAATGATCACCACATAGGTCTTGTGAACATCTCTTCCCATACATTGTTAACAAAAAAGTGTTTTTTCTCATGAGGCACTTGGGTGGCTCAGTCCATTGAGCATCTGACTTCGGCTCAGATCATGACCTCTGCTATCTGCACAGAGCCGGCTTCAGATCCTCTGCCCCCTCTCTCTGCCCTTCCCCCACTCGTGCTCGCTCCCATGTGCGCTGTCTCTCTCAAAACTAAATAATCACTAAACATTTTTTACAAATTAAAGCAAACAAAATATTGGGGTGTCTGGGTGGCTCAGTCAGTTAAGCGTCCGACTTTGCCTCAGGTCATGATCTCACAGTTTGTGGGTTCGAGCCCTGCATCAGGCTCTGGCTGCTTCTGATTCTGTATCTCCCTCTCTCTGACCCTCCCCTGCTCATGCCGGCTATCTCTCTCAGAAATAAATAAAACATGAAAAAAATAATAAAATATTAAAATTCTTTTTCTCATGATGAGAACTTGCAAGATCTACTCTTAGCAGTTGTCAAATATGCAGTACGGTATTATTAACCATAGTCGCCATGCTGTGTATTATATCCCCGTGACCTATTTCTAACTGGAAGTGTGTACGTTTTGACTCCCTTCACCTGTTTCTCCTACCCCTCCCCCCCACCCCCCTGCCCCTGGCCATCACCAATCTGTTCTCCACATCTGCGAGCTTGGCTTTCCAAGGCTAATGGCTTCCGTGTGAGAGCCACTAAGCTGGTTATTCAGGAAACTCAAAACACTGCTTCCACCGTGAGCCAGTCATGCCTTGGACTGCGGAGCTGACACCTGGTAGGGTGAGAAGTATACTAGGATTTGTACCCCGCCCCCCCCCCCATGTGTGGTAACAAGGGTGGGAACCTGATGTTGTGCAGATTGGGAAAACTGCCCAAATTTTAATTTAAAAAGTCATGCTAACAATCTTTCCAATGTTCATCCAGGAGGTGCTTTTGTAGAAATAATCATACTCTTTAGAAATTCGCCATAGCCCTATGAAGTTCATAGGACAGACCAGCTCTCCTTGGTCGTGATGCCTCTGACTGTTGAAAATTCACGTTAACTTTAGCCTAGTCTAATTGGTGACATCACTTTTAAGGTGACATCTTTACATTCCTGCATACCATTGTGTCCCCATTAGAAATAAAAAGTATAGCAGTCCTTCTGCTCGGTGGTAACGTGGTTCAAAACCAGCTTCTAATACACCTGTAAGTTTCTGTCATTATTTTTTCAATACAGAGTGATCTCCAATTTTCCCAAATTTGTGAAATCATTTAGAATAAACAAGTTGGAAGTGCAAGTTTCTCTTTCAGCATGTATCTGGGGCTGTTTTCACATTTTCTCTATTCGATGTTAATGAGAATGGAATTTTGTTTAAACTGACCTGTGTTTTTATATGTAAGACAAATCCTACGAGTCTCTGTGAACACTCAGATAATCAGTTTCGATAGGAATAAAAATAGAATTATCCACATCAGGGCAGATAGGCAGCATGTAACTCGTACCAGTGTTCACATTGGAGCTTTAGAATTTCCAGCGTGTCTAGTTGTGTGCAGGAAGCTCTTTGCCAGTCACTTTTGTTGACTTGTGGTATCTGTAAGAGCAAGAGATGTGGTGTTGGGTGGAGAACCGTGTCGAGTGACCTTCTTGGCAGCTTCTGTATTTCGTTCCTCGGACCACTTTGCAGTAGAATTGGCCACAGAACTACTTTTTCAAAAATCCCCCATGTGTTCCTTACTCTGCTTCTTCTTTTAAATATTTATTTATTCTTGAGAGAGGGAGACACACACACAGAGCACAAGCAGAGGGGCAGGGAGAGAGGGAGACACAGGCTCCAAAGCAGGCTCTAGGCTAGGAGGAATCAACACAGAGCCTGACAGGGGGCTCGAACCCATGAGCTGAGAGATCATGACTTGAGCTGAAGTTGGACGCTCAACCGACTGAGCCACCCAGGCGCCCCTTCCTTACTCTTCTTTAAGAGACCCTCCTGTGATTCTGCAGGACACCGCATGGCCACCTCTGGCACAGGAGACTCCTGGGTCCCTTCTGCACAGATTAGCCACTTACATACGCAGCGTCACAGGAACCATCCATGGGGAGAACTATTTGGGGAGAACTTTTGTATGAACTGCCTCCTTCATCCCTGTGCCATGTCTGCAGTTTGGGCAAGGCTGGTCTGACTATTGAGGAAGAGGAAGCAAGGAGGACTCCTAGTATTTGTTCCATAGCCCTGATGTCCAGCTTCTTCTTTTTTTTTTTTTTTAATGTTTTATTTATTTCTAGGAGAGAGAGAGAGAGAGAGAGACAGTGTGAGCAGGGGAGGGTCAGAGAGAGAGGGAGTCACAGACTGAAACTGGCTCCAGGCTCTGAGCTGGCAGTCAGCACAGAGCCCGACGCGGGGCTCGAACCCACGAACCGCGAGATCATGACCTAAGCGAAAGTCGGACGCTTAACCGACTAAGCCACCCAGGTGCCCCGTTGATGTCCAGCTTCTAAAATACTTCAGTAGTATAGTTGAACAGACTCCATGGCTTCTTTCCACGTGTTCATTCCGCTTTTAGTTATATCCTGAAGAGAGGGAGAAAAAAGAAATTCTGGTGGATTTGGTAGTAGATAACACAAATTATACTAAAATTGGGAGAAGCGAAGTAAACACGGAGCAGAGATTCTGAAAATTCTTGGAGTGTGGTTGCATCCAAGTCTTACTTTGTATTTCCTTCAGTGGCACTTGCGCTTAGAGCCAAGTAGATATTTGCTAACTGTTGGTTAAATGAATGATCAGAGGTTAACTCTTTTTTTTTTTAAGTTTATTTTATTTATTTATTTCAAGAGAGAGTGAGAGAGCAGGGGAGGGGCAGAGAGAGAATCCCAAGCAGGCTCTATACTGTCAGTACAGAGCCCCATGCGGGGCTCCAACTCACCCACCATGAGATCATGACCCAAGCCAAAATCAAGAGCCAGACACTTAACCGACTGAGCCACCCACGTGTCCCCAGAGGTTAACATTTAGATATAGTTGGCTCTTGATCAGGGCTTTCAAACTCAGGTTCTGGGACCTCAGGTCTGTAGAGGGACTTTGGGGATTCTGTGGACTTGGAAAGAAATGAAATACATCTTTTTTTTTTTTTTGATGTATTTATTTATTTATTTACAAATAGTTTATTGTCAAGTTGGTTTCCATATAACACCCAGTGCTCATCCCCACAGATATTACATCTTTATTTTCATTAACTTCTGACCGAAATGCAGCATTTCTGTTCACTGTGAACATAGAAAACAAAGTACTGTGGCATTAGCAGGACCTGTGACTTGGTCACCAATAGAAATCAAGATTTTCATGTCACGCTATTGTGGGAACAGATACTTCGAAATACCACTTTTACTCATCGCTGCTTTCAAATGGCAATCATTAGGTGTGCTGATAGGTCTTGTTATTTATTTACTTTTTTATTTTAATGTTTGTATTTGAGAGAGAGAGAGACAGAGTATGAGCTGGGAGGGGCAGAGGGAGATGGAGTCAGAATCCAAAACAGCCTCTAGGCTCTCAGCTGTCAGCACAGAGCCCGACATGGGGCTCAAACCTGTGACCCCACGAACCAGGAGATTGTGACCTGAACAGAAGGCTTCCCTACATCTTGTTATTTAATATGTTATTTAAAGAAGCTCTTGTATCACAGGCTTTCTTCATGTTTTAAAAACCGCATTATAGGGGCGCCTGGGTGGCTTAGTCGGTGAAGCGTCCGACTTTGGCTCAGGTCATGATCTCGCGGTTCGTGGGTTCGAGCCCCGCGTCGGGCTCTGTGCTGACTGCCAGCTCGGAGCCTGAAGCCTATTTCAGCCTATTTCAGAGTCTGTATCTCCCTCTCTCTCTGACCCTCCCCTGCTCACGCTGTCTCTCTCTCTCTCTCTCTCCTAGAAAAAAACCAAAAAACAAAAAAAAACCGCATTATAATACAGTTGGTTTCCTTTGTAGTCCTTTGTATTTCATTCTCTGTTTTCAAAGCTTTCTTCGGAGGGTCTGTGAGCCTTGCCAAGCCTGCTGGGTGCATGGTGTCCATTTTGAGTTTCATTGTTTGTTTACACGTGCATAACCCAGGTGACGTGGGGGCCACAACAGTGTGACTCACCGGTGTGTTAAATCAGTTGTGAGGTGTGTGAGAAGATAACAGAACTGTTTCCTTTTATACTTACTATCTCCTCAGTTAGGGCAGTGGTTCTCTGTTGTGGGTGGGAGTGGGGATACGGGGTAACCGTAGGGGTGCCGGTAATAGGGGATGCGATAAAACTCAGCTCCTTTTCTTACATGCCGTCCCCCAGAGTAGGGAAGTGATGCTTTGCCTTTTGAGCCCGATGTTCAGCTGGCTCGTTTTCTTGTTGTTTGTTTTTTTTATTTTAGTTTATCTTGGTTTTTTAAATTTAGTTCAAGCCGAATGTGGGGCTTGAACTCACGACCCTGAGGTTGCGAGTCACACGCTCTACCAGCTGACTCAGCCAGGTGCCCTTCACCTGGTCTGGTAAGAAGAGGTGTCCACATCTTTGAGTGTCTACCTTTACCAGGTGGTAGAATGACCTTTACAGACAATTTTAACAGGCGGGTTGATTTTTTGACTCCTGATGAGTCTGAGAAACACAGAAAATGGAAATGATTCACACAGCAAATGTACCCATAGATATGGGATATTTTGGTTTAGACGGTCTAAGAGGAAAAAAGAAGAGTCAGCTCTGCCCTTACTGTGTCTGAAGCATGGTTTCTAATTCTTGACATGTATTTCATTTAATTCTCACACTGACCTCTGAGTGAAAGAATGTCACTGCCCCTGTTCTACAGATGAGGACACTGAGGCACAGGGAAGTTAAGAAACTTGCCCAGAGTCACACAGCCAGCAAGGTGGGGTGCTGAGTTCCAAACCTAGGTTGTCTGGTCTGACTTCATACCTTCACTCCTCTCTCGCTAAATGAGAAAACAGTTGTAGTTTGAGAATAAAGTCCATTTGGTAAACATGATACAATGAGCAAACCCTCAGTCTGAGAATATCCGTGGCTATTTATTTACAAAATGCGTGTCCCACAGATTCAAACTTGAACTTTTTTTTAACGAAGGTCACTGTCCCAACTGAAACTTAGCCGATGCAACTTAATTTCAAGGTGAAGTTTCCTCCCTCCTTCCTGTGGTTTTTGCCTCTGTCCTGTGGTCTGTACATAACGCTTCCCCATCTCCGGTGGAAATCACTTGTGCGTGTGGCTGTGGATCTTTCTTGTCACATAACGTACTGCAGAGACCGGACGTGAAGGTGGCTGGTTGGTCGGTAGTGGTGGTTCCTTCTGGTTCCCCATTTCTGGGGGGCTGTTCTGTATCACTTTTTGATTAAGAAGCCTGGGATCATGGAATCTCTGTCTCAAGTGCAGAGAATTCTCCACCCACCTCACCTCTGAGTTTCCCTGGAATAATCTTTCTCCTAAGGAGGAGAGAAGGTTATAAAGCAAATAAGGGTTTCAAGATACTGTCCTATTGTTTACTTTTACTGTAAACGTGCTGGCGACGCCCAAGTCTGGGCCCACCTCTGACCCCCCTTCCTCCTCCCTCCCTCCCCTGCCCCTGGCTCCTGTACTTGGTCATTGGCTCAGCATGTCCACTGCCAACAGTCCACCCCCCCCAGCCCGTCCTTACACATTTGTCTTGATAAACGTGACATGGTGTACCCCTCTCTGTGTCCTGCTGGCCGTCAGCTGGCTCTGTTAACTCTTCGTACGTGCGCATCTCAGATGGCTCTTCAGACCCCGCACCACCACCCTGGATGAAGCGCCGCCGTCCCGTGCCAGGGCTCCTGGAACCCTCTCCCACTTCCGCTCCGCTTCTCTGCTGACTCAGCAGCCTGACTGGTCTGTTCTTGGTCCCCCACTGGGTCGTGCTGCTCCTTGCCCTCTCACTGCTCTTTGGATCAAGTGCAGGGTCTTCCAGGACCCCGTGACGTGGCTCTGGGTCCTCTGTGCAGCCAGCCTCATTGTGACCTCCCCCTGCACCCTGGACTGGCCTCGCTGTGGACACTTCACATGTTGTCCTTTCCTGCCCTCTGATTCCCAGCATGAGGTGCCCTCCGCAGAGAAGCCTGCCCAGGGCGCCCATTTGTAGGGTCCCTCCCTTTCTTGTTTTGCTGCCTTCACGGCTCTCCTCTCTCTCTTTGCTTAGATCATGATAATGTAAGTGGTGATAATAGAGTCACCTCTGTGGGCTGCTTCCTGTTAGCCAGGCTTGCGCTAAGCGCTTGACCTTCATGAGCCTATCGGGACACGTACACTGGATTTGAAGTGCGCGATCCTCTCTTTGTTACATGATTTTTTCAGATGCGGCGCAGTTGTGTATCCACGTTGAATTGGCCATTTAATCCTTAAGTTCATTTTTCAAGGTGTTAAGCTTAGCTTTCATAGAAACAGCTCTTTTTTTTTTTTTTTTTTGGTGCTATTCATGAAATAAGCATAATTATATAATGACATTAACAAGCAGAAGGGACATGAACGGGTTTGGGAACAAACATGAATGACCATTGGCAGGGAATGAGCTTGATTCCTAAGCGCCCAAACGCCCAGGCTCGAGAGACTCACTGGTCAGCTGGCGTGTGGTGGCAGTGGCTTTCCAGGAGCCGTGGCTCCTTGTAGTGGCTACAGGTCAACCAAGAATGCCTGGAAATACAGACACGGTAGAGCATTCCTTCTTTCTAAGCAAAGTGAGGTGCCTCCTTATCACAAGGTGTGGTCTTCGAAGTGCTCTTTTGAAGGGATTAAGTATGAAAAGTCCTTAAAGCATTTTCCACTGAAACTTTTTTCTTTTTTGAGTGACAGACAGGGAGGGGGAAGGGCACGGGTGGTGGGAGAGAGAGAGAGAGGGAGAGAGAGACAAAGAATCATAAGTAGGCTCCACGCTCAGGACAGAGCCTGAGGTGGGCCTCAATCCCATGACTTTGAGATCGTGACCTGAGCTGAAATCGAGAGTCAGACGCTCAACTGGCTGAGCTACCCAGGTGCTCCCGTAACTTTTATTTGCAGCATGTATCTGCGTGCACTTGAACTATCCCTGGCAATATTTAACTCTGCCTCTCCTTTGGCCGGTGGTCATCTCTGGTTTTGTTTGTTACTTTTCATTTTCAGCAAATCTCTTTTCCCCTTTCTCTGCTTAACTGTGGATGTTTGTCTGTCTCGGCATCTCCCGTCTTCCCCACCTCCTGTGCTTTAGCTCTTGCCTGTCTGTAGGCGACGTCTACATTTCCCTCTCCACCCACAGGAAGTGTCACATAAACCAAACGCCAGTTTGTCATCTTCACGTTGGCTTTTCTTCCCAGCTGCCTGACTTCCACGGAGGCCTCAGGGCCGCGTGCCATCCTTTCTGTCCTCAGAGGCACCTTCTCCCCCGTCCCGCATCTGTAGATACTCAGCACACGCTTCAGCCCTCGCCCTGAAACCTGTAAAGCATGAGCAAGTCTTGGAGCCTGTTTGTTCCTCGGTTTTCTTTCTTTTTTTCTTTAAAAGAAAAAGTTGTGTGGGGCGCCTGGGTGGCTCAGTTGGTTGAGCATCTGACTCTTGATTTCGGCTCAGGTCAGGATCCCAGGGTTGTGGGATGGAGCCCCACGTCGGGCTCTGTGCTGATTCTCTGTCTCTTTTTCTCTCTGTCCCTCTGCTTGAGTGCTCAAGTGCATGCTCTTCTTTCTCTGAAAATAAATAAACGTAAAAGTTTGGTGACTCTGTCGGTGATGGCACTGGGAGATGATGTCCGTTTCTGGTCAGGGTGAGGAAGCAGGGCTGCCTGTCCCTGTTTGACAGAATCATGGCACCCACTTTTTCTCAGCTCTTAGTGCCTAGCCTTTCGGTGGACATAAATGGTCTTTAAACGGAGTTAGGTTTTAAAAATAATATATCTTTTAGTCATAAAAGTAGGCTGGTTATAGATAATTGAACAAAAATTAGAACAAAAGAGGACGAACTTAGCAACCACTTCTCTCTCTCTCTCTCTCTCTCTCTCTCTCTCTCTCTCTCTGTTTTGGTGAGATACTTCTAGTGGTTTTTTCATCCAACAAATACATTACATATTTGGGAGCATAATGCTTTTTTACTTAATTGTATACGTTGACCATTTCCCCATGGCACTAAAATTCTTGAAAACTGCAATTTTTTCATTATTGCTTAATACAAGAGACTTAATCATTAGTCTGTTATTAGAATCTGGGCAGTTTCTAATTTCTCCTTAGATAACACACCAGTTACATACAAAAGTGTCTGTCCACCCAGCTCGTGATTTCCTGAAGGTGTATTTCTAGAAGTTGATTTACTTGGCTTGAAAATGTGATGATTTTTAAGTTTCCTTGAACTATATTATTACTTATTCTTAGATTAAATATTCACTTAATGCAATAAAACCAGCCTGTTCTTTTGAGCCATCAAATTGTTAGTAAACCTGATATGTTCATGTTGAATGAGTGGATGAATAGTGCAACATTCTGTGAGGTAAGAGTTTATGATCCTCCTGACGTTTTCCGCACCGGAGAATGGTCTGTGGAGATTTGGAAATTGGTGGATGTCTCATTCTTTGGATTCCAAATTCTTCTCGGATTTCGTCTCTAATTTCTGCTGTATGGTTTGCAGGTGATGGTGATTAAAGATAAACGAAAAGGACACCCATTAAGTGTTTATTACATGCTGGGCACTTTGAGTCTCCCTGCACTGCTCAGAGATGGAGACAGTTCTGATCCCCATAAAAATTTTTTTTTTCATTTCACTTTTATTTATTTTTGAGAGAGAGAGAGACAGAGACAGAGAGAGACAGGGCATGAGTATGAGAGGAGCAGAGAGAGAGACACAGAATATGATGCAGGCTCTAGGCTCTGAGCTGTTAGCACAGAGCCTGACGCAGGGCTTGAACTCAACAACCGCAAGATCATGACCTGAGCCAAAGTTGGACAATTAACTGACCAGGCCACCCAGACGCCCCTTTTATCCCCATTTTTAAAATGAGGCCAAAGTTCAGAGGGACCCCTATTGCTGGCCCAGGGTCACACAGGAAGGGCGAGAAGCAGGGTCTGAGCCCAGCAGACCAAGCCCTTTCTCTTCCACAGTATGATATCCTCCGTGCAGTCCAGGCCTTATTATCTATGGTTTAAAAAGGCCTGTGTGTTTCTAAGGTACTTAAAATGGACAGAATTTCATCTCCCCCCAACTCTGAATTGTGATCTTCTCATCTTTATTTAACCAAATCTTTTTATTTCCAAGACATCAGGCCATACAGTACTTAGAAGCACTTTACCTGAAAACACCATATTTGGTCTTTAACAAGTCTGAACACGTCCTACTTGCTTTCTTATAAGATACCTGAGGAAGACTTTTTTCTTGGCTTGTACAGGTCACTACCCGTTAATGAAGGATTGGAAAATGATAGTAATAAGGTAATGACCTGGGGTACCTGGTGGCTTAGTTGGTTAAGCATCTGACTCTTAGTTTCAGCTCAGGTTATGATCTCACAGTTTGTGAATTCGAGCCCCACATCCCTGCTTGGGATTCTCTCTCTCCCTCTCTCTGACTCTTCCCCACTTGCGCTGTCTCTCACTCTCTCTGTCTCTCTCTCTCCCTCTGTCTGTCATTCTCTCTCACAATATAAATATATAAAACAAAACAAAGGTCATGGCCTGAATAAGATGACTGAAATTTATGTGAGTATGACGACTCATTTCAGTGTGTGTGTGTGTGTGTGTGTGTGTGTGTGCACATTTAATTCAAAGTGTTCTCAAGGGATCGCCTTAAACTTTTTACCGAGGACAGTTTCATGTCTGGTATCTGTAGAAGTTCAGCTAGAATTGAGAGATGCTGCTAATCTGTGCAGGGGAAGGTGATGTCTATTTGAGGTTTAGGTAACTTCCCTACATGATGAAGCTTTTCTTCCTCTGAGTGGTTCTTAGAGAAGAAAAGTCATCAGAAACCCAGCAGTCAGCCCTAGGTTACAGGGCCTTCCTCATTTGCCAACTCCATGTGTGACCTTGAGCAAATCATATAGCCTCTTGGGAACTCAGATTTACCTTCTGAAAATTAGTCAGGTTCTGTGATTCTCTGAAATACATCATTAAGAGGTTTTTACTCTTATGTCAAAGGTATCCCATGACCAAGTTCTTTTGTTGTTATTTTTTGGTTTCTTGCAGTTTCTTTTTTAAAGTATTTTTCTGTATTGTATAATAGGAATTAAGAGACTTGGGACTTTAATGTTCAGTTCTAAGAAATTGTTAAAAGGTAAAACCAGCTTTATAAATTAAAAAAAATGATAGTGTTTTCTTTTTTGAACAGTTTTTTAAAAAATGTTTTTATTTATTTTTGAGAGAGAGAGAGAGAGACAGAGAGACAGAGAGCGAGCAGGGAAGAGGCAGAAAGAGAGAGAGAGAGAGAGAGAGAGAGAGAGAGAATCTGAAGCAGGATCCAGGCTTTGAGCGATCAGCACAGAGCCTGATGCAGGGCTTGAACCCACAAACTGTGAGATCATACGACCTGAGCCAAAGTCGTACGCTTAACCGACTGAGCCACCCAGGCATCTCTGGTGTTTGGTTTTTTTAAATAAAAGTGCTCTTGCTCTCAGGTGGTAATTCTAGCGAAAATTTTAAAGAATTCTCAGAATACTATAGAAATATTGGCCTAATTCTCTAAGCATGTTTTACATTGCCTAGAACCTTTCTCATTATGATTTAGATCTGTGCCAGGCTTATGCTCTAAAAGAGTTCAAGTTGTTGAAAATAATTTCCACAGTCACTGAGTAAATCCCAGGTGGGCAGAGCTCATGTCTGCTTCGTGTTTGAATGATTGGCCAAAGCCCTGGCCCAGTGCCTTGTGTTAAACAGGTGTTTTATAAATGCTTTTTAAATAAGAGAAAAATGCAAAAATACATGTTTTTAAATTAAAGTTCTCCTTTCTTACCTTTTTTTGGTAAAAGCAAGCGAAATAAAAAGCCCACATAGAGAATACAGAGATTGTTTTGGGCTTTGCTACCTTCCCGAGGTTGCCTTCGCCTGATTAAAGTTCTAAGTGAAACAAAAATAGAGGCAGTGCAGTACGCAGTCAGCCTGGACGGATTAAATAGATAAATAACACCCAGCGCTGACTGTCTGGAGGGGGGGTTAATAGTTCCATGAGGAGGTGCCAGGGTGCGGTGCGCACACGCACAGGTGTGCAGAAGCGTGCCCTGTGGAACATGGCGGGTCTGTTCTTGCCCAGGCTCTGTGTGTGGTGGGCAGGGTTGAGTGCCGGAGGGAAGATAAATTACTGGGATGGTTGGGGCATGTGTTGGGATACGGAAAAGGGATCTTAAGGCAGGGAAACTTCCTCATTTTCATTTGCTAACAAAAATAATACCAAAATGCAGACATTATCATGTGTTTATGAATGGGTGCCATGAGTTTCTCTCCTGTAAATGCTCATGTTTTGGCCGTGACCTTCTGCCATGCTCAACACCTGGGGCTTTGTTTTCAGGGGAGCATCTGAATGAGCCCTGGGTCGTGCCTTCTCCCCATTCTGCTCTCACCCCTCACACCTGGGGACTCTCTTCCCTGGGCTTGTTTTCACTGCCTTTAGCTGCACAGGTGTCTGCAGGGTTGGAGGTGGGGGGCAGAGAAGCTCTGGCTGCACAGATATCCCCGCACGTGAGCCATACCTGGTCATGGCATCTGTGGGGGCCCAGGCACTGGGCCCTGGGGAGCTGGGGGTCCGGCCTCCAGGAGGTGGTCCGGAGCAGCCACATGCCAGCGTGCCTGATGGCAGCTGCGGCTTCGGGCCCAGTGTCTGGTCACCAGGACTGCCAGGTACCCCTCCTGGGGGCAGTCTACCCACATGGTCCCTCTAAACTTAACCTCGTTGCCTACCACCTGCCAGCTTTTTTTTCTCATCTAGCCAGATTCCACTGTCGAGTATCTTTTAAGAACAAAACCGCTTGGCAAGCGGTTCTGTACAGATTGACTGTTTTCCTTTTCACGTCAATCCTGTGTGTCTGAGACAAAGTTGGAACCATCTCAGGTGGGAAATTGACATGACAGCTCAGGCTGTGTTCCCCCCCCCCCGCCCCCCACCACCATCGGCTCCTCGTGGGGGATTGGGCTCCCTCCAGAGAGGCTCAGAGTTAACAGCAGGAAGAGAATCGGGGATTGTTGGAGCTTCTGGTTTGCATTCTGAAGCCTGTGACATCTGCCGTGTGACCCTCCGGTCCTGGGAGTGGAATGCCCCCCCTCACCCCCCTGCGGCCCCCAAGGCTGCAGGAAGCAGCCTGGAACTGTGGAACATGTCTGAGCTCTGTCTTCTCTGTGTCCCTCTGGGATGTGTGGGTGATTTTAATAACTGCATAGAGACTGAGGTACATGTTATCTCTGTGGTGCTCAGTTGAATGCCGTGTCCGTGCTGTAGGAAGTCTCTCTGAAGGCCAGGCTTTGTTCTGCCCCGGAGAGCCCTGGAGAGCAGGACATGGGTGCCTACTTCTCCTGGGCCTGAAATGAGGTGGAGACGGTTTGGGAGGGGGTGGCTGCCAGCAAGCTGTTTGTTAGCAGCCTGCCTTCTGCCATGGGAGCTCAGTGACTGGCGGTGGCAGTGTTTTAAAAAATAAACATCAGAGAGAGAGAGCCCTGCAGAAGCGTCCTGATTGTCAGTTTTCTGCAGCAGGTGCAGGGAAGGTTTGCTTGTAAGGCTGTGTGTCACGTGAGCGCCACCACAGCTCTGTTCTGTCTGCAACGGAAGGTTAGGAAGCTCCGTTTGGGCCTTTCCCTCTTCTGTCTTTAGGCTACTGGCCACCACGGGGTGCAGGTAGAAGGCCAGACGCACCATCTCCTGAAGGGAGGAGGGTTCTAGAGACTGGGAGCATGTTCCAGAGGGGATTGGGGCTGTTGAGGGGCCCTGCTTCTGAGCAGGAGGGGAGCACATGGGGACCTATCTTCTCCCCACCTGTTTGGTCGGCAGCACATGAGCTGCGCCCATCACCGCAGGGCAGGGAGGAAAGTGGCATGTGGCAAGTTCTGTAATGTCACATACTTGGGGGCACATTCATAACCGCATTGTTTCTACTTTAATCGTTAATGGTTAGTGTTCACTTATCTTTTAAATGTACTGAATAACTATTCAAAGTTATGTATACACGTATATATGCATTTAAGTACATATATATAATCATTTGTATATGAATATTTAATTCATATGATCGCACAACTAATAATTAGAAACTTAGAAATTAAATTCATTTTTAATTTTTTAATTTTAGAGAGAGCATGTGAGCAGGAAAGGGGCAGAGTGGAGAGGGGGGAGAGAGAGAGAGAGAGAGAGAGAGAGAGAGAGAGAGAATCCTAAGCAGGTTCCACGCTCAGCATGGAGCCTAACATGGGGCTCGGTCCCACGACCCTGGGATCATGACCTGAACTGAAATCAAGAGGTGGGTGCTCACCAACCGAGCCACCCAGGCGCCCCAGAAATTAAGTTCTTTTAAACATTTAAATTTGATTACAAATGGATATAATTCAATTCCCCACAACACTGCAGACCAAATCTACCAGTCTCGTAAGTGCTTACAAGAGAACATACTACTCACCTTGCAGCCCAGGACCACCCCCCCACCCCAGCGTATAGTTTGTGATCACAGCATGAAGCCTTTTTGTTCTTTGATCTGCCGCTCATTTCATATCCGGTTGGCTTATTCATAGCCACCCTACTTAGAGAAACGTTCATGTAATGCTTCATGAAAGATATTAGTAGCAGAGACAGAACAGTATTACACGCCCACCCTCCCCTACTTCTTAAGATGGATTAAAAATATCTTCCTATTATCTTCTCCTTCCCTTTATGTATCAGTAAGTAGCCGTGTTCACTTGGTTGCCCTTTTCGTGTTGGGATTCCCTGACATTCATGACCTTTACAGACTCAGCCTGCTCCCTTTAAATGGTACTAAGTCTGTTCTCTGTTTGATGTGCCAATTTCATAACCTGGCTCTGTGAACATCCTTTTAAGGTGTAGGCGCCTTATCACTTCTACCCAAGACCTCATGGGGCCATCTTTGCTTTCTGGCAAGCTGGCATTGTAGGCGGCTCTTAATGTTTCCTACCCCAAGACGTGAGATTAGCAGCTCTCCAAGGAGCATGCGGAGGTTTAACCCAGATCTGGACACCAGAAGGTTGATGTGCCGGTTGTGGGTGGAGTGGTATCCTTGCTGGGCCCCTTTCCTGACAGAGCTGGAAATAGTATTTCTGTTTAATATCACAGAGCCTCATTGATATTTTCAATTTTAACTCCTGATCATTTTGTATTTCGTTCTGGAAGAAAAGGCTTCACCGTTTGTTTTTGCTGCGAGATGCCAGCTTGAGTTTTTGTCTCCTTTCTTTGTATCCCTTCTTTCCCCCGCCCCCCTTCACATTTCTTTTGTAAATAATCCTTAGATGTTCTCTCGGTTGTTGATGGAAAGACTTTAGAGGTGGACCATGCCCACTTATATCCAGATGCTTTTATTGCTGGGCCATCCTGGGCAAGCTGCTTAACCTGTCTGGGCCCCCTTTCCCTGCCTGCACAGCTATGGGAGCTGGTAATTAGGTAGCAGGTTCTGAGCACTGAGCGAGACACCAAGTGCTGACTGCCTGGAGAGCAGCCTGCATTTCCTAAATGCCACCAGGTGATGATGGTGAGCGAGAGGTGGCTTCTCTGAGGCTGCTCCTGGGACCTGTCCCTGATCCCAATTCTCCCAGGGTGGGGCAGTGATAGGGGCAGCCCCGGGCCACGGGAGAAGGACCTTGCTTCTTCAGCTTCTGGAACCCTGGGGAGGGGGAGCTTGGGGCGGGGTGGGACTCTTGGAGGAAAGTGTGGATTTCAAGGCTGATACTCCTGGATCTTAATCTCAGCACCCGCTCCGCAGAGCTGCAGGTGGATGGCTTTATCCTTCTGAGCCTTTATCCTTCTGAGCCGGGTGTAGATGTTCACTTTGAATTTTGCGTGGAGCACCTGGAAGTCACCCGTCCGCGATGCTCTTTCCTTCATACTTGATACGCTCTGTTTTCTTTCTTTCTCATTTTCTTCAGATGTACAGCAGATATATATACAGTATTTGCACTTGATAGAAGTTGTGTTCGGTAATATGTTCCTGGTTAGAAATACGTTCCCTGCCCTTCCCCCCACCCGACTGTCGCTCTGGCTTATTACTGTGAACTCAGTCCCTTTTTGTTAATTATGCTGGGACAAGTCAAGAAGTGCTGTTTCTACCTCATTTCCCTAATTATAGCTTAGAAAATTGTGCTGTCTTTTTAAACTGCCCATACTGGCTTACAGAATTTGAGTGATGCAGGTGATTGCAAACTAATATTTACTGCAAACTCACTTTGTCCCAGGCATGGTGCTGAGTGCTCCACCATCTTTTAATTAAAGCCTCGCCTCATCCCTGGGGCAGGTATTATAATCACCCCATTTAGCAGATAGGACTCAGGTGTCTAAGAAGGTCACAGAGATGGCCAGTGAGGAGCCCAGATCAAACCTCATGCCATCTTACTCCTGAAGCCCATGCTCTTAACTATGACATTAAACTGCTTGCCATTTGTCTGTCTGTCATCCATCTGTATGTCCCTATATCCACCCATTAATTTTGCTTTTATGGTGATGTGTCATGTGTTTTTTTTAAATTCATAGTGCTGGAAGGTACATGTGCCAAGCCTTTGTTTAAGGGGTCTCTACCCTTATCTGACTTGCTGTGATGCTTTACAAAGTTTACATTTCCTGTTCCTTTATTACATCTTCCTTTTGCAAACTCATATTGGACCCTTTTCCCCAGATGTAGTGGACTGAACCTGTTGAACATGCTGGTATTTGAAGCATCTGTTAATTGTGGGCTGGTTTATCTCTGAGGCCTATAATCTTTACAAACACCACAAGGAACTTGAAGCAAAGCCGCAGAAAACCTGGGGGCACCTGCCTCTGCTCACCTGCGGTGAGGAATGACATGTGGGATGGCCACTTGGGGGTCTGCTGTTGGGCGGGTGGGGGGTGCTCTCCTTGCCCGAGAGAGACATGACAAAGGGCCACAGGGAGAGAGAGGTTTAGATAATGGGGGCAGGTGCAGCCGGAATTGAAATCATTGGCTGCTGACTTTAAATAGGCAGATGTCCTAGAAAATCTTAAATGTGTATCTGAGTTGGGGTCAGGGAGAGGGAAGGGCAGGGATTAAAGTAAGTGAGGGAGGCAATGGAGTCTGCAGAAAGAATCTGGAATTGAGTGGGGAGGGGTACAAATCCCCAGGGTGTGGTGAGAGTGGGGAACAGCATGGTCGCAGACAGGACCATTCCTTGGTACTCTGTATTTTCCAGACTTTCCCAAAAGCCCATTTACAACTTGAACCAAGATTCATTCATCACCAGCTGCTTTTGACTTTCCTTTCTCCTTCTGAAACTTGAGGGGTTCTGCTATTTGATGGTGCTCAAGAGGCAGGAACCCCGCTTTCCGCACAGGACAGGGCATGCTCTCACGTGCATGGGCCGGCCCAGTTGGCCCCCTGGCAAGTGGGAAGACAGCTCATAGCATCCTGTGCTGGTGGGCAGGCAAGGCCTGGTGAAGGGTCACAGGGCCTAGAAGTAAGGAGACGGTACCTGCAGCTGGGAGAAACTTCTAGACCCTGCACAGATGCAGGAAGCCTTCTCTGGGGACCTCACAACACAGCATTAAAGGCTCCTCTGTGTCTCATGATGTAGGAAGGTTAAGATTGATTTATATATAGTACAGATTCTTCCCAAGAGTCTATATATAGTTTGTAATTGTGCATGTGTATGTATGTACAGGAATGTGTATATATACACACATACATAGTTTTCTTCTTAAAATTTTTTTAATTCAAATGCAGAGAGAAAGAGAGAGAGGTATGCACACTGTATCTAACCCTCCCTCATCCATTCATCCTATTGAAGTGCCTTATGTTCAAAGTATGGTAGGGATGGTGAGGCTCTGTGGGTGGTTTTGTTTTAGGGCAGCAGGATTTTGAGGGAGATTTTGGCCCCCAGAGGATGTTGGGCAATATCTGGTCCTTACATCTCCAAGGAGAGAGGGTGGGCAGGCAAGGATGCTGGTAACCCAGCTGCAGGTGCCCAGGGCAACCCCCCACAGCAAAGAATGATCTGGCCTTACGTGTCAGTAGCGCTAGGATTGAGAAACCTCTCTGCTTTTAAGGATGGAGTTACCTATAAGAAGTCCAAAATCCGTCTAATTATCCGTGACTCATTTTAAAGAAGTATTTAACACATGCCAAACACTCAGAACTAATAAATGTTAACTCCCATTTTTTTTCCTTTAGGAAATAAAACATTACAGATGCTTTTATAAGGACAGTTTCAAAGCCCCATTCCCTGCTTCCCTCGAGGCAACCCCTGTCTTGAAAGTGGGCTGTGTACGTTTATACTTTGATGACACACAGGAGTGTCCGTGAAACAGTAGACCGAGTTGTACGGGCCCTCCTGTAATGGCGTTCTTCTCGATTTGTAGGTCGAAGGCTGTTTTTCCATTAGTTTGAGCAAAGGCAGGAGCAGAACTTGGCTTTCAATGAAAACGTGTCCGTATTTTAAGTCCTTTGCATTTTCTTTAGGTGGTGCTCAAAAATGTTAAGAAAAGCAGATCAGTGTTTTAAAACAGGTTGGGGAGAGAAAACCAGAAGGGATGGTGGCGTTTCTCAAAGGCAGACTCCGTGGTGGCCCAGGGTCTCTTACGTTCTTTGGGGGTGACAATGGGGGCAAGGCCCCCGGTCCCACCTGCCTACGGCCTCCTCCTCCCTGAGTGGCACCTCTCAGCCCCTGCTCCCAGCTCCCTAGGAAGACATTTCCTCCGTCTCTGCATCATTTTTCGGAGCTGGCCGGTTTCTATGGCAACTGTTAGATTGAAAGATGAGCAGCAAGCGGGAGGCGAGGCTCGAGTGAGACCTCGGGGTGGTGGTGTGTGTCCCTGACGTCACCCTCCTCGCGTCTGGATAGGACGATTCCAGATACTCCCATTCAGGGCTGCTGGCCGCGCCGCTTTATTAGCAGACCTGCCAGGGGGCCCCAGTCTGCAAACCGCCTCCCTCTCTGCCCCTCCCCTCCTCATCCCACCGGAATTTCTCTTCTCGCCGCCCCTTTTCTGCTTTGGCCTCGGACTGTCATTAAAAATGCACGGCTTAATTCCGGTGTGTTTCAGGATGCTCCTCTGCCCGGTGTTCTGGAAGGGCAGGGAGGCATGGCAGCGTTTTACTTGATGTCGATGGCGCTGTGAAGTCCCTTCTTCCCTCTGCAAGAATACTGACTATGCAGAAATTTATTGAAGCGGATTATTATGAACTAGACTGGTATTATGAAGAATGCTCAGACGGTAATTATGGCCCCCGCAAAACAGAGCGGGGATGTGGAGGGGGTATTGTCTCCCTCTGGGGGGGGGCGTTGGTGCTGCAGCCTTTCCTGGGGACACAGGCGGGAGGTGGGGGCACTGGCAGGGCACCATCACGGGCATGCGTGGCACCAACAGGCTTGAAAGCCTGGTGCGGGAGGCGGCTGGTGGCCAGGGCTCCCTGAGAGCCCTCTGCGGTGAGTCGGCCTTCGCTTAGGAGGGCAGATGGTGTTGGTGTGCGGGGCTTGTGAGCACTACGCTTCTCTTGGATTGAATTCTCTTTGGGGTGAGGTGTGAGTGTGGTGCCGATGCTCACACGTGCGCGCGTGTGTGTGTGTGTGCAAGGGGAGAGGTGTTCTGACCTCTGTGCTGCTGGCGGGGCTGGGGAAGAGGTGGCTCTCTGGACCATGGACGGCAGGCCTGGGTGGGTCCCCCTTCCTGAGCCCAGACCTGGGGGCCGTGGGGAGGCTGGAGGAAAGGCAGAAGCAGCCTCCCAGCCAGCAGGCCGTTCCCGTGAATTTTGCTTGGAGGATCCCACAGAGATGGGGGTGGGGAGATGTGGGGAGAGACTGTTGCCTTCTGCCACAGGGCTCTCAGTTTGTGCAGGGAGGGTGTGGCACATTCCGGAGGAGACCGGGTGGAGTCCCTGCGGCTGGACAGGCCTCGAAGGTTTCGGGTGCATGGAAGATAGCACCGAGGTGCATTCTCGGAGAGGCCCCAGGAGAGGCACCTCAGGCTCCTGTGGGCACGACACAGTCAGTCTGTCTTCTTTAATTTCTTCTTCAAAATGACCCTCAAATCACATGTGTTTTACACGAGCGCGCGCGCATACATACACACACACGCACACACACACAGGACACAATACATACCGTTTGAGGGTCTGTGCCTAGTGTTTCCAGCCCCACACGAGCCATTAATAGGTAAGGTAACTGTTTTTTTAATTGATTCGGGAGTTTCAGACCTGCTCTAAGACCAGGACCACATTTGATTAACCTGAACGATGGGGCCGACCGGGAGCTGGCCTCGTTAGTAAGCCGAAGAAGTACATAATTGTGTCTTACCTGCTGATTTCTGCCCTGGCAAGGGCTACAGAGGAGGGACCAAGAGGCTTTCGTGGAGAAGGTGGGTGTGGGGGGGCATGTAAATGTGCTGAGAAAGTTCCCCAGTTAAGCCCCACTGCCTCCCGCCCCTCCCCCCCCCAGCATTGTGTGAGTCTGTGTGTTTTAAATATCCTGTGTGATGGTGGTGGTGGGCAGCTCCGAGGGTCTTCGGGGGGAGGGGGGAGATAATTAAATCCTTTTTCTTTTGGATATGTTACTCTTGAAGCAAGTTCCCATCCTGTTCCCAACTCCAGAAGGCAATGATAGGGATGCTTCTTTTCAGAACCATCACTGAACTCCTGTAGTTTCCCTGGTGATTTGTGACTTGCTGGGCCCTCCCTTACTTTTTAAAGTGTGGGATGGGAGCGTCTGTCCCAGTCCGTGGAGGAGTTGGGTGTGGCCGTGGTCCCCATGGGTTCATCCTCGAAGCCAAGCTAGGGAGGAAGGTTTCTTCCTGTCTTGACCCAATTGCTACACTGTCCAGCTCTCTTTACACCTTCGTCCTTGGGAATAAAGCCAGTCGCTCGTGGTGGTCATTTTGAGGAGTGAGAGGACGCGGGCTCTTATCTGGGTATCTGTCGGAAGGGTTTTCTTACCGAGCCAGTTCTCAGTGGAGTCTTTTGGCCCAGAGGCAGCCAGATCGCTCTTCTTCCAACAGAAAATGGAAAGGAAAGGCTGCTGATCTGTCCAAGGGTAAATCAGTGTTGACTGCAGCAAGTTACTTTCTGAATGTTTGTTGAGCAAAATACTTGCCTTTACCCTCCATTCCAATGGGGATGAAAGGCGGAAGGCCATCGGGACAGAATTTCCTGGGACAATTGCCATTTTCATAATCCCATTTTTAAAAATAGTTAGCAAAACGGAATAAAAGGGACAGGAACCCGGAAATCATCTAGTTTAGGAAACCCAGGAGGTTGGGACTTCAAGTAAATGCTCATTTTGTAGTTTACTTGTTTACTTGTTTCTAATGAGTTGGGTTCTTTCCTGGTCTCTGCAGGCTAGTCTGGAAATATAATTCGCTTTCGCTTATATATGCATCCCTAAAATTGCAAATTAGCCCCTTCACATCCCAGCCCTGACCTACCCGGTAAGGCGGCCAGGTAGGAGTAGACACACAGCTTTGCTTTGTCTCTCTTATCATCTGGCATTTGAATCTTTAATGAGGGAAACTTCTAGGGAACTTTCCATACTAATAACAAAAGATGAGTCAAATGTTTTGAAAAAGATGCAAAATCATCATTTATGTCAGACTTACTGACTCACACTTAAACTGCAGGCTTAGCACTAAAAAGTAATACATGTGGGTGGGAATATGGATTGCAGGACAGTTAGGACCCCTCTTTTACAATTGGAATCAAGAAATAGCTTGTTTCTCTTTTTTTTTTTTTTTAATTTTTTTTTTTTAATGTTTTATTTATTTTTAGGAGAGAGAGAGAGACAGCGTGAGCAGGGGAGGGTCAGAGAGAGAGGGAGTCACAGGCTGAAACAGGCTCCAGGCTGTGAGCTGGCAGTCAGCACAGAGCCTGACGTGGGGCTCAAACCCACGAACTGCGAGATCATGACCTAAGCGAAAGTCGGACGCTTAACCGACTAAGCCACCCAGGCGCCCCAGCTTGTTTCTCTTTTATCTCCGAGGTTTTGGGAGAGGTTTATTCAGTGTTGAACGACCGTATCCTTCCCCGGTATTGGTTTTATTCTAGAATATTCCACACCGTCTTCCCTGGCCCTGCCCCTACCACACCACAGGAAGACCCCAAAGGGTATAGCAAGGGGCATGGGGCGGGGGCTCAGAATAAGAAGAAGTTGGAGGGGTTGATTGCACACTACCTTAAAGTAATTTTTAGAGATTTCAGACAACCAGCTCTCAACAAAGTATAGCTTGGCCTTCGCAGAATTTGTGCAGATACAACCAGAGCTTACAGCTTATTTTCTGCTTTTGTGGTTGTTGCTTGTTTGTTTTTTTTAAGTTTATTTAGTGATTACAGCTTAAGCTATGGTGTCAAGGTCATGGCGCCTACATTGGATGTGCCCCACCTCTAAAGCCTGGCATACACGGTACGAAAATCACCCATTTATATATATATTTATTTATTTAAGTTTTTTTATTTTTCTTAATTTTAGACAGAAAGAGAGCACACAAGGAGGCTACGTAGGGGCAAAGGACGAGAGAGAGACCTCAAGCAGGCTCCATGCACAGCACAGAGCCTGACACGGGGCTTGATCTCACGACCCCAGGATCATGACCTGAGCTGAAATCAAGAGTCAGATGCTCAACCGACTGAGCCACCCAGACACCCCTTCTTTTTTTTTTTAATTTTTTTTTTTTAATTTGAGAGCAAGAGCAGAGGAGAGGGGCAAAGGGAGAGAGAATCTCAAGCAGGCTCCACGCCCAGCACGGAGCCCGACACGGGACTCGATCCCACAACCCTGGGATCATGATACCCATTTATTTGAAAGGAAGATTCTCAGATTTACTCCAGACCCAGAGAGGTCCTGAGAAATCTGAATTTTTAGCCCATGATTCTTTACATCGGGTGTGTGGGGAACTGTACAAATATCCGTGGAGACCATCTGCAGACATAGGGTCTGGGAAATAGTTCTTTAGGTCTGTCACAGAATCTTATGTTGTTTCTTGGCTATGCTGGTCACTTTAAATATATATCATATATATCATATATATATGTTTTTAAAAACTTTGAGGCCCAGGGCGCCTGGGTGGCCCCGTCAGTTGGGTATCTGACTCTTGATTTTGGCTCAGGTCATGATCCCAGGGTGGTGGGTTCGAGCCCTGCATTGGGCTCCATGCTCAGCGTGGAGCCTGCTTAAGATTCTAAAACACAAAACAAAAAAATCCTGTGAGGCCTGTTTCATATTTAAAAAGGCTTGGGTTCGGGGCACTGGGTGGCTCAGTCAGTTAAGCATCTGACTTCGGCTCAGGTCATGATCTCACGGTTCATGGGTTCGAGCCCCGCGTCGGGCTCTGTGCTGACAGCTCAGAGCCTGGAGCCTGCTTCGGATTCTGTGTCTCCCTCTCTCTCTGCCCCTCCCCTGCTCACGCTGTCTCTCTCTCTCTCAGAAATAAATAAAACATTAAAAAAAATTAAAAAGGCTTGGGTTCAAGGGTATGTCCTTAAGTTAAAGAGTGTACTTTTGTGATGACTCTAGAAATAGGTGGAACACCAAACAGTGCACTGGCATGGGGTTGGTGCTTGAGCCCTGTTTTGAGCTCTTCATGGCTGTGTGGTTTGGGCACATCCTGGGACCTCTGTGAGCCTGTCAGCCCAGATGACGCATCTGGAAAGAGCGGTTGGACACACTGACCAGAGCCATTGTGAGGAGTATAAGGAGCATGAATAAAGGGCAGTTGACCCTTGAACATCTTAGAAGTTCATTAACAGTCATTTAAGGTGTTCTTACAATACAGTAAGCTAGAGAACAGAAAAAGTTATTAAAATCATTAGAGGAAATAGATTCATAGCACTGTACTGTAATTATTGAAAAGAAAATCCAAGTATAAGTGGACCCATGCAGATCAAACGCATGTTGTCCAAGGGTCAACTGTAAAAGCTTTTTGTAAGTAGTGATGTACTAAATCAGTGCTTAATTTTATTTTCTCAGAAATAGTCTAGTTAGTAAGTTCTTTCTAAAAATCCCTTTCATGGGGCACCTGGGTGGCTCAGTCGGTTGAGCATCTGACTTCAGCTCAGGTCATGATCTCCCAGCCTGTGAGTTCAAGCCCCACGTTGGGCTCTGTGTCAACAGACAGCTCAGAGCCTGGAGCCTGCGTTGGATTCTGTCTCCCTTTCTCTGCCCCTCCCCAACTCATGCACACTCTCTCACTTACTCTCAAAAATAAACATTAAACAATTTACTGAAAAATAAAAATAAATACAAATCCCTTTCAGAAGGTGAGTGTCATTTTGAACAAGGTCCAGCATCTTGACTGCCTGTTTCTGGCTGCACTTTATTTTGTGACCCTGTTGCCCCAGTGAGCAACATTACAGATGTGAGCGTCCGGCCAGGAGGTGGCCTCGCTCATGCTGATCATGGGGACACTCAAGTGGGTGACTGGGGAAGCTCTTCTCTGGGCTTCTTACTTCATAGTGAAAAGTCCGTGACGATACATGGGGAGTGGTCACGTGGCTTCATTGCAGTGACCTCTAAAATGCCACTCCAAGGTAGGGGTGGCTAGTTTGGGAGTAAAGTTTTGCTGGAGGCATTTTAAGCATTAACTGAAAAGCTGTTACGAGGGGTGAGGGGAGCCTGGGTGGCTCAGTCGATTAATCATCCGGCTCTCTGGTTTCGGCTCAGCTCATGGTCTCAAGGTTGGTGAGCTGTCATGGTGGAGCCTGCTTGGGATTCTCTCTCCCGCTCTCTCTGCCCCTCCCCCACTCATGCTATATCTGTGTCTCTCCCAAAATAATTAAACTAAACACTTTAAAAAATTTAAAAAAAGAAAACACTTCACTAGCTTTCTGAGATGATTTTCTAACGTTCTTGCACTCTGTGTCATGCAGTGCAAACAGGCCTCCATGTTTTCATCTTGGGTAAATTGCAGCATGTACCTTTGGAAGCACAGGATGGCTGTTCCCTTTCCAGACACAGCAGCCTTCTGAGTGGCTGTTAAAGCGACTCAGAAAAAAAAAAAATAAGTGTAAATGCATGATGTAACTGTCAGTTCTTCTCACTGGCTTTGGTAAAGTAGTGCTAACGTCCTTCCTGAGATGTACGTGCAAACTCAGAGCCCATGTTTCTCTTACTTATTGTTTTTATTTTTTTATTTTTTTTTAAATGTTTTATTTATTTCTAGGAGAGAGAGAGAGAGACAGCGTGAACAGGGGAGGGTCAGAGAGAGAGGGAGTCACAGACTGAAACAGGCTCCAGGCTCCGAGCTGGCAGTCAGCACAGAGCCCGACGCGGGGCTCGAACCCACGAACCGTGAGATCATGACCTAAGCGAAAGTCGGACGCTTAACCGACTAAGCCACCCAGGCGCCCCTTACTTATTGTTTTTAATGGCGTAAGCGAGGTCCTTGGAGACTGATCCTCAGTAACGGCATCCTCCTCGAGGGCTGAGAAATGGAAGGGAGGATGTGCATGGAGCACGGAGGGAAGTCTGCGCGGTGGATGGCCCTAGGAGGAGGACAGAAGGACGCTCACAGCAGGAGGGTGCCGTGGGGCCTGGCGGGCAGCGGGCTGCAGGGGAGGCCCAGGCTGTGGAGGCCAGGAAGGGTACAGCTCACGTTTTGAGACGAAGGGGCGCCCTCTGGAGGGCTGCTGCCCAGTAGGACTTGTGGTGACAATGACGACATTGAGCGGTGCTGTCCAGGATGGTGGCCATTAGCCTGTGGCTCTGGAGCACTGGCTAGCATGACTGAACTTCGGATTTTATTTCATTTTAATCAATTTACATTTAAACGTAAGTAGCGCCAGTGACTTGTGGGCAGTCTGGGGACCATGCGTGGTGGAGCCTCAGGACAGTGACTTCTGTGATGGTATGTTGAGTAGATCTGAGGAGGGACACTCACAGAAGGATGCCCCTCCACCCTGCAAGAGGGGACACCTTCCACTTACGGCCTTCCTGTCCAGTGTTCCCAGGGAAGGTCCAGAACTCGGTCCTTGCCGCCCTCCCAGGGGCCCCGGTGTGTGCTCCTTGCCTCTGGGACAGCAGCACCCTTGCTACTTGACTCTTCCCGGGGCTGAGCTCATTCTCGAGGGCAGGGCCCTGCTACCTGCAGCTGCACATCCAGGGGTCCAGGGCCTCCCACTTGGCACAGGGATTCCTGGGCTTTCTTGCTTTGGCTTTTCTGGGACTCATCTCTGCTTTTAACCTTTAAGGGAGATTTCGGGTGGGAGGCAGGGAATATCCTAAAGGACTAAACCCAGGTATATGGTGGGGTGACAGGAAGAGTGTAGGATGGTTTTGTGTTCAAAATGCCATGTCCTAGATGTCGACTATGTAATATGTATGGACTTGGACATGGTTTGTTAAAGGCAGCCTAGATCTGAGTCAAAAGCGGAGTCTAAACAATTTGGCTATGAGTCATCACTTGAGAGTATTTTCAAATACATGAAATCGCTTTTGTTTTCATTCATACACATCGTGGCTCAGCGCAGTATCCTACACATCGTATAGTAGGCCTTAAATTTGCTGAATGAATAAGACACAAGGTAGGGACCCTCCCTCCCTCCCTTACCAGGGCTCCAGACTCACCATCGTTTAAACTGAAATAAGCCCACTTTGATGCCGTTTATTGAGATTAAATGGCATTTTTACCCCTGAGTGTGTGTCCTCATAAACATTGTACTTAAAGCTTATGCAGATTTTCGAAATACGATTTTAAACTCCCTGCCACTGAATTTCTACCAAGCCTCCTTTTTTACAAAAAACACATTTTTTTTTAAATGTCTAGGAGAGAGAGAGAGAGAGACAGCGTGAGCAGGGGAGGGTCAAAGAGAGAGGGAGTCACAGACTGAAACAGGCTCCAGGCTCTGAGCAGGCAGTCAGCACAGAGCCCGACGCGGGGCTCGAACCCACGACCCGCGAGATCATGACCTAAGCGAAAGTCGGACGCTTAACTGACTAAGCCACCCAGGCGCCCCCAAAGAATACATCTTGAATGCTGTAAAATGTAGTAATCGTTTTTCAGGTTCCAAAATATTATAGACGATGCCTATGTCTCTAGGGTTTTATTTTTAAGTAGCACTTTTTGGTGGCCTTACGTTCGTTTTTATGGAGGTAGCAATTCAGTGTAGCAGACATTTGTAGCTGCCAAAACAGGATCTTCAGCCCTAAAGATCCAAAGATGAATGAGACCTAGCGCCCAAGCCTGTGCAGAGAATTCTTTAGGATGGTCTTGCCTCTGCTGAAAGCTTCCCCCTGGGTTACGTAGGGGAGGTGAGTCAGGAGGGGGCTGCAGCTTAGCTGGGAAGCAGCCAACACACAGAAATCGCAGAATGTGCTGTGCGCCCAGGGCCACCTTCCAGTGGGTTTGATGGAAGAACCTGCCGTTTTCGGGGTTAAAGGCAAAAATCAAACAGTACAGAGGAATTGGTACTGAGACACACAGTTAAACTGTGGACTCTTCTTCCTGGCACCGTTGTAAGCTGTTAGGCTTTAGATCCTTTTCCCCCTTATCTCAGCAATTAGAATTTACAAATTTGACTGTGAATATGCCCATTTAGGAGGAGAGTGGGGGTTATCAAGTGCAGATTTAAAAAGAGCCGAGGCAGTGTATTATTACACAAGAAAGACTGAATTCATCTCAAAACAGGTAATGGTTCCTGGTGCCTGTGTGTGTGTTCCTTCTAGAAAGGAGAATGATCGCTTCAGTTCCCACTCAGCGCTGTGTCGGGCTGTTGTCAGAGTCAGCTGGGTCTCGGCTTCTGGAGCACGCCCGCCGAGCACTTCCCGGCTGAGGGCATTGTGCAGTTATTTACCACCGCTAGAGTCCTACCTGTAGACAGGTGCACCTGCTTCGGGCTTTCTTGGCGTTACCCTGTGCAGTTGCTACGAAACGTGCAGGAATCTACCGTTCCTCACCGCTCCCTGGGGAGGAAAAGTGAGGAGAGGAATCTGGAGGCGGGGAGCCAGCCTGAGGCCCTGCACCGGCCTGCCCACCTCCCCCCACTCAATGCACAACACCTGGCAGGGTCACCCTGGGGCGGGCAGGGCAGTCCCGTGCTGGCAGGTGCTTCTGCCTTTCCTGCCCCACCCCGTCCGTCCTCTCTGCTCCTGGGAGCCACCCCCTTCCGGGTCTGTCCTGGGTGACGCTGAGCCAGTGGCCCTGTGTACACCCTTCACTCCAGCTCAGCTGGGGCATGTCCTTGGCCCTGTCCAGCGCCCTGTGTGTGCCCCAGGGGCCCAGGCTCCAATGGCTCTTCTGGGCAGACAGCAGGGAGCTCCCCCAAGGACAGCCCCTTAGGACAATGTTTTGGCCTTGGGGCGACTTCAGCAATGTCCCTGGGAAACGTGGGGAGGGAAGAAGAGTGTTTTGAGTACGACTACCAGGATGAAGAGAGGAAGCCCACCAGCGAGCAGCATGAAAGCCTGGACTTCTTGGAAGAGGGTAAATTCTGTACTTTGTTCAAACTGACCCTTTCCCTGTTAGTGTCTAAGTACGCCTGGCCGTTGTACTGCTCTCACGGCACTCTTTGATTTCCCTATTGAGGTATAACTTCAAGTACACAGATCTTACATTGGTGGATGGCTTGTAACGACCCCGGTGTAAAACCACATGCAGTACGTCTGACACCCTGAGAAAGCCCCTTGTGCCCCAGGAGGGAGACCATTGTCCTTTGAGTTCTCTCACCTGAGAGTTATTTTGCTCCTTTGTTCTTGATCCACACAGAAGGAATCCAACAGTGTGCGTTGTTTTGTCTGGTTCCTGTTGCTGGGCTGATTCACACACGTTGTTGCAAATATCACTGATTGTCTTTTTGCTTGGTTTTTGGTTTTGTTTTGTTTGTTTTGGGGGGGCTTTTTTGGTTTTGTTTTGGTGACATTCCAGTACTCTGCTTTAAGAGTTTTGGTTGTTTTCTTATGACTGAAAAGGTTTGGTAAATCAGTGGAGAAGAGACTGAGTCATTATTAAATAAAGTTATGTTTATTTACTGGGGACCCACCATTGGGCTCTGTCAGAGGGACACCTGCTTCTGGAGAAGTGAGGGTGTTAAATCAGGAAGAGGCCCGGCTGCTGGGTGGGGGTTTCCTGGCTGGGCTCTGCTTTTGCTCTCAGAGTAGAGAAAGGGATTTTGCTCGCAGTGTAGAGAAAGGGATTTTGGGGCTGTGGTGGAGTGTTTAAACAGTGACTGCATGTATGTTCTTTAAGTCTTGAGGAAAAACAGTCTGAATAACTTTTCAGAATTCTTCTCTGACATGGTCTATTTTCATGTGTCAACATAACTTTTATCTTAAAAGTTATTTATAATTGGCTATACCAAAAGTGTTTTTTGTTCGAGATTTCTGTCCTAAAAACACTAACATTTTCTCTACAGGACAGTTAGAAGCATTAAATTGGAGAAAATGGGGAAAGGGAAGAGCCAGCAGAGAGGCGGGGGGGTTTCCGTGCTGAGGCCCTTTCACGAAGGAGATGGCATAGGAATGGTCGGCCAGCGGAGACTGTGCATTAGTCAGGTTCCTGGAAGTGCCTAGGAGAAAGGCATCCATCTGCTCTTGTAGAACTAGGGCCAGGCCAGGGTCCCCTGGGTCAGCTGGTGTCCCTTACAGCCCCCATGTACCCTCATCACCTGGGAGCTTGTTGGAAATGCAGATGCTTGGGCCCCAGACCCACCGAGTCAAAACTCGCCGTTTTACAAGATCTGCAGGAGACTCCTGTGCATATGAAAACACAAGATGAGCAGTTGCCGTAAAACAGAGTGAGATGAGTTTAGAAACCACTCGTGGAATATATGATTCTAAATTAAAGACTTGGGACGCCTGGGTGGTTAAGCGCCAACTTTAGCTCAGGTCATGATCTCGCGGTTCGTAAGCTCGAGCCCCTCATGGGGCTCTGCTGAGAGCCCAGAGCCTGGAGCCTGCTTTGGATTCTGTGTCTCCCTCTCTCTCTGCCACTCCCCCACTCGTGCTCTGTCTCTCTGTCTCTCTCAAAAATAAATAAACTTAAATTAAAAAGAAAAAGGCTATACAAGGTTCTGGAGCAATGTCTTAGAGCCTAGTCAAGAGAAGAAAACATTTTGTGTTGCACACATTGCATAGATCCATAGTTTTAACTCTAAGAAAAAACCTGGGAGGCCCAGGATGATGGTGATGAGAGCCAGTGTTTATTGTGAACTTATTACACGCCAGGTGCCATTCTGAGTTCTTTTTGTGGGTTCATGCCTTTACTCCTTAGAACAACCAGATGAGAGGTTAAGTGCTGTTATAATTTCCATTTCACAGGCTTGTAAGAGGAACCTTAAGTTAACTTGTCTGGAGTCACAGAGCTAGTAAGCGCTCTCCACCTGCATCGAGCACCTCAAGGGCCGAACTCTCTTCAGTCACTATGCTAGCAGTTCCCAAAGGGGGGTCCTCCACCCAGTAGCACCAGCATCACCCAGGGTTGTGTTAGAAATGCGCATTCTCGGGCCCCACCCCAGACCTGCTGGGCCAGAAACTCTGGGGTGGCCCCCCTCCCCCCACCCCCGGCAGACTGGGCTTTTTTCTGTTTCTTTCTTTTTTTTTTTTTTTAATTTATTTCTGAGAGAGAGAGAGAGCACGAGCAGGGGAGGGTCAGAGAGAGAGACAGTGTGAGCAGGGGAGGGTCAGAGAGAGAGGGAGACAGACTGGGTTTTAACATGCCATCTGGCTGATTCCAAAGCACATTGCCCTGTGCTGGTCCACATGTCAGAGATAACCTTGGGTGCTGGTTGGCTACCCCCTCAGGAGTTTCCCAGAATCTGAAACATCCTTGGGCAGGGAGAGAGAAGGGGGAGGTAGGCCACTCCCAGTTGGTAGGCGGCAGATTTTATAAGCAAAGGGAAGTTACATACAAGGCTTGTTCTGGGCGGCTCAAGACTGGATCTCTGCACCCACCTGCCAAACCTTAGAAGTTGATAGAGAGGCCCTAACTGGGTGCAGTCACGTGGGCCATGCGGGGGTCCTCAGCACCACATCGCCATCTCAGGGCTCTGTCCTCGGTGCAGCCTCTGGGATCAGGAAAGGCAAGCGGAACCCACATTCCAAGGAGGGTGTGAGGAGCCCCAAGTGCCCGGGTCCAGCTCACAGGTCAACCGGAGGTCACATCTTTTTGTCAACACTCCCCACCCAACACAGGGTCCCTGCTTTCTGATCACATTTGGGGAGGGCACTGCTTTGAACTTGCCATCTTAGAATAGATTTACATTCTTTTCTGTTTTTTTCCCTTCCCATCACCTTCCTTTCTTAATAAAATGTTTAGCTGTCCTGTGGGAGGGGGTGACCTGTTAATAGTAACTTTAGGACAGTAAGCTCAAAAGAAAGACACTTTTTTGCCAATGTGCTCAGTTTTCCTTGTAAAAGAAAATTCCTAAGACTGGCTCCTGGCCTGCAGGAAGTGTGGGGCGCAGATCAGAACATAGAGGTGTGGTTTGGAAGATGTGGTTTCTGTGGCCCATCCTGTGTCCCAGAGTCACTGGGCAGGACCCTGCTTTTCTCGGACATTGTCACACCACCCTTGTCTTGAGTTAGTGGGAAGCAAGTCCCGTGTATGGAAGAGAAATGCTCTTGAATAATGAAATTATGTGTAGGATGTCGACATGACTGTGTTCCCTGGATTCTGAGCTGGCTTAGGTGGTTTTCTTCCCTGGTAACTGATCGAAAAGAGGTGATTTGGGTTGAGCACTGAAGGACGGGATTAGTACTGGGGTTGCTCTGATAGCTGTGAATACAGGAGACGTTTGTTTTCTCCCAGTCACCTCCTGGAGGTGATAGGCACTTTCTAATGTTACCCTCTAACCTTCGAAACAGCCTTTGAAATAAACGCTACTCCTATTTGCAGTGAAAGTGGCTGAGGCTCAGCTCGGCTGTCCCTGGCCAAAATCCCACCACTGTCACCTTGCCTGGGGTCTCCCTTTCACCACACACAGGCACGAGGGGCTAATGGAGTCAAGGGCCCTTTCTGGCATCATCTCATTTAACCGTCCTAACCCACCAAGTGGGTGCTCACAGGGAGACAGGGCTCCCAGGGGAAGGAGCTGCGAGTGGCTGGGTGGCTCTTACTGTCCTCGGGGAGAGAAAGTATCTGGGCTCTGTCACGAGAACTTGCATAGCATGGACACAGAATTGACCTCAAGTAGTGTCGCGCTGTGCGGTGTTCTCGGAGGAGGGCTCTCTGGTCTGCCCCAGTGCCCTCTGCTCAGGGTGAGATCAGGCAGGGGGCAGGGCTCGGTGCTGCTGGGAGTGAAGGTGCTGGGCATGCCCCCTCTGTGCCCAGCAGGGCGTTGGCACAGGCACCAGGAAGACACTGACAGAGAGTGGCCTTTTGTGGTCATTTCCCTGTGTTTTGCCGTGTGCAGATTCCGACTGCTTTCTCAAGGCCATGCCTAAGGAGGCCTGATTTTGTAATTTTTTCTCACCTGGACATTCCTGAGGCTGTTACTCAACTGCAAGATTCCATACCTGATTCCTGGCAGGCAGCGGGATTTGGAAAGAGTACATGGAATTCTCTGGGGGTTACTGAGTGCTCCCGTAGCGGGTTTTGGTTTTCTGAGCCCACAGGCTGCAGGAGAGCATGAGACCTGTCCTCAGAGGTGGCTCCTGGTGGCCAGGATGTGAGTGGCCACATCAGTCTTTTACACAAAGGGCAGTTTTGAGGCACTGAGCACTAACCAGAAATTACCGTCTGGACAAGTAGAGATGGAGAAAATGCCAGTTGGCAGTGGGAACCTAGAACTTGATGGAGAGCCTGGCACCAGACCCCATGTGACCCCGTGCATAGCTGCACCTACTGGGTCATTCAAGTTGTTCTATTGGGACCAAGGTGAAGCCTGAGAGGCAGCACAGACAACGGACACTTCCAGCTGGAGAAGGCGGTCATGGCTGTTGGCACAGGGCCAGGCTGCATGGAGAACGGCTGGGGGAGGCTGCTGTGATGTCTGCCCCAGAGGAGGAGACCGGGTCCCGCCGTGGTGAGTGTGATGACACAGCGTGACCAGCAGCATGTGAGGGCACTATGCAGGACTCTCTCCTGATGGGGAAGGAGGTGACCCGGCTTATCAGCACTGGCCTCAGCACTGTTTGCTCATGGCGTCCATTACCTTAGTCTCCAGCCTGGAGTTTGGTTGTTGGTATCCATGGCTACCCCATGCAGGTCTCCAGCGGTGTCAGTTGCTCAGGGCGGTTCTTGCTGGGGTACAGGTACCCGCCTAACCCCCGGCTGGCCACGGACAAGGTTCACCCAGAGCCTGTGTTACTTTACTGTGTTACTTGCTGCTCTGCCCGCTCTGGCACCTGTCCCCTGACCCCTTGTCATCCCCAGTCTTCTTGTGCCTGGACCCCCAGCCGCATCTCCCACCTGGCCCTTCCTGTTAATTATGCTAATTTATGCATGCATCTTACCAGCTCGGCTCAAGAGTGGGAGTCATGTATTTATTTACTTAGGAGACAGTAGTCAAGAGTGCCAACTTGGGGGTCAGACTCTGACCGTGGGCAGTGTGGACAGCCAACAGTAATACTTTTCTCCTAGGAAGAAGGTAAACCCTGAGGGAGATGATAGCCATGCTGCACTTGGCAGAGAGCCAGCACGTGGTGGGCAGTCATAAGTGGTTATCACCGAGTAATCCCTCGTTAGATATCCTAGATCAACACTGAGTGTTCCAGTCCAGGGCGGGGTAGATGATTATGGCATCTAATAGACCAGGATCAAGTCCTTGGTCGTGTCCTTGGACAGTCCACTTGGCCTCCCCGTCTGGTGTGTTAAATGTGAATCATATTGGTGTCATGGAGCTGTTCTTGGTTTTAGGTAAATAATATTTGTAAAGTGACCCAGGTTGTGGCTGGTGTGACATGGATCCTCAGTACCATTTTGTTTCTCCTTCCCTGCCTCTTCAGTAACTTGCCACAGTGCTCTGCTCTGAGCCCACCTTAGAAGGGAAAGAGAGCCAATAAAATAGTCACGCTAAAATTTCAGGTGCTGCCTTGCAGTGAAATGTAGCCACAGCTGTCCCCCTCCTACCTCTCAGCACCTAGATCAGGCTCCACGCAGACGTGGACAGTGGCCGAGCAGACGGCTGTGGTAGTGGGCTGGCCACTGCCACCACACCGTCCCGGAGGCCGGCTCAGTGGCTGCTGGGACAAACCAGCACCTTTCAGCTGAGAGCAGTGGCAGCGTCCGTCTGCCTGTTTGCTTCTGGCTTAAGACCACAGGTGCTTGGTAGCTGATGCCTTTCCTTTGAACACCGCCTCATCATCACTTTGTGTTCCATTAAACTTGAGATTGCCCTCTTCCAGATGGCTTCTTCCCTCCACCCCCCAAAAGCTGAGGGGAGAAGGGAGGTGACTCTCTGGGACATTTGCTTATTTTGGGGTGACCAGCTCTATACCAGGGCTTTCATGGTTTCCCCTCTCTCTGGGGTGTTGAAAAGACATGAGCCTTTCTTTTCCTCGACTGGTCTGGGAAAATCCAGAATCTTCCTTTTTCTTGAGTCCCAATTATGTGTTGGGTCCCAAATAAGATGCTACTGCCTTCATGTGCCTTACATAGCCCAGGTGGGAGGGGGTATGGGACATTTGTAGCCATTTTTGAGTGGGTCCTCACCCTGTTCTACTACACCCTTTTCAAGGGCTGCATCAAAATAGTTCTTTCTGTTTGTTTTTTAAACCAAATAATGTGTGTCATACGGGTTGTAGTGGTTAACCCACTTGGGCTACTGGGCCGAGTCTAAATTATTTTGAAGATGGATATTGAAGGACACCAGCTAAGCCAGAGGTGAGGCTCTCACTTGAGAAAAGGGTGGACATGCCCTGCCTGGGGAGAAATCCCAAAGTCACTCTTTCCGAAAACTGGAGAGAGGTGGCTCTTGGTTTACTTACAGCTGTACCATCTGAGAAAATTGTAGTGACAGTTATCTAATTGAAAATAACACGCTGTCTGTGGTGTGGACTAGTACGTTTGCGTGCCTTTTATCAGGGCTCATTTTTAAGTGGGTGATGCTTTTCCTAAACAGTTTTGCTGTCTGAGAACAGCGCTGTGGTCTGAAGAAGGCTTAGTCGGGGATCGAGGTAAGAAGGCGGTGCTTCTGCAGCGCCATGTAATGGGGCAGTGGTTGGGATACACTAGACGTAGTTCCAGAAGGCTCATTTGAGTGTTCACTAAATTAAAGTATTGAGGTACAACCTACATGCCATAAAATTCAGCTGTTTTAAGTGGACAGTGTAATGACTTTTAGTGAATTCTGAGTTGTACCACCATCACCATAGTTCAGTTTTATTTTTTATTTTTTATTTTTATTTTTTAGAGAGAGAGGGAGAGAGAACTCATGCTAGAGCAAGGAAGGGACAGAGGATTGAGAGAGAGAGAGAGAGAGAGAGAGAGAGAGAGAATCTTAAGCAGGCGCCACACTAAGTGTGGAACCTGACACAGGGCTTGATCCCACGAGCCTGGGATTGTGACCTGAGCCAAAATCAAGAGCTGGACTCTCAACTGACTGAGCCACCCAGGTGCCCCCACCATAGTTCAGATTTAGTACATTTGTATCCCCTCCCTGTGTGAGCTCCCTCACAAGAGCAGGGAAGGGGCAGAGAGGGAGAGAGAGAGAATCCCAAGTGGGCTCTGCACTGACTGCGCAAAGCCCCATGCAGAGCTCAATGCCACGAACCATGAAATCATGACCTGAGCTGAAATCAAGAGTCAGACCCTTAACTAACTGAGCCACCCAGGCGCCCCCAATACTTTGTTCCTTTTTACAACTGCATTACTGGTCCCTGTGCAAACATAGCACATCTTGTTCATCCACTCACCAGTAGAGTCATTTGGGTTGTTTCCACGTTCTGGCTTGTAATGAGTAATGCCACTGCAAACATTTGTGTACAAGTTTTGGGTGGACATAGGTTTTATTTCTCTTGGGTAGAGGCCTAGGGGACTTTTTTTTTTTTAAGTTGACTTATTTTTTGAGAGAGAGAGAGAGCGCGCGCAGGGGAGAGGCTGGGGGGGGGGGAGAGGGAGACCTAGAATCCGAAGCAGGCTCCAGGCTCTGAGCTGTCGGCACAGAGCCCAACGTGGGGCTTGAACCCACAAACTGTAAGATCATGACCCGAGCTGAAGTTGGACACATAACTGACTGAGCCACCCAGGCGCCCTGAGGCCTAGGGGTTGTTTAAAGTCTATGGCCTTAGGCTGGGAATGCAGACTGGTGCAGCCACTCTGGAAAACAGTATGGAGGTTCCTCAAAAACTGAAAAATGGAACTACCCTACAACCCAGCAATTGCATTACTGGGTATTCATTCAATGGATACAGGTGTGCTGTTTTGAAGGGACACATGCACCCCAGTGTTTATAGCAGCAGTATCAAAATGTCCATTGATGGATGAATGGATAAAGAAGGTGTGTGTATACACACACACACACACACACGGAGTAATACTCGGCAATCAAAAAGAATGAAATCTTGCCATTTGCAACTATGTGGACGGAACTAGAGGGTAGTATGCTAAGTGAAATTAGTCAGAGAAAGACAAATATCATATGACTCCACTCATATGAGGACTCTAAGATACAAAACATATGAACTTAAGGGAAGGGGAGCAAAAATAATATGAAAACAGGGAGGGGGACAAAAACATAAGAGACTCTTAAATATGGAGAACAAACAGAGGGTTGCTGGAGGGGTTGTGGGAGGGGGGATGGGCTCCATGGGTATTTAAGGGGCATTAAGGAATCTCCTCCTGAAACCATTGTTGCACCATATGCTAACTAACTTGGATGTAAAATAAAAAATAAATAGATTATTAAATAAAGGTCTATGACCTTAGGTAAGTCACCTGACTTCCTCAGAGCCTGAGTTTCCCTGCCACAAGTGTGGGGTTACATGCGTCTCACCCACCGGCACCAGATCTGGCCGAGATTCGCAGGGATTGCTACCAGGCAGCTGAGTCAGGATAGCCATCAAAGATGCCCCCCTCATCGGAATGCTTTGCCACACTGACCCAGCCTGGATGACTGAGAGCTGTCCTCCATGGGAAACCTTCCCAGCAGGAAGACGGGCCCTGGGGAGGAGCATAAACGCCCCAGATGGCGAAGCAGGAGAGGGACGGTCCCCGCAGAAGGAAACCGGCACCACAGGGTGGCAACCAGCCATCCAAGAGTGGCATCATCAGGTGGACTGATGCAGAATGGGCACAGTGGGGGAGTGGGGAGCAGGCGAGGAACCAGGTATGGACAGTCCCTGGATAATTTATATATCGAGGCTGCTGCTTGTAGGCAGTGGCAGAGCTGGTGAGGGTTTTTAAGTGGAGCGTTGACCAATTAAAATCAAAAGCAAGTAGCCAACGCTTTAAATAAAGGAAATGTATTTTGTAATGCCTGGAAAAGTAGCAGCAGTGGTGACTCATTGAGAATTTTATAGGGATCTTTTTAGCTGTGGCTTTCAGCTTCTGAACCTTCCACCCCTTGCCAGGGCAGGGCAGACTATAAGTATTTATTAGGTTTACTTCCTGGAGGATCAGGGGCCCAATGTAGGGATGCTTTTTCAACTGACAGCTGCTGTTAGTGGCCAGAGTGAGAGAGGGAGAATTACTGCTTCGTGGACGATTCTCTTCTCTGACCCCTGAGGGCCGGCTCCTGTCTCGACTGGGCATATTGAAAGTTTATTTGGTGTTGTATCGTTGTTAGAATAAATATTACAGGAAATAAAATTTACTTAAGTAAAACTAATGCTAAGGTACAGAAGATAGAAGGAGAAATTATCAGAAAGGGGACTGGATTCGGGGTTCTAAAAAAAAGTTGAAAAACAATGGTCTAGTTAATTAAGGAAATGGCCTGGGTGGCTCAGTCGGTTAAGCGTCCGACTACGGCTCAGGTTATGATCTCAAAATTTGTGGGTTCAAGCCCCACATCAGGCTCTGTGCTGACAGCTCAGAGCCTGGAGCCTGTTTCAGATCTGTGTCTCCCTCTCTCTCTGCCCTCCTCTGCTCACAGTCTGTCTCTCTCTCAAAAATAAATACGCGTTTAAAAAATTACATATATAAAAAAGAAATTACCTGTGAATAAGCTAGATCACATGGCCAAACTACCCAAAGGTGCAAGTGTAGTGGGCAGTCATGAGTATCTTCCCTCCATTCATGGATATTGGCTACTTGGTTTAGTGTTATAAGGGAACAGTGTCTACCAAGGTCTTGGGATACACACAAACTTAGGTATATATGTGTATAATTTTACATATACGTGCATTGATGTATGTGTACACACGCGTATTTGTATGGGTGGAAATATTCCTTCAGTCATTTCCTCCACAGGTATGCAAAACTGACATAGGAGAAATGTTCTCGAAATTAGGTTAAGAAATGATGAGAGCAGGGGCGTCTGGGGGGCTCAGTTAGTTAAGCATCCGACTTCGGCTCAGGTCATGATCTCACAGTTCAGGAGTTTGAGCCCCGCATCGGGTCTGTGCTGACAGCTCAGAGCCTGGAGCCTGCTTCGGATCCTGTGTCTCCCCTGCTTGTGCTTTGTCTCTCTCTCTCTCTCAAAAATAAATAAAAGGTTAAAAAATTTTAAGAAAAATGATGAGAGCTAACTGTTGACTCAGTTTTATGGGAACCATGCTGCCAAAATGCAGTGCATAAATGAGAACTGAGGGCTGCTAACGAGAGAGTTTTCAGAGAAGTCTGATAAGGCCAGAATGTCAAGGGGGTCTTGTCAGGCCGGTTAGCGTGACCAGAAGACACAGGTTCGCAGGGAGAGCCAGCTGGAACCTTTTTGCCCTCCGTCTTATCGGTCAGGCCTCCTGCGTCGTGCCCCTGGCTCCCTGCCCGGTCTGCCCTACTGCCTGCATGGCCTCTGCCCTCTTCTGTGGCTCTTTCCCCAGGGCTGCTTCAGCTTCCCTCTCACCCCGGAGCCTCCCCCAGCCCCCGGCCCCATTGTTTTCTGCCCTGTGGGGGTCTCTCCTGGGCCTCAGGTCTTCACCCCTGAGCCTCTCACTGCCTGCATCTCCTTGGCATTCGGCAGGGCCTCGTTTCTATTCAGGGCCTGCTCTCTCTGGGTCTTGGGGATTTCTTGGCCAGCATCTCCCGTCTGTGAACAGGAGCTATAAGGTGGCTGCCAACATTTACTCTCAAAATTGTTTGGGGCACGGTTTAATTGGCATAAAGCTTGCATTCCTGATTTTCAGCCCGAGCACCCCCACCCCGCTTCCGATCTGCACCCTCAGCTAGCCGACCGCCCAGTACGGGCCTCCCTCCCTCTGCTCAGCCAGCCCAGGGCCACTCATTTGAATCTGGCTTCGTGATTCTACCTACGCGTGCAAGGATGGGCCCTCGACCCTTTTCTCATTGCAAATCGGATTCTTCTGAACCACAGTTTAGTACCTCCAGCCCCCTGAGGGCATTCCTGCGGAGGGCTGCGCACGGCCCTCTGCCTGGTACATTGTCCAGTGGTGACCTCAGCCGCTGTCCCCTTTGCCAGAGAGTGAGTATGCGAGGGCCGCCCCATGGTGCTTCTGAGCTTCTGTCTCACGGGTCTGTCTTGCCTGGGGACACTAGGCAAGTGGAATGCCTTTGTCCCCTCTGTCCCAGTGAGAAGCCCAGATCCTATCTTTCTGATTTACCACACCCCATCTTATCTCTTAACTCTCTCAAGGAAAGAGAACACCTCTCTCTACCTTCACAGCCACTTAGGATTTCCTTGGATTAATCAACAGCCTTGACCACCCCCACCTCCACCCCCCGCCCCCCTCCATTTCTCTTTACTGGAGCCAGACTCCTTTCTGAAATGCAGCTCTTATGTGGACATTCCCCCTTTGAGAACCCTCCAGTGGAATCTGTTGTCCCATTACTAAAGTCCCAAGTCGCTAAAGGGACTTGGCAGATCTCACACACCCCGGACCCCTGCCCAGGGTTGCCTTGATGCAGAACCCTGTTTTCTGTGTGACTCGGAAGGGCTGGTCTCCTGCCCTGTTCGGCGCAGAGCTGGCTGCACGTTTGGTACATGGCAGGCTGGTACCGCCAGAGACGTGCCGTGTGTCCGCTGCGTCTGCTTTGCCACTGTTGGCTCGTTCTACTGATTTTTCTAGGACTTGGACCCTAGTTTCTACATGTTATTATAGAGGTTTATGGCTGTTTTTTGTTGTTGTTTTTTTTTGAACACCCTTTGAGTGGGAGTGGATTAATTCGGTAGTGCTTCCTTGGTCAGAACTGAACCTCCATTTGGAATCCTGTTCCCATAGAGAGGGAAACAGGAACACGGTTTCTTATACGCGGAGTATCTGGAAAGCTGGTGCTTGGAGAGCGCAGCCTGTACTTACTGTTTAAAGGCCTCACTGGCTATTTTCCCACCTCCTTGTTCTCACCCCTGCCCCCTCACTTCTTGGAAGAGGAAACCCAAGGCGGGGCTTTTCCAGGGCCTCGTGACCTTGGTGGAGCATCGTGTGAAAACCTAAGCCTCAGGGTCCTGGCGCCTGGGATCTTTCTCCTACACGGTGGATGTTTCTTGCTCTGTTGATGCTTCCAAAAGTTGTCGATGTGTGCTGGCCTCAGCCTTGCCCTTGAATTCTTTATGGCTCCCCCTAACTTAGGACAGGAACCAGACTGACTTAGGTGCACAATCCTTGCCTTAAAACCCATTTGCTGTGACCTCCATCGAGTCCTTAACTTCTCCAGTCTCAGTTTTCTCATCTGTGGAATGGTCATAACAGCACCTACCCTGCAGGGGTGTGGTGAGGATTAAGGAAGAAGCTCCTTAAATCTCCAGATGCAGCAGGGACTCTATACATATTTAATTAACTGTTGCCCTTGCTGGGAGTCTCTGCTTTTTTTTTTTTTTTTTTTTTAAATCCACCATTTGCTAGCTGAGTCACATCTGAGATCAGAGGAGTTATTTAACCTCTCTGGGCCTCTAGTTCCTTCCCATTTGTAACATGGAGTTAGTTTAAGTTCCTATCCTGTAGTATTTATTGATCATCTAGTGGAGTAGTATTGAACATGGCCTGGCCATAGGAAGTGTGCTCCAGAAAGGTCTGATTTCTCTGTGGTTCCTGTTACTGATTTCTTATAAAAGTTGTACCTGGGAGGCTCCCAGGACCCTATACCATAGTCAACTGCATATTTTCTGAAAAATATTTTAAGTAAATTTTTTTCCTATTCATGCATGGTCACTACAAAAACAAATTCCCTTCAAAGCACAAAAATTAAAACTTGTAATACCATCTAAATGTCAATATTTTTATAGCTCTTCTAATTTTTTCCCGTGTGTTATGAATCAGTACATCTTCTCCCTGTTGGAATTCTTTGTATTTTTAAAGACCTAACGGGAAGAACAGTGCACTTACCTCAATAGCTCAGGGTCAATGGTGGATTTTCATTTATGCCTCTGACTTCTGAAGCTCGGCTCTGTCAAAGGCCGGGGGACTTTGGGGAGGTCTCCACCTCACTCTGTAGCCCTGGACGGAATGTGAAAGGTCACTCCTGCGCTCCTGTCACCATGTGTATGGTGACAACGTGTGCCTGACTGGTTGATGCTAGAGAAAGCCCGCCGTTCCAAGTTTACATCTATGGGGTCAGTTGTTAAAGCACATTAAGGCTTTTTAATAGTTGTTTTTTTTTTTTTTTATTATTTCTAGGAGAGAGAGAGACAGCGTGAACAGGGGAGGGTCAGAGAGAGAGGGAGTCACAGACTCTGAAATTGGCTCCAGGCTCTGAGCTGGCAGTCAGCACAGAGCCCGACGCGGGGCTCGAACCCACGAACCGCGAGATCATGACCCAAGCGAAAGTCGGATGCTTAACCAACTAAGCCACCCAGGCGCCCCACATTAAGGCTTTTTAAAATTAGCTTTATAAGAGGGCAACACAAGGGATCTTTGTGGACCTAGATACACAAACCTATGCAGGTGATAGAAGTGTTAGAGCTTCATATCCACGTACACGCAAGCACATGTGCACACACAGGTGAGCACCAGTTAGTCTGGGAAATCGGAATGGGATTCACGGATTGTATCAATGTCAGTGCCCCCGGCTGGGATGTAATTTCACAAAAGGTTACCACTGTGGGAAGCTGGGTACAGGGCATAAGGGATCTCTGTATTATTTCTTGCATCTGCACATGATTCTCTAGGCATGTGATTAACTACAAAGACCTCAATTCAAAAAATTCGCTTGCAAAATGTAAGTGTAATTGCTGATTGATATAATCCTGGAGGAAAAAAATAAAAACAGCTCTGAAGTGTGCTCTCTCATATTAGGGTGACATGGGGCCAGATGAGTTAAGGTGTACAGACACTGGTGTCAGTACAGAGGCCTTTTGTGACTGTGGTGGGGGTGGGGAAGGGGGTCTGTGCGGGAGCCTGTGGGGGGCCTCCTGCATCTTTATCTGCACGGCCACAGCCCAGCACAGCTGCCCAGCATGAACACTGACTCCTTTTGGGGCATAGGAATCTTCACTTAGAGATTTCTCCTGACCCCGAGCTGATGAACAATTTAGAGCAATTGGAGCCGGACTCCATCTCCATCAAATTAAGTTCTGGTTGAAACCAACCCTTAAAGCTCTTCCTTGCTCTTGCTAGTCGGGCAGCTCCCCGGAGGTGAGGGAAGGGGGTGCCCAAGCCGAGCCCTTCCTCCCAGCGAGCTCCTCAAGGTGCTGGGTGGAGGAGAGCCGGCCAAGGAGCCCCCTCTCCTGGCTCTGGGAGGCCTTGCTGGTAGGGTTTCAGATTTGGAACCAGATTTTGGGTCTCCCTAAGCTAGAATATCATTCCAACAGATAGGATTCCTCTAAGCCCATTCACGAGGCTGATCTTTACTTGGGTTTAATAAAATATTTAGAGACCTATCGCATTCCAGTCGCAGGCTGAGTAGTACGCTTAATTTCCAAATGCCTTGCTTGGGCTGCTCCTGAATGTGGGTCATTGTGAGAGTTTTACCAAGTCCTCGGCCTTAAGGAATTATCTACTGGAGTCATAGTTATGAAGAGTCACTATGCCATTACGTATTGCAAAAGTTGCAGGCTTAACAATTTGTACATGTGGGTCCTAACCCCATTTACATCCATTCCTTCCTACACAGAATAAAGCCCATGCTACCTTCTTGGTGTTTGTTGAATTGCAAAGCAATTCCCTGCCATCGATTTAAAATAAAACAGCCCTGAGATTTTTCTGCAGACTAAAGCATTCTTTCATCACATGACTTTTTTCAATAGGAGAGCAAAGACGTACAGTCCTTAAGTGACCTCAGTGAATTACATGTATGCCGACATATCACTCTGTGTGTATAAGTGTGCATATTTGTGTATAGCAGCAATAGTTAGTCTTTTTGGTGTTGAGTAAAAAGACTACTACCGTGGTTTTCCTGGTATGGAAACTGGTTGCATATCCTTAGAATTTAGGAGTGGGGATTGGAGGGGCTCTGCCATCATGAAATTATCAGCTAAGGTTGTTATTTAATAATTATATTGCTAGCTGCTTTCTGAGGGATTCCACTGTGTCCATTTGGTTGGGTCTCTGTGGTTCGTGAGGTCTAGACCCTGTAGTTAGGGTAAGTCACACGTTGGTGGCTGTGCTGCTGACCCATTTCCGTTTGCTGAGTTTAATTTTTTTAATGTTTCATTTATGTTTTGAGAGAGAGCAAGTGCATGAGCAGGGGAGGAACAGAGGGAGGGGGAGACACAGAATCCAAAGACTCTGAGCTGTCAGCACAGAGCCCGACGTGTGGCTCTAACCCACGAACCACGAGATCATGACGTGAGCCGAAGTTGGATGCTCAACCAACTGAGCCCCCCAGGCGCCCCGTTTGCTGAGTTTCTATGCAGCCAGACCCCTTTCCACTCCAACACCCCGTCCTTAGTGTCCCCTTTGAATGTGCACATGCATGGGAGTGCGCGCGCACACAGACACACACATATACACACGCATGGTGTCAAAGCCTTGCAGGATTGGAAGTTACCCACTCTTAGTTCTCCTTGGAGCTCTTCCCTGGAAATGAAATCCAGTGGTGCCGAGCACAGTGTGGGTTGAACAAAACTGACAAAACCAACAATGCTTTGTGTCTGATCCACAGGCACAATTTGAAGGGCCACCTTTTTAGGTGGGTCATTTATTTGGCCGGTTTGCGATATCCATAGTTTCATTGCCACTTTTATTTCTTGCAGTCTTATGTGCTGAAAGAGTTGGCCAGATGACTAAGACGTATAATGACATAGACGCTGTCACTCGGCTTCTTGAGGAGGTAAGTGTTTCCGGGGAGGCAAAGAGCCATTTATGATGGCCTGATTGTAACTTAAATTGATTAAAGAATACATTCTGTCTGTCTCAGTGAAGAATTGCCACAACTGGGCCCTCTCGGGGTGTAATGCATTGGCTTTACTTTTCTAACTGGTAGCTGTGTAGGTCTTTGTAGCTGTAACTTTGTACAAGTATGTTGGGTTTTAAAAGGAATGTACTCATGACATTAAAAAATAGGGCTACTTGCTAGAATAACTGGGTTAAGATTTTTAAAATTAAAAAAAAATTTAATGTTTATTTTTGAGGGAGAGAAAGAGAGAGCATGCGCAAATGGAGAAGGGCAGAGAGAGAGGGAGACACAGAATCTGAAGCAGGCTCCCAGCTCTGAGCTGTCAGCACAGAGCCTGGTGCAGGTCTCGAACTCCTGAACTTCGAGATAAGACCTGAACTAAAGTTGGACACTTAACTGGGCCAGCCAGGCTCCCCATATATATTTTTTTAATGTTTATTTTATTTTTGAGAGCGGGCACAAGCCAGGGAGGGGCAGAGAGAGAGAGAGAGAGAGAGAGAGAGAGAGAGAGAGAGAGAAAGAGAGGAGAGACAGGGATCCGAAGCAGGTTCTGCACCGATACCCATGGGGCTCGAACTTGCGAGCTGTGAGATCATTACCTGAGCCAACGTCGGAGGAAGCTCAACCGACTGAGCCCAGGCGTCCCAGCACCACTGGCTTTTGAAAATGGTTCATCACAGACCGTTTCCCTCTGTGTCCATTTCCCCAGCAGCTCCACACTGTCCAGGCTCCCTTGTATTTCCAGCATCCGTTCCTCACTCCGCACACCGTTAGCCGTCAGGTCATCTGAAGGGGCTCTGTCTGGACCTTTCTTTTCTTTCCAAGGCCTCTCCACGCCTCCAGCCCCCAGAGCATCAGCAGTGAGGTTTTGTGTCTCTCTCCGGCTGCCCCATCCCGAGCCCGCTGACTGCTTTGCCCCACCCCCGACACTTAGAGACACTTCGAAGTCCTCCCTGTGGTACCCAAGGCCGCATGGCAGTCACATTCTGAAACCCTTCCAGCTTGCTCCCCGGGACCTGCCCCATCTATCCCTGGCTCATGGGGGCTTTGAAGCTGTCCATCACCACGCCCCGGGTGCCCCCGTGAACACAGGCGTCATCGTGCAATTCGCTTTGTTCTGTTCTGTACTTTTTCTGGGATGCTGCCTCTGTGAGTGTCCACTGCCTGCAGTTCTCGGAGGGCCACGTGATCCCCCACAGGGCGAGATTGGTGTCTGCTTGGACGTCTGAGGATGGCTTGCAAAGGGCCCTGGGAGCACAGCTCTTCGTGCCCAGCCTGGGCGCCAGCAGTCCCCACCCCCAGCCTATCTCCTGAGCAGCTGCCACTCCACGGAGAGCACGCTGCCCTCTTTTGAAAACGAGCTGTTGGAAAGAACACTTGTGGAGGACTTTCCTCGGTGGCTCTGTTGTGCCTTCTCGGTTTTATTTTTAGCAGCTCACCATGGCAATGGTCTGGGCGTCTCTGTGTTTTGTTCATAATGCCATTCTTCCCCTTGTCCTGATAAGAACCATATCTGAGTCACTGCCTTTCCTTGGAACTAGGCGGGTTCCCCGGTTAAAGTCTCCCCGCCTGGGTCACGTGACTGTCATGCCGTGCTGCGTTTTGCTCGGTGTGGCTTTGGCTCCGTTTCCTCCGAGCCTTTGGTTTGCAGGCAGGGTGCGGGGGGCGCGGGGGTGGTGCGCACCAGATGCCAGAGCCCAGCCCACGAGGCCCGCGGGAGGCTTTTGCTTCTGCCTCCGCTGGGAAGAGGACTCTGCTGCTCGCCTTGGCTTCCTGCCGGTGGAGTTACCTTTTGGGGAGGGCTGTTCCTGGGGTCCCTGAGTCATGTGTTTTATCCTGAGATTGGTGAATGAGATGAGTCAGCTGCTCAGCGTGGGAGGCCGCTCCTCTCCGTCCCCAGGGCTGTGTGAGGTGGCATGAGTGCCACTCTCACGAGGGGCTGAGCCTAGTCACAGTTCTTGTCAGCACAGCCCAGGCGGGAAGAGGGAGCGAGCAATCAGAATGAGCTCCGCTTGGCTGCTTTTTCCAAGGAGTGAAGGAACGAGCTCTCTTCATTGAGGATTTCCAAGGGCCTCAGTTATTTATTTGTAACCTGTCATTCTCACTGTCTTAAGCCAGGGGCCATAGCCTAGATGTTCCCGTGTTTTTTATTTTTTATTTATTTATTTATTTTTTAATGTTTTTATTTATTTCTAGGAGAGAGAGAGAGAGAGACAGCATGAGCAGGGGAGGGTCAGAGAGAGAGGGAGTCACAGACTGAAAAAGGCTCCAGGCTCTGAGCTGGCAGTCAGCACAGAGCCCGATGCGGGGCTCGAACCCACGAACCGCGAGATCATGACCTAAGCGAAAGTCGGACGCTTAACCGACTAAGCCACCCAGGCGCCCCATCCCGTGTTTTTTAAAGTAAACACTTACCGAATGTCAGCTGGATGTAATAAATAGGAATGCCTTCATTCCTCTGATTCTCCAGAAGAAACCCAACCTGTCTGTCCCCTTAGGAAAGTAAAAACAGAGTTACTACAGTAAGTTTTTACCTATTGTAACTTTTAGATGAACCGCTTTTAGGTAACTTTTAAGTAGTCTCTACACCCAATGTGGGGCTTGAACCTACAACCTGAGATCAAGCATCACACGCTCTAGTGACTGAGCCAGCCAGGCGCCCCACCTTAGGTAACTTTTAGGCACCACGTAATTTGTTTTAAGTTTTTCATTTCACCCATAAATATTTTTACTATTATTTCTTCTTTCTTTTTTCCTCCTGCAGAGAGTTTTTGTTTATGTCACTATAAAGATTAGATATTTGGTTTAGATGAGGTGAGGGCCGCCCGGCCCCTAGGTTGTCCTGAGGGGGTGCGAGGGGCTTCATCGAGCGCACAGCCCATTTGTTTTTCTTCCCCTGCCCGTCGCTCTGAAGCCCCGTGCGCCGCGGGAAGCCCTCACCTTCGGGTGCTCCGACTGGCCTCGTCCAGCGGACCCTCACGTGATGCTTCCTGCTTGATTTGTGTGCCGTGGGCCTGCACACAGGATGTGGCCCCGGCGTACAGAATGCCTGTGCTTGTGGAGACGTAGCGTGTGCGTGGCGTGACGGGTGCGTGATGGCAGCGCAGGGCAGCGATGCTGTGAAGCAAAGCATGAAGCGCTGGCCGCGTATTTGGTGCGAGGGCTTGTTCTGGTAGGTGGATGTAAGAGGCCTGCGTTCGCTTTGTGGAGACCACGCTTCCAGACGGACACTCGGATTGCGGTTTTAATTGAGGGTTAGCCGGTGGAAACCGCCTGCACAAAATGCTAACTTCGAGTCGGCCTGGAGAGCTAGGTCTCCTCACAGAGTCCCTTTAGGTCCTTTCCCCCAGGGGCCAAATAAGCGCACCTGTTGAGCTAAGTACCCTCCTAGGAAGGCCTGTAACCAGCATGGATATGTACACAGAGAGGAGCATCTCCGTTCATTGGGCAGAGTCACTGGTCCCCTTTGGTCCTTGGCAGGCATGTGAGGGGTCACGGATGGTGGAAATAAGTTGGACGTGTTTGTGGCTCCCTTGATGTGACACCTGGCTGGCTTCCGGAGCGGTGGTGATAGCCAGTTGCAAGTTTCAGGACTGCGAAGACCAAGTGAAGAGTGACCATCATCTGTGTGAGAGAGAGAATGTCAAATCCAGAGTCTCCCCAAACCGCCCTTTGACCTTCAGTGCTCGGCTCATACTTCAGAGAAACTCCCGTGAAAAGTGAGGGAAGATGTGTTGCTAGTGCAAGGAATGATTTGGTGCATATGTGAGAAGTTAGAAGTAAAAGCTGCTTTTTTTTTTTTTCTTTTTTAAATATCATACGACTCTGAATCATAATGCTAGAAGACTTTTCCACGGGTAGCCCCACCTCCCCTCCCCATCTAAGATGAAAACAGATGAGGAAACCAGGTCAGGGGATGTTCAGGCAGAACCCGACCTCTTAGAGTCATGGAGTAGAAGGGTTTTCCCGGAGCAGTTAAACTTGACCAGTACCTGCTGTAAGAAGTGCATCTTTGGTTATGACTTGATACTCACGTATATAAACACATGACAAGCAGAAGCGCAAACATGAGCTAATGCCCTTATTACATGGAATGCACTTTGGTATTTCAGTTTTGTGCCATTGAATTTCATTTAAAACAAAACAGCAGCTGCCATTACTAAAATGAGTCTCAACCTACTGACAGTTTATAAAAAGCTAACCAGGAGTGTACCTGACCCTTGTTAAGCAGAGCGTGTTGGCCCAAGGCCATGTACTGATTTGTCTTTGTCGCCCGTTCAGATGGGACACCAATCAGGAGAGATAATGGGCTTTTGGTTCAGTTTTATAAGGAAATTAGTCATGTCAAGAATCAGAGTTGAACTTACCTGTTAAGTAAGTTACCTGTTGGAACTTTGTTAACACCTTCGGTGTCTGTCCCTTCACTAATGGCACCTCTCTGAGGACACAGGGACTAGCTTTATAAGGATTTCACAAATACCAGAGCTGCTGCAGAGGAATGTTTCTGGAAGCACATGTCTCCTTGTGTTCATTGGATTCTGAGGGTGTCCCTCATTGCGTAGCTCTTGCACGTCACGTGGGTAGAGCGCTGCCCTCCTCTGAGCAGGTGTCCCATGCTGGTGCATGGATGGTGAGTTCTTCATTCCTTTCTCATTCCTGAACACCCTCTTTTCCTCAGTTGACACCAAGCACCCTTGGCTCCTTCAGGAAGCACAGGTGCTTTGAACGTCTGTTCTCCCTTTTGCCTCCCATAGAAAGAGCGGGATTTAGAACTGGCCGCTCGGATCGGCCAGTCGTTGTTGAAGAAGAACAAGACGCTAACCGAGAGGAACGAGCTGCTGGAAGAGCAGGTGGAACACATCAGGGAGGAGGTGAGGAGCCGGCGGCCGGGCCGGGTGGGCTTGGCTCAGGCCCCCAGAGCTGCCGGCCCCGAGGCGGCCACCTGCTGCGCCTTCTCTTCCGGGGGTTGTGGACGGCGCCAGCTGGGGCAGGAACAGCCCTCACAGTCCCCGTCTCCTAAGAGTCCAGACCCTCACGTAGGCTGGGAAGGACACTCGGCACGTGGCAGGGGTGCACACAGGCTAAGACGGCGGTGAGAAGGGGCTCCTGAGGGGGGCCGGCGTGCGCAGGCTGGAGGGGAGCCTGAGGAAGGCAGCGACTGCACGATCTTCCTACAATGTGACTTCATGTTTGTAAAACAGACCAAAAAAATAGCCTGTTGTCATGATGGAAACCCTATCATTTCCATGATACAAATCTTGGCCAAAGGGTATCAGTGGTCAGGGGCAGGGAGATGAAGGCTTTAGGCTTATCTTAAGGGACTGAAGTTTCAGGGGAGTAGAACTGGTTTCCTGGAAGGTCACAGTGTGGGCAGGAGTTGGAAGGTTCTCCAGAGTCAGATGGTGTCACAAGGCTTAGGAGATAGAGCTGGGCCCTACTCTGTAGCTTCTTTTTTTAATATTTATTTATTTTTGAGAGAGAGAATGAGAGAGTGCGCATGCACACAAGCAAGGGAGGGGCAGAGAGAGAGGGAGACACAGAATCCAAAGCAGGCTCCAGGCTCCAGGCTATTAGGCAAGGAGCTCGATGCGGGGCTCAAACTCAAGAACCATGAGATCATGACCTGAGCCGAAGTCGGACCCTCAACCGACTGAGCCACCCAGGCGCCCTGTAATTTCTTCTCCATTATCCTGTGCTTTTAACTGGCAGTTTTAGCTGTGAGGACTTCCATTTGATTTTCTTCTCCTGGTTTAAAAAATTTTATTTATTTATTTATTTATTTATTTATTTATTTATTTTTTGAGAAAGAGACAGAGCATGAGCATGGGAGGAGCAGAGAGAGAGAGGGAGAGAAAGAAACTGAATCTGGCTCCAGCCTCTGAGCTGTCAGCATAGAGCCTGACATGGGGCTCAAACTCATACACTGTGAGATCATGACCTAAGCTGAAGTCGGAAGCTTAACCGACTGAGTCACCCAGGCACCCCTCTTTAAAAAAATTTTTTTTTACCATTTATTTATTTTTGAGAGAGAGAAAGAGAGAGAATCCCAAGCAGACTCCGCACTGTTAGTGCACAGCCCAACACAGGGCTCGAACCCACAAATCCACAAGTCAGCCGCTTCACTGACTGAGCCACCCAGGCGCCCCTCTTCTCCTTTATATTCTATCAGAGACTTTTTGAGTGGGAAGGGATGCCCTTACTTGTGTCTCTTACTTGTATTGAGAACTTTTCCTCATGAAAGCTGTTCCCAGCTGTTGTTGTCTGGGTTTAATAGTTTGCATATGATGAAACAGGTTTGCATCTTTTTTTTTTTTTTTAATGTTTTTAAATTTTATTTCTGAGAGACAGTGTGAGCAGGTGAGGGTCAGAGAGAGAGGGAGATACAGAATCTGAAGCAGGCTACAGGCTCTAACTAGCTGTCAGCACAGAGCCCGACGCGGGGCTCGAACCCACAAACCGTGAGATCATGACCCGAGTTGAAGTTGGACGCTTCACCGACTGAGCCACCCAGGCGCCCCGGTTTGCATCGTTTGAAAGACAAGGTGGAATGTGGTTGTGTTTTGGAGAAGTAGAGTTGACCCCTGCCTTCCTTGCCTCCTGCGGGCGTGACCTGACTTCCCCTTCTCCTGGGCATTAAAGCCTGCTGGCTCAGCCTGGTCAGAGCAGAGGAGCATGCCACCCAGCACCCAATAACTGGTCACCATCGCCCCTCACCTGCTTCCCCACATCACCGCCCTTGTGCAGGGCGTGGGTTCCTCACCCCACACAGACAGCATCCAACTCTTTGGAAATGGAAGTACCTCTTTTTCCTTGGGAAAGCTTTGAATTTGAAAGCTGTAATATGTCCCCCTTTGGTATTTCATTAAGTTGCCGATCTAGATACTGAAACTAAAGCTTTCATGCACATAAAATGTGCTACTCTGTGGAAGCCATAAACACTCGGTTGTGTAGGAAAGCCGAAATCAACCATAGACCCCAAATCAGATTAGAAACAAGAAAGAATTAAAACTTCATTCTAATTCTTGCTTACAGCAGTCGCTCCCTCCATACCGAGTGGTAAAAGGGCAAATGAAAACTTTAAGGCACGGGTTTGTTTATTTTAGACGCCGATTATAAATCCGGTGATTTGCAACAGCTGCTTTAGCAGTAATCAGTGTGGCCACGTCCTGATGTCTGCCTCTGTTCTCCTGTGTCTGAAATTACTATCTTGTGATCCTGGAGTTCAGAGCAAGGCCTGAGCAGGCTTGGCCAGGAGCCCTATGAGGGTGTAGCCGTCACAGGGTGGGGCTGTGAGGGATGCCGAGTGTGACGGACAGACTGCCCACCCAGAGCCGACATCGCCAGGGTCCCATCCGGAGCGCCATTTGGGTTCAGCAGAAATTAATGGCCTCTTTTTTTCACTTGGTAACAGGATCTTTTCCTCTGGCCATTTGCCCAGCTGGTCATCTGGCTACTTGCAAAACCCATATGCTGCCTTGGCCCCCCACATATCATTCTAGAACCTTCTAGTCCCCTCTCACCTCCTCTCTGAACCAAAGTAAACATCATAAATTTAGGCAGAGCGCTTTCTGTCCAAAAAATAATGGACCGTATTTTTCTTAAATGGGGTCAAACGCAACCTCTTCGACGAGCGCAAAACCCGTGACATGCCTTCACTTTTGGTAAGGAACGAAATGTTGTCACCCAGCAGCAAGTGTCGGAAGGAGAGGGGGCATTGTCAGCGCTTGGGGATGAACGGGAGCCCCTGCTGTTTCTGTGCAGGTGTCTCAGCTCCGGCACGAGCTGTCCATGAAGGATGAGCTCCTGCAGTTCTACACGAGCGCCGCCGAGGAGAGCGAGCCCGAGTCCGTGTGCTCCACCCCGTAAGTCTCTGCGGCTGGCAGTTGTCCAGGCCCCTGGACTTGCCTCAGCAGGGTCGCTGCACCGGCCGCGGAGGTCAGCCGCTCCCAGCCTTCCCTGGACCAAGCGCCTCCGTTGCCTCAGACAGATTGATTGTGCTATTTTAGCAGGACGTTGAGCCATTTTGAATGATCTGGCCTGGCCGTTGGCCTGGCGGGTAGAGGGTGATGCCGGGTTCTGGAGCTAGAGATGCCGTGGTGGGCCCCTGGGGCAGAAGATGTGTGGCCTTCTCTGGGAGTCAGCAGAGCCTCACGTCTGGAACGTGAACTCTGGAGTCCTGTGGCCCAAGTTCAGACCTTGGCTCTGTGGCTTACTAATTACGTGCTCTTGGCCACGTTACTTAGCCTCTCTGCTTGCTTCCGCATTTGTAAACTGGAGAGACTGACAGTACTTAGTTTATAGGGTTCTGAGCGTATGTAGAGCACTTAAAGCTGTTCTAGGCACATAGACGTGCATTACAAATATTAAATAGACTTCCAGACATTGGAATTGTGTAGGCTTTGAATAGCTGATCCTGCTGAAGTCATGAGGCAACTGCCAGTGGTAGACGGACGGTTGGGATGTGGGTCCTGAGGGGTGGCGAGCCTGTGTGCCGGCGGGTGCTGTCTTCCTGGGGGGTCACTGTCACACCTGTGTGTTTCATGATTGCTCATCGGAAGAGCCCTGCGGTTCCCCAGGTGCGGGGAACAAATGTCTCTCCCTAGAGTGAGCCTGCACCCTCTCCCCCAGGTTGAAGAGGAATGAGTCCTCCTCCTCTGTGCAGAACTACTTTCATCTGGATTCTCTTCAGAAGAAGCTGAAGGACCTCGAGGAAGAGAACGTCGTGCTCCGATCTGAGGTGAAGTGCGCACCCCTTCCCCCCGTTCCCTGCGGAGGGTGGTGGCCCCCTCCGTCTTGCCTGGCGGGACCGCCGTGGCTACAGTGCCATGTTCGGAGGCAACAGTCCATGGGAGAGCCATCCGTGCTCAGTGCCTAGCCGCACCAGTGTCCGCCAGGCGAGCTGCGTGTGTGCTGGGCATTGGCCCCTGGGGAGCACACGCCCGTCTGGGTGGGAGCCTCAGGGTGGGCCAGAGTGGTGAGCCCCGCTCCTGCATCGAGGGCAGGATGTCTCCGTGCGCCCTCCAGCTCCGGCAGGGAAGTAACGTGGGCCCAGTGTGACAGCCACGTTTCCAGGTTGCTGCAGGTCAGAGATGCTCCAAGGAAACGGCACATGAGAACTTGGAGACCTGTTTCCTAGACGATTAAAAAGGCAGAGCCAAGGCCACTTGGGAGCTCGTGCTTTTGAGTATTTCTGACTGGCTAGTCATTGTGCCAGACACTTCGCCCCTGTTCTTTTCTTCAAATTTCACAGCCGGGCTGGAAGCTGGTTACTTTGCTTCTCGTTTACAGTGAGAAAATCGGGACCCAGGCTGCTAAGTGTTTGATTTGCTAACATGGTGCACGGTAGTGAATGGCAAAGCCAGGATTTGCGAAGCTCTGTGACTCCAACTTCCCCCCCCCCCCCGCCGTAACTTCCCTTCACCCACTGCCCTTGCCTAGAAACACAGATGCATGCAAGTTTAGTACTTTTTGTCTTAATTCAGTGAGTTTATGCTCTCTAGCCAGAGGTGTGGTCAGTCAAGTTGGGGCTGCAAGCCCACCTGAGCTGGCCTGGGGGTCCCTGAAGCCCCTCCAGTAGGGCAGACCACCTTGAACTTGCCCACATGTTGGAAAGAGCCTCATGTCTTGGCCGAACAGGGCTATTCACGAGGAACGGGTGACGTTCTCTTGGACCTCACATCTTCTAGTCCTCGCTTGCTGGTGGGAAACATAAGCCCAGAGCAACCAGCTTTCTCTGCCAGCCGGTGGCTGAGCCAAGACGACGGCCCAGAGTTTTCCATTCCAGTGCCCGCCCCTACGTGCTCCGGTCCTGGGCACACAGTAATTCGGCCCTCTGTCAGAATGCTCAGCCAAAGCAAGAGGGAATCCGATCCCAGCTATAGGTTCCACCTCATTTCAGGAGTAGAGTGTCTCCTTGGGATCCGGCAGCTCAGAGGTACCTTCTTTCTACCTGGGATATTTTCTCTTTTCCCACCTTTTCTGCCTAGGGCAGGTTCTCCAGAGCTGGGACAGCTCTTGGGTCTCTGAACGTTGACGCTTTCATACTGTACCTTGTTTTTACTAAGCTGAATACAGTAGCTCCAGCTCCAACTCTGACCTCATAGGATGGTGCCTCACATAAAACAGGTGCATGACAAGTGTGAGCCATTCCTGTGGGCATCCTTAGAACGTCTGTGGTAGGCGGAGCTGAGTCCTAGACACCGTTGGGGTCACAAAGGGGTCTGTGTCTGCAGTCAGGGACAGACGCAAACGAATAGACATGGATTCAAGGGCGGCCCCTGCAGTGCATATTGCTTTGTGTGGCGCCCTCTGGTGGTACACCGTTTTCAGCTCTGCAGCTGCGCATTCTGATGGACTTTCTGGATTTGAGGGTGTTAATGGATGAAAGGTGGGGAGACGGTGAAAGGCAGCGTCCCAGACCCTTGCTCCGGGCCTCGGCCTTGCCCACCCCACCAGTCCAGATGTGAACGTGGGGCCTCTGACCCGAGCCTTGTCCGCAGGCCTGCCAGCTGAAGACGGAGACCATCACCTACGAAGAGAAGGAGCAGCAGCTAGTCAACGACTGTGTGAAGGAGCTGAGTATGTCCTGGCCCTCACGCTCCCCCACCCCCTCTTCTTACTCTGTGCATCTCCATCACTGTGACCGGACAGATTGGCATCACCCTTGAGAAAGCTCAATCTCCCTGCCAGCCTGGGCTTGGTAGCACTTTTCGTAAAACTAGAGGTGCCCCTCACTGTGATTCATGAGAAATTGGGTGCTAGGTTGTCAGCCAGACATTGTCTTAATTTCCCTCCTCATGGAGATGGATGTCTGATTTCACTATTGGCTTTCTACTGGAATACTGGAGTTAGGTGATGCCTAATTTAAGCCCAGTTACGGAGTTCCCGCATTAATGTGCAAAAACTTTCTCGTGACTGATGTGCACAAGTGGAGGCCACAGTTCTCCACGTTGCAGACAAGCCCTTCCCCCGCCCTCTCCACCGTAAGTTTGCATGTTAAGACAAAAGGGCAAACAGTTTGAGTTTCAGCAAAACACTCAATAGATGAAACACACCCTGTGTCCACGTTTAGTAAAATGAATTATGACTCTGACTGTGGGTTGAGAACACCCAAGGGTATTACACTGTGCAGGTAACAGTTCCTTCTAGAATGGGGGACTTCTAGAATGGGCTCCCCAGGAGCCACACCTGGGGACCGCCCAGGCTGAGCCGGGGCAGGGCAACGGGCACTGTTCCTTCCTTCCTCTGTGTTTTCTCCACTCTTCCCCCTGCCTTGTAACAAAGACGCTTTTTCTGGTGCTAGCCACAAAGAGACTGTTCTCTCTGGGTCTGACTTCCTCTGGGGCTTGTCATTTCGTGATTAAAGGGGACGCCAACGTGCAGATTGCCAGTATCTCAGAGGAGCTGGCCAAGAAGACCGAGGATGCTGCCCGCCAGCAAGAGGAGATCACACACCTGCTGTCGCAGATAGTTGACTTGCAGAAGAAGGCCAAAGCTGTAAGGCTTCCGTTTCTCTGGCTGGTGCAGACGGCATTCGCGCCTCAAGACTGCGCCCTTTAGTTTCATAGTTTAGGAGTTTGTGCTGTCCCTTTGGAGAAAAAGGCTTAGCAGATCCAATAGGAAAAAGTGGGTTGTCCAGAACTGGGGCGGGGGAGGGGGGATTGCATCATTACCACTAATCTTCTAAAAAGGATCTGAATATTAACAGAATGTGTTAAGAAAGGTGCTGTCGATAGGGAGTTTTGGACTTTAACGTTTGAATTTTCTAGTCTAGTATTTACTTGTTCTTACACAGTGCACCCCGTGTGTTCTGCAGCAGAACAATATCCCCTTTTGATTTAAGTTGGAGTTGAAGTTTAAGTTTCCCTGGTCAGACCCTTGCTAGAAGCAAGGTGAGGTGAAGTGCGTCTGGAGAGGGGCCTTAGCTGTGATTGGAGGGGGGGCCCTAGAGCATGACCAAGGGTGTGGGAAAGACTGCTTTCAAAATGTTACAGAAGGGAGACGAAATGTTCACCCCAGGACAAAAGTCTCCTTGTAGAAATGTGATAGGATTGTCACAGATCAGCTCATGAGAGGAAAATGGGGAGCTGCTTCCAAGTCTCTCGGGCAAGGGGGTGACTGGCCCTTCTATGTTGCAGTGTGCCGTGGAAAATGAAGAGCTGGTGCAGCATCTGGGGGCGGCCAAGGACGCCCAGCGGCAGCTCACGGCCGAGGTGAGCGGCTCTCCCTCCCTTCACCAGGCCCAGCCCAGTTCTCGGCCTCCCCCTCCCGGGCTGGGGGTCACCAGTATTCTGAGTCGAAAGTCATCCCAACTGGCCCGTTGGCGCTCACACCGTTACTGCCGTGAGCGCCCACCCCCGCTGCGTGTCTCCATAAGTGAGACGACATGTTGCTCCGCACATAAAGGAGCCTGTTCAGACGTGTGGCTAGAAACGAGGGTGTGGCGACCTGCTCTCCCACGCGTGCAAAGATACTATCTTAAAACCATTTTTAAATTTTTTTAAATTCTTCGGTTTTTCAAGTTTTTATGTGAGCATCATCGGCACACCCCGTTAGAGTCATTTCAGGAGTACAACACCGTGATGCGGCGTCTGCTCTCGGCGAGGTGTGGCCACTGTCACCGTACGGCGCTGCTGCAGTACCACTGACTGTGTCCCCTGTGCTGTGCCTTTCAGCCCCGTGACTCCACATTCCGTAACGGGAAGCCTGGGATCTCAGTTGCCCGGTGTTAGAATGCACGGGAGGTTTCTGAGCCCATCCGCACACCCCCGGGTGGAAGCCAGGCCGGGCCTTGAGGGCTCTCGGTGTCCAGCTTCGGGGCGGAGGGCAGCCGGCCCTGACCCTGCTCGCTTCTCACTGTCCCGCAGCTGCGTGAGCTGGAGGACAAGTATGCGGAGTGCATGGAGATGCTCCACGAGGCGCAGGAGGAGCTCAAGAACCTCCGGAACAAGACCGTGCCCAACACCACGTCCCGCCGCTACCACTCCCTGGGCCTGTTCCCCATGGTGAGCGCCCACGGGCTCCGTGGCCCCCCTCCAGCCCAGCGGGGCGCAGGGGTGCCCTTGGTGGGGAGGCGGTGTCGGTTGGCGGGGGGGTCTGGAGTGAGGTCCTTCTTTGCAGGAGGCTTCTCGTCCTACAGCTTGGCTCTAGATGCGAGTGAGGCTCCCTGACTACGTGAGGCTGATTCGGCCTTTCCCAGCCCTCTGACTCCGTCGTTTTTTCCTTCTCTTGTCCTAAACTGGTAAATTTCGTAGGAACCTCAGATGTTTGGAAGATGTTATTCATACATTATTATCTTCCTGATCTTGTTAGAGTATGAGCGATTTTGGCTTCACCGTGCATTCCAGAGTTCTTAAATTGCCCATTCAGTTCTGCTGGTTTTTTCTAGGCTTAAAAAAAATTTTTTTTTAATGTTTGTTTTATTTTTTGAGAGAGAGAGAGAGCGAGCGAGCATGAGTGGAAGAGGGGCAGAGAAGGAGACACAGAATCTGAAGCCGGCTCCAGGCTTTGAGCTGTCAGCACAGAGCCCGACGCGGGGCTCGAACCCACTAACCGTGAGATCATGACCTGAGCCGAAGTTGGACACTTAACTGACTGAGCCCCCCAGGCGTCCCTTGTTCTAGGCTTATTAATCATTCTCTTGGTGGTGTTTAGTATCTGTGATCTGAAAAAAGATCTCCTCCACTAGGAGCTGCATTTACATTTCTACAAAATGATTTCCCCATAGTTTTCTTTCTTAGCTCTGGCCTGATCTCTTTCATGTGTGGGCTTTGAGGAAACATGGTAGAGAAGCAGGTTTTCCGGGTTGGCCCCTCCCTGGTGGAGTTAGGCAGCACAGGGCAGGCCCCCTCTGCCGGGCATTTCCCTGCTCACCTTTGGTGAGCTTCCTCATTGTACCTCCTTCTGTCAGACGAAAGCCCCTTGGAGGTGGGGACCGTATCTTATTTGCTCCTTTCCTCCTTCGCTCTGTCAGATAGTCTGTTCTCTGCACTGTGCTTGGCGTGTTGTAGAAGTGTAGATGCTTAGCAGATACCGGGTTTGGACGGGTGGGTACATAGACTGAAGAACGAACTGACGAGAACTTTTATATTCAGGCCCTATTTCTGTGGTTTGACGAAATACTGTAGTCTCTTTGAGGAGAGAACTTTTGAGAGAAATACTCCGGAATGAGATAGGAGTAGATGGCAGCTTCAGTGTTTATGCGACTCGGTCCCTTCCGAATTTGGCCTTTCCTTGGGCTCTCTTCACACCCACTCCCCATTGCAGACTCCAGCCACCCCTGACCCCAGTTATCTGGCCCACGTTGCCTCAATCATGATCTCCTTTCCTTTTTGCTTATATATATATCAGAATTGGCTAGGACGATATCTCTCTCAGCTTGATTGAAATTTAATGAAACCAAAACAAAAGAAATGTAACACAGCTTTCCAGGGAGCAGATCCAGTATGTCCAAGAATCCCGGTCACGGGATTTAAGAACATCCTATGTCCCAGATTCCTTGACCTAAAGCTGATAACACTCAGCTCAAAGACTCCTAGGCGGCGATGTACATTCCCTGCCTCAGTTTCCCTCCTTCCTGGCTTCCCATCTTGGCTTGGTGACCTCCGGGGACATCGTATTTCCCATGCACTTAGGATTCGCTCCACGGCATTCCCTACCCACAGGGACAGACCTGTATTTTAAAACAAAGCTATGACATAGCAAGGTCCAATTAAAAATCTGTATTTGGGTTTCTTCAGCAGAGATTCTCAGCTGCTGTTTGCCTTCTTCCGTAGCTGTTGGCACAGCTCAGTTTTTTGAAGATGGCTATTTTTAACGTGCACTGTGTATTAAAGGTATTTAAGGCAAACTGAGTGGTGCCACGCCTGTGTTTCTGGAGCAGAACACCAGACCTGCCCCCCTCACTCCCAGCCTCTCTAACTGCTGATGGAACAGTGAGTAGCACTTTCTGCCCGAGTAGTACATTCCCACCTCCTGCCCTGGGATCCCCACACAGGACTCAGGGGCCCGTGAACTTGCGGGAAGGTCACATCTTTTATTTTCATTCACCCCTGATCGTTTCCTTCTCATACGAAGGTAGGCAGTAAACCTCAGCGATGAGCACCCTGTGGTGCTGTCATCAGTTGAAATCGTAGCTGCTATCATGGCACATTTCGGTTGTAAATGTCTCAAAATCCCGTTGGTGCTGAGCTCAGCTTCAGAAGCCAGATCCTGTGTGTTACTGTTTCACGCTCATCATTGGTAACATTCTAGTAACGAGTCCAGTACATCTGGCTTCCTTTTTGTCTTAATTGTTTTATTCACTTATAAATATTACTCTGAGAAGGGGTCCACCACTCTCCCAGACTGCTAGATGGGATCATGACCAAAGTCAACAGAGCCTCTTTGCGGATTCCTCCCTGCATGGCCTTCAAATTGGTAGTTTGGTATCTTATCTCTCCTAAGTTGTATGAAGACCTTTTCCTCATGCAGAGCTCTGAACGTAAGCTATGTGGTGAATTACAGCAAGAAGAAAACTAAACTGGGGGCCGCCTGGGTGGCTCAGTCAGTTGAACGTCCAACTTTGGCTCAGGTCATGATCTTGTGGTTCGTGAGTTCAAGCCCCATGTCAGGCTCTGTGCTGACAGCTCAGAGCTTGCAGCCTGCTTTGTATTTTGTGTCTCCCTCTCTCTCTGTCCCACCCCTGCTCATACTCTCTTTCTGTCTCTCAAAAATAAATAAACATTGGGAGAAAAAAAGTAAACTGGGGATCCTTGGGTGGTTCAGTTGGTTGAGAGTCAGACTCTTGAATTTGGCTCAGGTCATGATCTCAAGGTCATGACATCAAGTCCCGTGGTGTCAGGCTCCACCCCGAGCATGGGGCCTACTTGGGATTCTCTCTCTCTCCCTCTGTCCCTCCCCTGCATGTATGTTCTTTCTAAAATAAATAACAAGAATGAATGAATGAATGAATAGTAACCTGGCTTTAAAAAACGTCCTGTTCACCCAGGGAAACCTTTTACAACATGGGTTATGTTGAATGGCAACCTGTAGGTAATAATTACTAAATAAATTGTCCATTTACGAACAGGGATTGAAAACAAGCCCACTAACCCGTTGTTGAGCCAGCTTCTCCTGACCCCTGTCACATCTCCCTACTTGGTCCCAGCTTCCAGACGTCCCTGACTGTGGGGCTTGGAGAGGGACATCTTGGAGTCCCCCTGCTCTGTCTGCTGGGGAGCCATTGGCCACATGTGGCCATGCAAATTTAAATCCACTGAAATTAGCACAGTAAATTCAGGTTCTCAGTCACACTGACCGTGTTTCAAGTGCTCAATAGCCACCTGCGGCCGGTGGCGCCTGCAGTGGACAGTGCAGAAAGCACATTCCTACCATCGCAGGAAACCCGTCGGTTAGCACGGAGTTAGCCCTTCCCTTCAGGCTGTCCTGGGCGGTGTCCTCCTCCAGGGCGCCAGCAGGTGCTTTTCTGCACACAGCTGGTGCTCCGGCTGGCACCCGCCTGCGTCAGCGTGTGGGATTGCCTGTCAGGCTCTAGCTCATACGGTGAGGAGTGGTGGGTGGCTCAGGGAGGAGTTGGGTCCCATCCGGGAAGTGAGAAGTCATCCGTGCCAGGCCTTCCCCCGACCCACAAGGTTCATGACCTACCTGGAGAAAGATCTAGGTGGACTCACTGTTCAGGGACCTCGCAGGGGCTTCGTGTGTTTGGTGCTTTCTAGGGGGAGGAATGAAGGATTACTAGTGGAAACGAGGTGTGAGCTGGGTGTTAGAGGCAGGTGGGCAGGGGGCAGTGGTTGGTGGGGAGAAGAGATTTCCTTGCAGGGGCTATAGGGCCACAGGAGCAGAGGCTCAGATGACAGTGCTCACGACTCAGGTCCCCTCCTCCGTAAGTTCCTGCCTCTCCTTGTGGGCAGAGTCACAGCTCTGTACTTTGGCCCAGGGAACATGCGATTTGCTCTCAGAGCCTTAGCTGCACGGGAGCGCCGGGGCTTAATGCCCAGTGCTCCCCAAGAACTGCTCCGTCCAGGATCTGCCGTGGGGATTGCTCGGTCAGGGTTTTCAGCAGTGACGAATGCCGTCAGCCTGTGTCACAGGCTTCTGAGACTTGGGTTGACACTCCTATGGCTGGCAGCTGTGTACCTCTTAGAGACAGAGTGCTTGGATTGCTGTGTGCGCTCAGTGTGTTTTCTGCTTTTCTCAGGACTCTTTGGCGGCAGAGATCGAGGGAACGATGCGCAAGGAGCTGCAGTTGGAAGAGCCTGAGTCTCCAGACATTGCGTACGGCCGCGTTCTAAGCTTCCCAGAGACTGCCTCCCGCCTGTGGTCATCAAAACTAGCGACCTTCGGGCCTCAGACCACCACCAGTGATCACTGTGGTCCTTCCGCAGATTCTGATCCAGATTAAGGGAGATAAGGCAGTAGTAGCCCCCAGCTCTTCTTACTAAGTTTCAAAGAAAGATTATGAACTTCTAGAAAGTCGAGTAAGGAGAGAGGGGTTTCCTCTCTTTGTTAATACAGGCTCTGTCTTGTCACCACCGCTTGTTTTTATCTTTCCTTTCAGTGAAAAGCGGTACTTTAAACATTTTCCTTGTCTATTAGATCAGGAAGAATGGGATGCAGTAGCAAGGGCCCTTTAAGGGATGCAAAGGCTTCCGCTTCCTTTCTGGATACGTGTAGGGATATCGGCAGCTACCAGCTCTCTTCCTAACGTGAGCTCTTGTGCTAGGTCTGCCCTGAGGTGTTTCTAAGGAACCTGTGGATCCGATTTCACTGTGTATTTTCTGTACCTGAAGCCCACAGCCAGAACTGAAATGGGGCCTGGGAGTGACCACAGTCCCTTAGCCTCGGTGCATGTGTGGGGCCCTCTGCATCCCAGAGGGAAGTGGCCCTTATAGCAACATGCCTACCCTTGTCTCCTTAAAAAGAAACGGTTCCACTCTTAGAAATAGCAGTTGCTAAAAAAATATTAGTCTGGTGTTTATCATCTCCTTCTAGAAGTTGAAGACTTACTTTGTCTTTTTTTTAAATAAATATGAATGGCCAACACATACTCATTCTACAGATATTTCTGGAGCCCTGTTATGTCCCGAGCTGTGAACACTGCTCTCTTGGACTTTACATTCTAGTGACCATCTTGAAAGAGGAAAAGTATCTTGGAGACAGAAGGCCTCCTTAAGTATTTATATTTGTGGGTTGAGCCTAAGGGAGAAAAAAGCAGCAGCATCTTGCTATCATCACCTTTAGGTCACAACCATGTATTAGAGCCCTGAATCCAGGGGGCACCGAGTCTCTCGAGTCCAGCCAGCACCCTAAGACACACTGAAGGCCCAGGATGGCACATTGCTTGGGGGCTCATGGGGGCCGGCTGCCTTGTGGCTCCTCAGATGGTAGTTTGGGGAAGGTTGGACCCCACAGTCATTCCTGCATTTGTTTATTGATGAATCATGCTGTGCATTCCCCCCAGTCACCAGAAGCGAGTCTTCGAGACGGTGAGAAACATCAACCAGGTCGTCAAGCAGAGGTCTCTGACCCCGTCCCCCATGAACATCCCCGGCTCCAACCAGTCCTCAGCCATGAACTCCCTCCTGTCCAGCTGCGTCAGCACCCCGCGGTCTAGCTTCTACGGCAGCGACATTGGCAACGTGGTCCTGGATAACAAGACAAACAGCATCATCCTGGAAGCAGAGTCTGCCGACCTGGGGTGAGCCAGCCCGGAGGTTTTATCCGGCCGTTCGGGGGAGAGGCAGTGTGTTTGGGTGGAAGTTCAGTCATCAGAAGAGGCAGGCTGATAAAGAGTCGGCTGAAAAGTCTGGGCCTTTCAGTGTTTTCATCTGGTTTAACAACGCTCTGCGTTTATGCTCATTCTTGATTCTGGGATTTGCAACCAGCTGTACCACAGGAAGTCTGCTTCTCTGTCACATGCTGAAGGGGAGGGTAAACGAGTAACTTTTTCTGTTAATCTTCACTGTTGAGCTGCAGAACAGACATTTGTTTCATGAGCCCTTTGGTAGCTTGGATGTTTGAAAGGTAGAGGAGGACTCAGGTTCTGAGTCCTGGCCAGAATCTAGTTTGCTTTGGAAGGTGGGGTGCTGGGCACCCTCCAGGGTGCCTGCCACACACCTCACGTCTCTGGGGTGGGGCTTCCTCAGCAGTGGGCAGTCCTTTGTCCTACGGCTCTGCAGACTCATGCCTGCACACACACGCATGCGTACACACACACACCAGACCAGCTGTGGTGTGCACCCTTTTTATGGGATAATAAAATTGGTTCTTCCAATGGGTTGTGTCAGAGGGGAAACTGCTTAATATTAATTCAAGAGGGCAGAGAAATGCCCCTTAAGAAAGGGGCGCCTGGGAGGCTCGGTTAAGCATCCGACTTCAGCTCAGGTCATGATCTCAACAGTTCGTGGGTTCGAGCTCCGCGTGGGGCTCTGTGCTGACAGCTCAGAGCCTGGAGCCTGTTTCAGATTCTGTATCTCCCTCTCTCTCTGACCCTCCCCTGCTCACGCTGTCTCTCTCTCAGAAAAAAAAAAAAAATTTTTTTTTAATTAAAAAAAGAGTGCCTTTTGAACCAGTGGCCCTTCTGGTAACTAGGACTTCCTGCCTGAAGAAGGCTTCCTCCTTAAGGGCTCATGAGGGAGATGTTTATAGCAACGGAATTTTTTTATGTAGCACGTGCACACTTTCATTACATCGTAGTGCTCTCCGTGTACCTCCCAAAACACCCACCAGAGGAAGTTAGTTCTTCCCGGCAGTCATTTAGGTCCTGCTTTTTGCCTGAGTTTCAGCCGCGTGCCTTGTCAGCTTCCCTGTCCATCCTGCGGCCACTCCGACCTGTGCGCCCCTGTGCACCCGGCAGTCGGGCCACCCTTGCAGCCTGCACCCTGCACCGCGCCCGCTGCGGGCGCCCCGCGCTCAGCCCCACCTCCCTCCTTTTGCAGGAACGGCGAGCGCAGCAAGAAGCCCGGGACGCCGGGCACGCCCGGCTCCCACGACCTGGAGACGGCGCTGCGGCGGCTGTCCCTCCGCCGGGAGAACTACCTCTCCGAGCGCAGGTTCTTCGAGGAGGAGCAGGAGCGGAAGCTGCGGGAGCTGGCGGAGAGGGGCGAGCTGCTCAGCGGCTCCCTGACGCCCACGGAGAGCATCATGTCCCTCGGCACCCACTCCCGCCTCTCCGAGTTCACCGGCTTCTCCGGCATGTCCTTCAGCAGCCGCTCCTACCTGCCCGAGAAGCTGCAGATCGTGAAGCCGCTGGAAGGTGATCCCCGCGGGCCTCGGCCCCTCTCCACCCTCCTCGGCGACCGCCTGTGGTCCCTGATCCACCACCGGCAGGCGGGCAGCCTCTGTAACACCTACTCCTTCTTCTTCCGAGACAGCCTCCCGCGCTGCTGGTTTGAGTTCCTCTGACCCGGCGCCCCGCGCGCGCCCGGTGGGGGCAGGTGCGGGAGCGCGCGCGCCTGCAGGCCCGGCTGACCTTGGCCGCTGAGGCCAAGGACAGGGAACAGCGTTTCCTCCACGCTGGTTTCCGAGTCCTCACGCCTTTGCAATTAGAACCTTAGAAGGAAACCTCTTTGGGGAGGCCGAGGCCCTGCTAAGGTCCTGGAAAGTTATTCCGGTCTCGCTTGGGGTCCGAGAAGCATGCGTAATGAATGCTTTGGCCGCTCCGAAACGCTGGCTTCAGGCAGGCGCAGAGCAGCGCAGGAAGTAGTTTTTTCCAGTAACCACGCGAAAGCGATTTGCAGTTTGTGGGCTCACACGGTTTGCTCCGATCTTCAAGTGAAGAGGGTGTGCGCCTGCACCTCCAGAACTGGAGAGGGGGCATGGGGGCCAGTGAGTTCATGCCTCCTTAAGCCTGCCTTTCCTGGGGGTGATTTACTTTTCAGTTCCAGGGACACCCCAGATGATTAAACTGGCAGATTTCACCTTTTTTCTTTCTTTGTTCTCTGGATATTATAAAATGCCCTACCTTTGCTTATCAGCACCCGGGCAAGAGCCACCAAGTGTTGGTATTTTTCAGTTTTGACTCCTTTGGTTTGGAAGCCCGTGTGAGTCTGAGGTTTAAGAGGGCATGTTAGAGGGAATTTCTGTATTACTTTTCTGATACAAAGCCTGATCAGAATCTGGGTGAGGCTGTGCTTATCACTTTAGACCGATATGCTTAAGGAGTCATTTTAGAAATGTATTCTTGATTGCCACCCCCACGTTTAATACCACAGATATACTGTTGATATCCTATATGTATATCTTTGCTTTCGGCCTAAAAAGATTAGGATTGTTTTCACCCCATAAGAACCCATTTCTGACCCGTTGCAGGCAGAACCCCCCCCCTGTTGAGAATGTGTGCTGTAAAATGAGGGTGTGCTTGTTAAAGACATAAGACTTAAACTGGGTCCTCTAGTTTCCAAAGGAAGGAAGAGGGTGGGCTGGTGTTCTTTCTTCGTATTTTTTAATTGTATAATTTAGGCCCTTATTAGATTTCAGAAAAGGGATGGCTCATTTTTTTTAATTGTTTATTCAGTTGTGAGCTTGGTGATTGTTTCCTGATCCGTAATTATGTCTGTTTTTCTTTCAATAAAATCTTCCATTTCTGCAATTTTACTTTCTGCCTTTCTTTTTTTTTTTTTCTCCTTTGTCTCTTAAAGCTCATTGGAATTATCATCTCTGTTTTGTCTGATTTCTGTATTTGACTTTGTATTTCATCAGATCATCTAAGAATATGTCTTTGGATTCATTTTCCAAGCATATTTCAGAAAGAGATTATTAAAATTTTATTTCAACCAATTCATCTTTTTTTTCTTTCTTTCTTTTAATCTTATGACTTAGTATTTTTGTGTCAGTAGAATAAGAGGAAATCCCATTCGATTTGCTGGGTGAGTTTCGCGGATAGTACTACCCTGCTCACCAGGAAGCTAACTCACCACCATTAAGAAGTCATATCTTAATCACGTGGACTGTGATGCATTCCCATGCTAGAAGATCCCTGTCCTCTACTTAGTAGTTCTCTGACTTCTTAGCTGTTTCAGATACAACCAGTATTTCCTTTCTTCCTTCCCTCCACAATTATTTTTTGGGTTTCTGTGTTTAATACGAGAGGGTGGAGTGCCGACACAGAAGTCTGCCTGACACTGCGTTCAGCTCATCTCTGGGCATTAGACAAATTACCTCTTTGAGCCCTGTTTCCCTTATTTGTGAAATAAGGCTTCCGTCTGCCACACAGAAGCGTGGTGAGGGGCACATGTGATGTGTTATGTATTATGCCTGGCACCTAATAGGTGCTAATTGAAACTTAGGTTCCCCACACACTTGTCCCTGTTAGAGCAGCTCAGGTCTAGAGGGTGGTCTTACCAGTGCTGAGAACGGGGACCAGCGTTGTGCTGGGGCTGTGTTCTTACATCCTCCGTTTCCACTGGCCTGCTCAGAAGCTGATAGGACTCTGATCTTCAGTGGCCCAGGTAAACGTACCTGGGTGAGGCCTCTGGAGATTGGCTGGGATCATAGCAGATAACCAATCTGTGTCTTCCATCTGTGTCTCCCTTACCTTCATCTTGCTATCTGCTCATTGGTGCCAGCCAGAATAGCCGGACTTGGTGTTTAAGGTCAGCACTCTTGTCTCTTCATCTTACATTAGGTGTTTTAAGCGGGTGAAGACCAAACAAAACTTTTCAGACGAGAAGAGAGAGCCCTGTATTAAAAAGCTGAGTCGGGCAGTAATTTTCCCCCCTCTTCCTTTGTGATTAATTAAAACCAAGATGGTATTTCCCCCAAAACAAGGTAGTATGTAATTAGGGGACAGCATGTACTTCTCAGCTAAGCTATACATTATCCAACAGGTTCCCCCAGCTACTCCTCTGACATAAATGGATTTGGTTTTCTTCTCCTTTGATGATACAAAAACTTGTAGCCAGAATGGTGGGATGTGGAGGAAAAGCAAACAGAAAGGTGTGGTGACCGTAATTGTTTCCCTGCTGTGCATGCCCTCGTTTCATAGAGCTTCGTCTTGGTGCCAACTAGGAACACGGAAGTTCCTCTTTCCCTGCCCCCAGCCCTGTTCTCATGTGTTTGGGGGTGGGGGGTGGTAATGGCAGGTAGCTAATAGGGCGGTGATTCTTCTTCTGCTTTGTGCTTGACAAATTAAGGAAGCCAGGCTGGGGCGTGGAGGACAGGGATGAGGCAGCTGAGGTTCTAAATAAGATGCGGTTCCTACTTAATTTTTTTTAATGTTTATTTTGCTTTTGTGAGAGACAGAGCGTGAGCAGGGGAGGGGCAGAGAGAGAGGGAGACACAGAATCAGAAGCAGGCTGCAGGCTCTCTGCTGACAGCTCAGACAGAGCTGACGTGGGGCTCGAACTCACAAACTGTGTGATCATGGCCTGAGCCGAAGTCGGATGCTCAACCGACTGAGCCACCCAGGCGCCCCACCTATTTAATTTTTAATTTGGCAGCCATATCCGGCAGGACTTCAGGCAGCCAGGAGAGTGGTAAGAATTCCTACATGGTGGTCCCAGTCAGTGGCCAGGGAAGTGAGGAAGTGGGCTGTTTTGCCCAGGTGTCGGACTCAGGAAACCTTCCTGGGGCCTCCGCACCAGTCAGGAATGGAAATGGTCTGTGAGCCCCACAGCCTGATGTAACTCAGATAACAGGGTTGTGAAGGCCTTTGCTAATGGTCACTTTCGCAGGACAGAAGACACCCGTGTGAGGATTGAAAAAGCCAGGGAGGTGTGTGATTGATCTGATTTCTGAGAACTCACTCACGGGAGGCGTCCTCACTGCTGGCCGAGAGACAGTATATGTCGTTTAAGACAAGGGACCCTGGAGCCAGCATGGGTTTGAATCCCAGATTAGCCACTTACCCGTTTTTCAGCCTCTGGCAAGTTACCTGACCTTCCTGAGCTCAGCTATAAAATGAGGGCGACAGGATTATCATGGTGATGAAGTGAGTTAATAAATGTAGACCTCGTAAGAGTGCCTGGCACTTAGTAAATGCTCCGTAAAGGTTGGCTCTTCCTAGGTGAGTCAGAGATGCATGAGACAGGGGTAGAAATCCAAGAAGGATGCATTTTTCAGCATAATCTTTCCATTGCAGTCTCACTAAATTCCCTCGGCTCTGCCTACTCAAGAAATGCAGATAACCCCATGTCCAAGTGCCACCTCTTGAACTCCAAACAGCAAACCCTTTGTAGCCTCCTTTCTCTCTCGAGCCCATGGCTGGGGTGGGAAGAGATGAACCGATAATAGTGGAACAGATAACTCTGTTGACTGGGACAGTTGTCCAGACCCAGACCCCTGGCTCCCTGAGTTCCTTCCTAGCTCGTTGTAAACACCTCAGCCCCTTTCAGAAGGATGAGGACCTTTAGCACTTCTTGACATGGCCCTTCACTTGCCAGTATCAGTCAGCTGTCTTCCGCTTCCAAAAATAGAGGTGACGTGGCCACTCTGTACCTAAGGATTGGCCATCGTGCTGCAAGACCAGCCTGTGCTGTCCCAAGCTGGAAGCTATAGGTCTTGTTAAGGCCTCTCCCCGGTGCTCTGGTTTTCCAGGATTCTGCCTGTGTGTCCAGTGAGTGCACAAACAAGGGGCTCAGTAGGTATTATGAATGTGGGTCTCCAGGGGTGGCTCGCGAAATTGTCAGCAGCTGTGTGTGTGTCTTTTGGCGGTGGCCTCGGACAGCCACCTAGAAGTTTTACCGCCCACCACTTACGCTTCTCACTTAGTCTGGTTTTCTGGCTGCAGCACTGATGTCCTTGTTTATACACCCGTGGACTTTGGGAGGCAGGCAGTGTGAGACTGAAAGAACCTGGCTTTTAGCACTGACCTCTGGCTGTGCCACCACTCAGGGACTTTGAAAAATTATCCACCTTCAGTGAACCTCAGTTCCCTCATCGGAGGGGGATTGGAACAGTGAGTTGATGTAATACACAGTCAAAGAAGCTGCTGTACAGACATGCTCAGTACAGGGTAGCTTAAAAAAAAAAAAGAGGCTGTAGCATCTAGGATTTGGTATCCCACAAGTGGGTTTCAGCTCATCTACACAGCCCTTGCCGGTTACACACACTGGCACTTGCACGTGAGCTCCCTTTGAGGGTAGAGTCCATGAGCGCCGCTTGCAAAGGGTCTGAGAATAGAGACCACAGTTCTGGGCCAGGGTTTCTCAGTCTCTGCCCTGCTGACATCTGGGGCTGGGTCATTGTGTATTGTGAGGGCTGTCCTGGGCATTGGAGGCTGTCACATCCCTGGCTCTACTTGTAAGATGCCCTTAGCACTCTAGCTGTCCCCACAGTGGTGACAGAAATGTCTCCAGATGTTACCAGCTGCCCCTCGTTGAGAACCACTGCTCTGGACATCTCTTAGCACCTAGTGAGAGAGCAGGGGTGTGGTGCTCTTTCATCATACGAGCCTCTGTATTATCTCCCTTTGCACTGAGGATATTTTCTATGTAGATGCAGTAGATTCAGGGTAAGTAGGTTGCCTTTAAAACTGGGGCAGACCTCAAAGTGGGTGACTAGGGACTGTCCTAAACATGTATTAGCAGCATGTCCGATGTTCCTCCTTTAAGTGAATTTGAAACTGCCCACTTACAGAATCCTTTCCAGACTCACTGGCCGAGATCGCTTCCCAAGGAGTTCCTTCCCAGCAGCATGTTGGAGGCAGCACACTCACTGGGCACCCCGCAGGGTCTGGAGCTCCCCCGCTGAGGGGGGTTCCCCACCTAACAGTTCACATTCCGGGACTGACCCCTGACCCCAGTGTCTGCCGCCGTTTTCCTTGTCTTTCCTCCTGACTCCTGAGCTGCTGGCCCCTCACTGATTCATCCGTAGAATGGGGATAGACACCCAGCCTCACGGCCCGTGCGAGGTGTAATCAATGTTCCAGAGGGGAAAAGGGTTGCTTTTCAAAAGGCCAGTGGATGGGGCAGAATCCCAGGACATAGCCACACGCCAAGGCTTCTGAGATGTTCCTCAGTAAATCTACTTCTCAACCCAGGTCGGCCAAGCACCCTTGTTCTTGGAACGCTTTGCTTCATGAGCACCCATGACAGCCTCGAAGTGCTCAGGGACACGGTCCGATGTTATTACAGACCTAGCACGATGTCATCTGAGTCCCGGGGTCTGGTGTCACCGAGGAGATCTGCTCCTCTGCCTCAGACCTCTGTGTGGACTTGCGTGCTCCTCACCCACGCCTGGTTCACACCTTTCCCTCTCCCAGACCCGCAGCTTGCCAGTGTTGCTGGCAGGAAACAGAAGCCCCAATAAGTAAAGGAGGCGACGGTCGTGCCCACGCCGATCTCCGTGTGCTACTCTAATCGCCTTTTGCTTCTCTTGTGTCGTGGGTCCTGGGGTGACCTGGTCTTACTCCACCTCTGCTTCTGTCCCCCCTGTTCCCCGCGGTGTGTACTTGGCGTAGAATCGGTACTCATACCCGCACCCCCTTTGTTCTTGGTCTTGCTTATTTTTTTCCCTCCTCTCTTGCTCCTACGTTGATACAGTGTTGGATTTGGGGATTGACAGTCGGTTGACCAAAACAGTGTGTCACCAGACATCCTTGCCACGCCGTGTGGCTTTCATTTTACTTTGTAAAAAGCTCCGTTTCTGATCCCTTCCATTGGTGCCCCTCCTAGGCGTGGCAGGGTGACTGCCCGTCACGCGGTAGCCAGGGCCAGGGCCAGTCCGCCGGTGTCCCTGCCAGAGTTCGCCCACGGGGCTCTGGGCCTGCCCCGGGTCACGCTCTGCACTCTGAGGGTGGTGACAGCCGCCAGCTTGGACTTCCATCCTAACCCTGTCTTCTCCCTGTGCCCCCTTCTCTGCTCTTTCTCCCACAAGGCTCTGCCACCCTTCACCACTGGCAGCAGTTGGCCCAGCCCCACCTCGGGGGCATCCTGGACCCCCGGCCCGGTGTGGTCACCAAGGGCTTCCGGACACTGGACGTTGACCTGGATGAAGTGTACTGCCTTAACGACTTTGAAGAAGACGACACAGGTGACCACCTTTCCCTCCCGGGCCTAGCTACCTCCACGCCAGTGCAGCACCCAGAGACCTCAGGTGAGGGGTCCCGAGCACGCGTGACTGTCTCAGGCAGCAGAAGTTACCCACGCCGGCCTCAGGCCTTCCCAGAGGAGATGCAGGAGCCGCCAGCGGCCGAGGAGGAGGAGGAGGAGGAGGAGGAGGGGTCTGGTGAGGGCACCGCCATAAGTCCTATAAACCTGGCACCTTTACCGGAGGCCGAGTTCTGGGCCATTCTCACCTCTGTTCCGAGCACCATCCGTAGCGGCTCTCTGTCTGTAGCTTCCGCTCGTCTGTGTGGGTGACAATTAAAGCCTTTCCATCGTGCGGTTCTGTTTTTTAACGCAGAGTCTGATGCCTCCTTTCTGTAACAAGTGGGTGTGGCTCCCCGCCCGTGTTGGAGGTGCATGGCCCAAGGGGGCTCCGGATGGGGGAGCAGGAAAGGCTGCTAAAAAGAAGTGGATTGCTGCCCTCCCCCGCCCCCGCCCCACACACCAGCTCCCCCCTTCCTGTTGGGGGTCTCTCCCCGAGTCTGGGAGGCTGGCGGGGGGGGGGGGCGGTGGAGAGCAGATTCTCAAGTCCTGTGGTGATTTCCAAACTGAGCTGAGCACAGTTGGGCATTTTAAGGAGGGAATTAGGAGCGCGGGGTCACTCCCATGGTGAAGGAGAGAATCTGTCCCCACGCAGAGCATCAGAATAGGAAAAAGCCCAGAAGGTATTCAGGATTTCAGACAACATGTGGATAGATCAGCCTTTTTACATTTCTGACTTCGATAAAGGTACATGCATTTTCTTTCCAGCTCACACATGTATTCAGAGCAGATTTTTAAAAACATTTTTTTTAATGTTTTATTTATTCTGAGAGAGACTGCGTGAGCAGGGGAGGTTCAGAGAGAGAGGGAAATACAGAATCTGAAGCAGGCTCCAGGCTCTGAGCTAGCTGTCAGCACAGAGCCCGATGTGGGGCTCGAACCAGTGAACTGTGAGATCATGACCTGAGCTGAAGTCAGACGTTTACCAGACTGAACCACCCAGGTGTCCCTGTTCAGAGCAGATTTTTAAAAATGTTTTTAGCAGTCCTCCTTAACCCAACAAACCCTAGGACGATGACATCTAGAGGGGTCCCAGGTTGGAAGCATTTCCAGAGAGAGGATCCCAGAAGAATCTGGAAAAGAGCTCTGGTTGATTACCCACCCCCTGCTGCTTCCCCATGAAAGATGTGACCATGAGTTTGCACATTTACACCCCAGGCATCACTGGGATGAAACGCTTTGGGCTCAGGGCCCTGGGACTGCAGGGATCATGTGGTCACCAATTGCCCCAGGTTTCCTGGCACTCTGGGCTGCAGTGCTGGGAAGACCAGGAAGGTGTCCTTGTGGGGTCAGGGCAGAGACCCAGGAAAAGATGAATTCAACCGATGTCGTCATCCTCATGACATCCCAAGTCATTAGGTCTGAGGAGAGGACACGCATCTTGGTGACATATCTTTCGTTCATGAAGGCCACCCTCTCCCTGTGAAGTACAGGGCAGGAGAGAACTGAGGTTTGCAATGGCGCCTCCCAGGCTAAGGTCAGATGCCTGTGGCAAGGGAATTTATTTGGACCCAACTCTCCTCTTTTCTTTGACATCAACTTCAGAGGTATCACCAAGTAGGAAGGATTGGTTTAGCCCATAGGTTTATGGTTTGTTGATTTATTTTTGAGCAGTTACCTGGTCAAGTTTGCAAGGGAACAAAGATGTTTATTACCAAATATCTTCACACTTAAGAATGGGAGACCAGCTGTGGTATCGTGACTTACATTTGTTAGCACCCTGTCCTTCCGGAAGGCAGACAGCAATACAGGAAACCGTATCTGCTGATTTTTGGGACTGAAGCTGTAGGGATCATGTCAACTGTGGTGACCTCTCCCTTCAGTCCTATGTGGACTAGAAGGTGAATGCTAGAAGTCTAAAGAAGCACCATTGAGTGCGTCTTCAAGAAGTTACACCGAAGGAAGAAAACTTAACCAAGTCATCTAAGAACTTCTCTTGGAGGTCAGAGGGAGAGAGGGGACCAATTATGAGGACATAAGTCCTGACCACTTTCCTTACCCTAAACAATGACCTATTTATTGCTTCCTCCCTCCTTCCTCGCACCTGCAGCAAATTCATCCCAGCAACTTTGAGGAGAGGCACACAAATGACATTTAGAGGGATCCCATGTTGGAAGCATGCATTCAAAACGAATTCTACAGGTTGCTGAAGGTAGCTTAGGAAAGGGCTGATCATTTAGACAAGAATTCTTTGGGGCTCATTTGCTGGGTCAGAGGTGTTAAAAGCTCAGTGCTCAAAGGGGATCCGTACAAATGGGCTCTTTTCTCTCTATTGGGAGTAACGGGACCGTTTTGATTACTGGAATGTAAGAAGCATGTCACTCTAAATAAATCACCCCAGAGGCCTCAAGTGGCACTATGTGCAGTCTTGGGGTCACAGGTTAGTAGATAAGCTTCAGCAGGAAGGACTCGGGCATAGTCCGTCTTGGGGGTTGTATCCCGGCTGGTCTGGTCCCTGCCTTGGTCTGTCCCTGATGCATAGGGTTTCTCTTGTTTTTTAAGTTTATTTATTTATTTTGAGAGAGACAGAAACAGCACAAATGGGGGAGTGGCAGAGAGAGACAGAGGAAGGGAGAAAACCCCAAGCAGGCTCTGTGCTGCCAGCATAAAGCCCGATGCGGGGCTTGAACTCACAAAACTGTAAGAACATGACCTGAGATGAAACCAAGTGTCAGACACTTAACCGACTGAGCCCCCAGCTGCTCTAATGCTTAGGCTTTTCTGTTGTCGGATGCCACCATCCCAGGAGTCTTCCCATCTGGGAATACTTAGTAGGGAGAAACTTTGAAGATGGAAGGTTTAGCCTTTTTTTCTTGCAACTATTCCTAAGGAAGGAAACTGGGGAGACTCGTATGTTAGGCACTTTATCTAGAACCTGTTAGCTCATGAGGAAAAGTTTTGAGTACTGAAAAAAAAATTAATATATTTTAATGTATTATTGTATCATTATTGGGTGATTTTTATAATCCTATGTCTTATAAAATGTGATTCCTTGTTACTTGTAAATAATTTAGATGATTAAAGTGGATTGTTTAAAACAATTTTTAGATTATAGTTTTACTCTTCCAGGGACACTTTATGTATTAATTTCAATAGAAAGCACACTTTCTCAGAAACAGTCATTATCCTGTGCTGTCCGTGTTCTGGAATTTTGCTATTTATTTGTAGGGAAGAGCTGGGCACATGGGAAACAATTAAGATCAGAGTTTTAGTGTTGTATTTTTGTGTTGTTTTTTTTAATTTATTTCTGAGAGAGCATGAGCAGGGGATTGTCAGAAAGAGAGGGAGACACAGAATCTAAAACAGGTTCCAGGCTCTGAGCTGTCAGCACAGAGCCCGACGCAGGGCTTGAACCCACGAACCGTGAGATCATGACCTGAGCCGAAGTTAGATGCTCAGCTGACCGAGCCACCCAGGCACCCCTAAGATCAGAGTTTTAAAGTCACGCAGTTAAGTCGGTAGATGGTTGGACTACTGAGTTGAATTGTTTTGGATGCCGTGAGCCTTAGAGAGGAGCACAAAGTAGAATGAAAGCAACACAGAAGAAAGGGAAGGCCGTTTCTTTTCATGCTCATACACAGGAAGGCCACTCAGGTCGGGGAAGGAAGCTCCCTAGAGCAGGCTCATACCAATCCCGGCGGCCTGTCTGGCTGCAGCCCCTCAGTGGAGTTGGGGCTGAGGTGCCAAAGTAAGCATTGAAGGCAAAAATCACCTTTGGTCAGAGCAGCCCTTGAAAATACCCTGAAGCTGCACCGCGTGGACCCCCTCCCCGACCCCAGCACCCCAGGCCGAGGCCAGGAATCACTCGACACATACATCGGGGTTCTGTGGAGGAAAGGAGCCAGAAGGAAAGTGGGGTGGCCGAGTATGGCTTCAGCGCGTGTCGTGTGGGGGACTGGAGCAGGTGCGAACAAAGGCCCACAGTCGTGGGCCGTGGGGGCCTGATGGGTCTGGAAGGAAAGCCCGGGTCTTTCGATTCACAGACCTTCGGGTGTAGGAAAGTTCCTTTGTGTCTCCACAGAGAGAGTTGACACCCATGCCCGCTCTCCATGGGAAGACTTTCCAACCCCACCTTCATTCTGGAGTGGTTGCAGGTTACAGGTCCCTGTGGACAGAGCGACGGTCCCCTCCGACCCGGCGGCGTGAGACGATGCTAAGGAAGCCCCTGTGCTCTAGCCTCAGGATACCTATTAAACCAGAACAAAACAGGCCAGTTACCAGGAGGGGGAGAAAGGAATGAAGAGTGAGGTCCTTGACTCCTCCCCAAACCAACAGCTGCAGTCAACCCTGCTTACGATTTCCTGAACGAGCCTGCCCTTTGGGAGTGATCCCCACCTCTGAAAACCATAGGAGAGGCCTCCTGTGCTGGGGGGTGGGGGGGAGCACCCACGTGGCCTGCTGAGGAGAGGGCGCCGGGAGCTGGCTCTTCTCGGTGGAGGAGCTCTGGGGTGGGGGGTCGACTGTGGGGCGCGCTGACCCGCTGCACCACCTACTGGTGGGAGCGGGAAGTGCGCTCCTGGACTTGCTTGGAAGGCACTTAGCTGGTCGGGTCTTGGTGCAGCTTAGCCAGGCAGGCTGCCCACGCCTGCGGGGCTGCCCACGCCTGCGGGCATCGCCGTAGAAGGAAGGACAAGAAGACAAGGTATAGGACCCAGCTTACTTGGCACCCGAAGGATCCAAAGAGACTTTTGCATTTTGCCCCTTTGACATTTTAACCGCAATTCTTTAAGGAAAAAAATCTTTTTTTTTTTTTCTCCAGAAGATATTTTAAGGGCCACCTGTGGGAATTTCTGCCCGTTTGCCTGAAATGCTGTGCGACTGTTCATCTGTTAAATCGCATACTCCTTAGATGAGACGGGGAATAGACAGCCTGGCGCAATGGGAAAAGTGGACTTTTAGTTATTTTAATTTTGCAGGAACCAAAAATAAGTTGTACAGAAACCAGCAAAAGATCTTGTGTGGCTTAAAAACCTCAGTGACAGAAACGTCCCGGTGGCTGCAGGCCAGGGGCTGCGGCAGGGGCTCGGGGAGGGGGGGGTCTCTGTTGAGCTGCAGGGACAGACACGGGCTATGTTGAAGAACTGCTCAAGAGGCAGCGTTAGGGGGCCCATGCTAAGCCTGGAACTAAGAGTTTAGAAAATACCACCTTGTAACCCTGTTTGGCTTCAAATCAGTTTTACCTTATTTTTTAAAAAAATTTTTAATGTTTTTTTTTTATTTATTTCTAGGAGAGAGAGAGAGACAGCGTGAGCAGGGGAGGGTCAGAGAGAGAGGGAGTCACAGACTCTGAAACAGGCTCCAGGCTCTGAGCTGGCAGTCAGCACAGAGCCCGACGCGGGGCTCGAACCCACGAACCGCGAGATCATGACCTAAGCGAAAGTCGGACGCTTAAACGACTAAGCCACCCAAGTGCCCCACTTTTATCTTATTTTTTAAAAAAGGGAGAGAATGCACTGCTGTATCAGAAACTGTTGTTGATCCCCCACCCTCCAGAGGAAGACACTTGTTAGAGCCATGTGAACCCCAGATGCGTACTTACATTAATGATGAAACAGAGGGCTCACAAAAGCTTTATAGAGCTTTTCCCACAGGAGCTCATCATTAAACTTTTTTTTTTCCCAGAAAAATTCATGGGCAGAGTTATATAAAGAAGTGTTGGAAAAAAGTCTCTAAAGCATTTTCCTATGTCCTGCCATTTTAGTTTTTTAGGAAGAATTCGAAAGCATTACTTTTTGCCCTTTTTTTTTTTAATGGGCAAGTTGTGGCAGGCAAATACGTGTCCCCCTCCCTCCCCTCCCCTCAAATGGGATTACTCCTTGAACAAAAAGTAACAAAGTCATTAGAAGCTAGTAAAAAGGTGAAAACAAAACAAAAACCAAGAAAATGTACTGATGCTCTTAGGATTTAGTTCAAGCCATGCCTTTAAGCTGGATGGACAGTGGTTTCTATTTTCTGTGGGTTTGGTTTCACTTGGGTAGAAAAGGGTGGCCTGTGGGCACCACTGGGGACGCGATGGCAGGTGAGAGAGAACATGGGGGTGTGCGGTGGTTAATGAGTTTATAGAAATCGCAAAGCAGATCCGTGACAGCAGCTGCACACCATGTGTTCAAGTTAAGAAAAGGAAAACACCAGAGGCATTTTGTTCATTTTACATAGGTTTGGCCACTTCCCATGGAAGGTGGGGAAGAGAATACAGAAGCTTTCAGTGCATCTAGAGTCCTCTTTTTTCAGGATTTGGAGATGTGTTTGTAATTTTGATTTTAAAGAAGTTATTTATGTTAGAGGGAAAAAAAAGGCTCGGGTGTGTGGCATGGCCAGGCTTCTCCATCCTCAAAAATCCCTTTGAAGCAGCCTTAGATATAATCCCCCTTAGAATTTTATAACTCCCCTTAGAATTCTCTGGGTGCAGGTATAGGTTTTGGCACCTGTGTGGGCTCATGTGAGGGCTCTTTGAAGGATGCCATGATGCCATGGGTCCCCTGACAGCCTTTAGATGGGGAAGTTTCTCTCCTGCCCAGCACATTACCAGCCTGCACTGTGGGGGAAGGAAAGCGCCATTTGGATTGACTGAAATGCATGAGTCGGCGTATCCAGATCACATCATGTGGATGAGACACTGGCAGAGTCTAGGTCATGCTTCATGTCCCCTCCAGAGTGACCCAGCTTTCTCTGCGCTCCTTTGCTCTCCTCACAATAGAGAACAGGGGGCCTTGGGGAGAATAGTGGGCTTTCCGGCCCATCCCCTGGAGGCCCAAAGAGTCCACTAAGCAGTGATCACTCAGGTGCACATAATCCTCAGTGTGGTCTCAAGGCCACACAGGGAGGAAGCCCAAGCTCACTGGAGACCATGGCCCCCCTGACTGGCTGCGGCAGCAAGGTCCCAAGCATCCAGTTTTCCAGTCAGTCCTGGGCAAACCGCCCCCCCCACCCCCTGCCCAGAGGAGCTCAGCCAGTCAGAATCATTTACCAAGTGCACCTGCTCTAGGCAGAAAACACACCAAGGTCGGATCAGAGAGCAAGTGAGCAGGGTGGCCCTCGCCCTCGGAGAGCCCTCCTATGCCCTGACCTGCCGCTGGCCGAAGGGGTGTGACTGCACGTGGCATGATTTCAGAAAAACAAATGTGTACACTAGCCACCTGCACGTAGTTCAACACAGGCGATCTTGAATAATCAAGGATTAACTCGGGTTAGAGGTCCTCTCTAATAGGTTAGGATTTTGCAGCAGTGTCAGAAGCTGGCAGAGAAGGAATAGATACAAGTAATGACGGGTTAGGGGACTCTTGATGGAAGTCTGTTGGTGCGAATACTGTAACCCACATGATGCTCTCTCCTTGCAAGTAGGAAGTTGGACCGTTACATCCAAGAAACCCTGTCCTTGGAGGCCCCAGGTGGGCAGCAGGAGGTGAAAACACACGGCTCTGGTGTCTCATGAGGACTGGGGACTCCAGTACGGAGCCCTCCCCTTGAGCGCCCCCTTCCCCTGTTGGGGAGAAGGCTTTTGTGCCTCTTTCTTCGAGAAATTGCTCTCCTGCAGGCAGGGCTTTAGGACTCAGCCTGCGGCTGCTCCATGGGGAGCACCAGAGGCCTCAGGCGACTCACTGTCTCTGTGTTGTGTCCCAAGGAAGGGAGGCGCTGCAGCGACCCAGCAGGCAGTGGTGATGCGCGGAGAGCGGGGCCAGGCGTCCCAGTGGTATTTCGGACGGGCCGGACCTCTGGCTTGGCACTTTTGATTCCTTCCTGTTGATCTTCCTATCCGTTGCTTCTGGGGAATGATGACTTCTGAATTTTAGCAGCCTTTTCCTGTCCCCAAGCCCATCTGTCTAAGATGGGTGTCGCTTCTGCTGATGCCACCGTGTCTCTCCAAATGTCCGTGTCATACTACCTGTTGCAATGGAAGATCCAATGTGTGGCCCTGGGTGGAGGAGGAGCAAACCTTTGGGATCTTTTGATTTGATATCCTGGCCATGTGTTTAAATGGGGACCACTTATAATTAAAGCCAGATTTGCTTTTGATTGTTTTTTAAGGTGATCTCTCTTTCTGCTGTTTTGTCTTCATTACCTCTCTTTCCTGCATTTTTCTTTCCTCCCTCCCTCCCAAATAACCCCTCATGCCTGTTATTTGGGATGCTTCTCTCAGGCTTTTTGTTGCTTTTGTGGCTAGATCTTATTGCAGCCAGAGAATCGTGATTGTTTGGTTGCCTTTTCTTCATAGCGTCTTCCATTTTTCTTTTATTGGCCGTGATTTTTCAGTCACCTGAGTTCCTAAGCCGTCACATTTATTGGTTGAGAAACAGATTCGCAAAGGCTGTTTTCATGTGTGGTTTTGCCCTTCCCTGCTCTGCCTGGTGCTGCCCGTGGTTAAGGGTTGGCTCTGGTGCTGGCTGCCACGCCAGGGGCCACAGGGGCCTGCCTGGACCCAGAGAGATGGGTTGGACCATAATAATCGGGGCACAGCAGTCTTACATCGTGTCTCTAGTCCATGCCACCATTTTTGTGCTCTGGCTGCCTGCCTGCAGTTTTGGCTCCTGCCTGCCTTCAGTTTGCCTGTCCCCATCAGTTTTTGTATCATCTGGTTTCTGGGTTTTTTTTTTTTTGTTTGGTTGGTTTTTTGTTTTTAAGACAATCAGCTGCGTGTGGATCTGTAGGTTTGAGGCACCCATCTCTTCTGTTTTGTTTTCCATTTTGTCAAATCCAAGAAAAACCTGCTATAATGAGCTAGAAGATTCTAGTTCACAGCCTTTTGAATCTCCAGAGTGCTCATGGCCTCTGAGAACCAAATGCATTTCCCCCCACCCAAGAGGTCTCTGGGGGCTGAGCTGCTAGAGGGGCGTTGGGACGGGCGGGGTGGGGGGTTGTTCCAGTACCGCACTGTGCATGCTTTCAGAGCAGCATCTTTTTTTTCCCTTTTTCCATTTTTTTGCTTTTTGTTTTTCTGTGGGTTTTTTTTGCATTTGAGTTATGAACGAGGGTGACCTCTACAATCATGATGTCTCCCATAGACTCAATCTCTCATTACTTCCCACTTGCTGGCTTCCTGATGCTTGCTCCTAATGCTTCTGTGATTTACTTTGCCCTAAATCATAGTCGTCAGCTGCCTTAACAACAGCTCCTTAGAGCTTTAAAAGGAAATACATGGAGGACAACTTTGTTTTCATTAGAAATCGGACATCCTGGAGATGGCAAGAGGGTGGCCTGGGGGCCGGGGACTGCACACACTGCCGTGTGTCAGACTGTACCTGATCCTGGAACTGGAGATGGTCCCAGGCTCTGGGAGTCTCACCATGTTATTGTTGGGGCAGCTGACATCCCATCTCCCACCCTGCCGCCCACATGTAGACAGTAGTGGAACCAGCTCCCTGAGCCCCTTTCCGTGTACACAGGAAAGGGAGCCATGTGAACCTTGTCCTGTTTCAGGGTGGCAAGGCCCCTCCCCTCTCCTTGGCAGAACTTGGCACCTGTTTGCCAGTAAAAAGAAGTGTGAAACACCACAAGAAGGAAGTCAATTCTGACCTCTGAAGGAGAGAAACCAGATTACCCCCACGGGCTCATTAGCTCCTCAAACTGGATCCACTACTGGCCAAAGAATGCAGATGGGGAACCCTGTCTGGATTGGGCCGGAAGCTGCAATTTGATGCTCTGCAAACCAGTGCTCAAAAGTGTGGTTATTTTTGAAAGACCACCTTCGATCCAGAACATGCGCATTACACCTTCCTTGCCCAGATCCAGTTAACAAGGTAGCTCATCGCTTCTTATGTCCGTTAAGAGCCATGCTGGGATTTTACTTTTCTCATGGGTTTACTTGGATGCAAGGAATATGTTCTGTTCCCCCTCCCCCTTTGATTTAGCACACCACCCTGGGAAGTGCATGTCACAGACCAACTCCACCTTCACCTTCACCACATGTCGTATCCTGCATCCTTCAGATGAGCTCACGCGGGTCACGCCAAGGTAAGGGACCCTGGCCCTGGGGTGGGTAAGGATGGGGATGGGGTGAGGTTGGGGTACTTCCTTCAAGCCTTATTGGCAAGAAAAGTCAAAGTATAGAGGCTTATTCAAAACCAGTTCGGGCCAGCTGAGGCATCTCATAGCGCCTGCTGTTTGGGGGTCCCATCTTCCCTCTTGGGTTGAGGCCCTTATTGATTCAGATCCAGCACAGAGAGACCCATACCCGGCCCTAGGTGCCTTTTTAGCTGGCCATCGCCCCTCCTCAACCAGCCAAAGTCGACACTACCACAGTCCGTAGGGCCATGTCTGTTGGGATTTTGTCCCAAAGTTTGTCAGTAGAGCATGAAGTTCCTCCACAGAATGGAGCTCCTGAGCCTTGTGGAGACCGCGGGCCTTTGGAATAGACTGGAACCATGTACCGCAGCCACATTGCAATGACTGAAATGATAAGACTTAAAGATCGAACTGTGTGCCCAGCGTGGTCCATTTTAATTTGGTGCCTTCAAGAAGTGATAGAGGTTGGACACCATCTGGCAAGAGGGCTTGGATGGCATGGGGGTCTGCTTGATTTGAGGCCTCCCAAAGCTTCTAGTGAAAAAGAAGACAGTCTCCCTACACGTGGTAAGGTGACCCCCTCAGCCCTTTTCTCTGTGGTGCAGTCAGGCAAGAGGCTGGGTGAATGGAAGGTGACGCAGGAAGGGAGGGAGGCAAGCAGGGCCAGCTCGGAGGGAGCGGCCGCCCCAGGGAACACCTTAAACTATGAATAATTCTCCGCAGGTCATGTGAGGAGGACGCCGAAGGGGCGAAGCGGCCCTATGCCCCGTTGAGCTGAAAGGAGATGTAGGGCAGAGAGTGAGCCCACAGGCGAGGCAGGGGTGAGCCCACCGCAGGCGGTGCCTGCCCCAGCAGGGCCACCTGGAAGGAGCTGTGTGTGCACGTGTGGCCGCCACTAACCCAGGCCTCAGGCGTGGATGTGTCTCTGTGGTTGTGCCTGGCTAACGTGGCCTTGACAGTGGATGCCCCTAACCCCTCTAAATGCTCAGTGGAGCCGAGTGCCGGCACTAATATGGGCCTAACCCAAGTTCCCAGCAGAAAGGGAATCTACATTTTAGCTTGTCTTCTCTGACTCCCTTCCTGCTTCTGGCGAACGCGGTGCCCCCACCCACGGCTCGATGTTGGAAGAGCCCTGTGGTTTTACCGTGCGCTGGAGCCTCTCCTGGGAGAGGCTGGTGCCTGGTGATCTGCTATCTGAAGCCTCAGAACTCAAAACAGCACTCCTGTCCCCATCCCTGGGTCCACGGGGCCTCGTCAGGGATGGAAAAGACCTGGGCATTCACTAGCCAGAGAAGGCTTTTTGCCTGGGTTCTAAAGGCTGGCGGCCTGAGACAAAAATCAAAGCTCTCCCTAAGAATGGCCTTGTAAACGAGACTTGAAGTCCCCAGTGTATTTGCCCGCCTATTGCTTGTAGAGCAGTGTTGTGGAATCCCACTTGCGCTTTTTGAAGAATCCAGTTCTTAACCTTAGGAATCTGCTGCGGCTTCTAATCTCGTGTCTCTGAGTGCTCCCGACCCTCCAGCATCCCCACCCCTGAGCTCGCGTGAGATGCGCCTGTTCTGGGTTTGTCACCTCGTGCCGACCAGCCGGCGGGCAAGGTCACCTGAGTGTGCAGCCAAATGATCCCTTAGCTTGAACTGGCTGTGAACTACCCATCCCCCAGCAGAAGGCCCCCCACTCAGGTCATTCCTGGGACCTAGTCCAGAGTGAGGCCCCTTCCTGCCCATGCCCCTCGTTGGTGTCTTGCCCAAGGTATCTATCTGGCTTTCCTTCTGCCAGGCTGGGTGGAGAAGGCTCCATTCCCTCCCAGCTCCTGGGGGCCACCCAGCTGGCCTGCTCCAAGGGGCACCTGCAGCCCTTGCTGTGTCCCTGGATAGGTACCAGCGCAAGGCTCTTAAGACTCTAAGGAGGGGCATGCGACTTTGCCCTTGGTGGTTTATGTGGCACCTGTGAAGCCCCATCCCTATCCCGGCTGTTAAGAGAGGGCCTTTCCTGATTTTGAAGCAGACAGCAATGTCTGTCTGCCTGCGGCCCCTGTTACCTATCTGTCCTCACTCCCTTTACTGCTGGACTCCAGCTTCTGGAACATAGCGGGTCCTCAGCCAGCATGACACAGTGGATGAAGGAATCTTGCTTTCCTTGAGCGACACAGGTTTCACACATCCTGTGAGCCTTTTTCTGGAAAGCTCCATTGGCAGGCCTGCTAGTATGTGACATGGCTGCCTCTGCCCCTGTAACTCCACTCATGGAGGCGGAATCGGAAACCACGGGAAGACGACCAAGGGGAAGCGCGGTGCAAGTGGGAAGGACATGATAGTGGAAGTCAGGAAGCCGGGGTCTGCTGCTGATGCTATGCACACCCTCAGCCTGTCTCCCTGTCACCCAAGGGCCCCCCACCTGGATGTCCCACCTGCTGGGGCCATTCCTGAGATAAGCCCTCAGATCCCATAGTCCTGGTTAACTCAGGGGATAGCCCTTAGGAAGGAACACTGGACCTTGAGTGATTTGGTAGGGAAAGAAAGCCTCTCTGCTGAAGGGCTCCCCCCACCCCCTATCTTTGGGGTCACCAGACTTGGGCTCAAGTCCTGGGTCTTCCACTTAATAGCTGAGCGTGATACTGAATAAGCCACCTAACCTCTGAGCCTGAATTTCATCACCTATAAAGGGGACAGTTATCCCCACTCTCTGGGGCTGTGACAAGGGAATCCTGTGCGGCTTGTTAACTTTGAACTATGCTATGCCCCCCACTTAAGGGAATCCAGTGTGCCCCCACCCCGGGAGGGAGGAACAGACATGGAAAGAGGCATCTGGGGAGCCTGGGTGGGGGGAGTCCTCCCTGCACTGCAGCAGGAGACTGGCCACCAGCCTTTTCATGGGGCTTGTGGGCATGTTCTGATGAATGACGTCTTGTGTTTTCTTATCAGCCTTAACTCGGCTCCAACTCCAGCTTGTGGCAGCGCCAGCCACTTGAAGTCCACGCCGGTGGCCACCCCGTGCACTCCACGGAGACTGAGCCTGGCCGAGTCCTTCACTAACACCCGCGAGTCCACGACCACCATGAGCACGTCTCTGGGGCTGGTGTGGCTGCTGAAGGAGCGAGGCATTTCTGCGGCCGTATATGATCCTCAGAGCTGGGACCGGGCTGGCCGGGGCTCCCTCCTGCACTCCTACACCCCCAGGATGGCGGTGATCCCCTCCACCCCCCCCAACTCGCCTATGCAGACACCCACGTCTTCCCCGCCCTCCTTTGAGTTCAAGTGCACGAGCCCTCCCTACGACAACTTCCTGGCCTCCAAGCCAGCCAGCTCCATCCTGAGGGAAGTGAGGGAGAAGAAGAGCGTCCGGAGCAGCGAGAGCCAGACAGACGTGTCCGTCTCCAACCTCAACCTCGTGGACAAAGTCAGGAGGTTTGGCGTGGCCAAAGTGGTGAACTCAGGGCGAGCCCACGTCCCCGCCTTGACTGAGGATCAGGGACCTCTCCTCTGTGGGCCCCCGGGCCCAGCCCAGGCCCTCGTCCCCGGAGGCCTGGTCCCCGAGGGCCTGCCTCTCGGATGCCCCACCGTCACGAGCGCCATGGGCGGGCTGCAGCTCACCAGCGGCATCCGGAGGAATCGCAGCTTCCCCACCATGGTGGGGTCCAGCATGCAGATGAAAGGCCCTGTGGCTCTCACCTCGGGCATCTTGATGGGTGCTAAGCTCCCCAAACAGACTAGCTTCCGGTGAGGACGGAGGCAGGCCCTTCCCCTGGAGGAGACCAGTCCTGCTCCTGCCTCCCCCCCGCCCCCCGCACTGTGTGCTCTCCCTCTCTCCTCCTCCGTCCCTCCCCTCTTGAGCTAGACAAATCAACCTCGTGCCTAATGGGGGAAGAGGGACACTGCACAGTGTGTACATGGGACTTGGAGACCTGGTGTCCACCCTGCCCTTCCTCCATATCCCACGGGAAGGGCCCTAGCGCCGTCACTGCTGTCACCGGAATGTTGTATAGCGGGGGGCAGGGGCAGGCAGGTGGCCCTTTCTCCTCCTCTGAGAAGCACTGAAACCCCAAGAGCGTTCTTATCCCATGGATAGGAAACCAGTGAATCCGTGGCTGGCCCCCAGGGCTGTCCATCGCGAGCCGGCTCGGGGCACGATGCCTCTGCCCCCCGGTGTCGCTGGGCACCTCCCCTCGCTCGCCCTGGAAGAGCACCAGGAGCCTCGGTCTGTGGCCACACGCAGCTGATGTAGCTTTCAGGATCGCAGGGCTGTTCTTTGTTTCAGGGGTGGCCGCGCTTCCTCAAGACCGTCACTACTCTGCTTCAATGGAGAGTCGCTTTTTTTTTTTCCATGCCTTCGATCTGAATCACCCTTCGATGTCCTGTAATCATTTGTCAGGCCGGACGTCTGGCCTGAAAGAATGTATTCACACTCCCGCCGCACCCTCAGCCCCTGTGTGTTCTGCGTGAGGTTTTCGTTTTCTGTTTTCTATATGCAGGGAAGTAATGGTACTAGATAGAGAGTCATGGTCCCTGTCCTGTGGTCCTAGGACACGGGCATCACACGGTTTCCAACATACCGAGCTGCTACTGAGATAGCGGCAGAGTTTGGGGACCCAGTGTCACAACCAAATTAAGACCAGACCCAAGATACTTCTAACAATAGGATTACAAGGAAAGGGGGTAAGGGGCGAAGGCTGTGAGTGGAATTTGTCAACAGTAGAAGTCAAAAGAACCACAGCCCACCTGTAACACCAGCCTGTTCATGGGGGAAATGAGGCTTGGGCATTCTCCTGGTTCCAGCCCTTCCTCGGATGCCCGAGACTGGTCCGCGTGTCTTCACGCGTGTGGTCTTGATGCAGGCATTCAGCGCCCACACCTTGTGCCCTCGTGTTTCGGAACCGAGTGCTACAACTCGGTATTTTCTCCCGCCCTCCTCTCCCGAGCCCTGGGTCTCCGTGTGCAGCTGTTTAGGAAAAGATGGAGGTGCTTGTGGGAAGAACCGTACCTGAACATGGGAGCCTGGTCCTGTGTTGTCGCTGACAGAGTTTGGAACTCTTATTTATTATTTGTGTGTGCTGTATTTTAAACCTCCACCCTCCTTTCCCATTCCAGTCACAGTGTGGCTGTGGCATTCCAATCCAAGCAGGTAACTTATTTATTCTAACCTGAGGACGGCGCCATCCCTCAGGGTTCCGTGGTCCTTCGTCCCAGCCATTTGTGGAAGGGTAACATCACATGCAGATGAAATCGTCGCGTTGCTGTCCCGTCCCCCACCCCTCCCCAGATGTGTCCAGTTGAGTGTAAACTTGCGCCTCCTGAGGCATCTTTGAGAAAGTCTCAAAGGAGCAAACTTCAGTACCCCAATTTTAGATTATTTATTCTCAGAACATGAGGGTGCGGGTTGTTTCCAACCCCCCTCCTGGTTGTATGCGTGCATTCACTGCAAGGAAATTTTTTATTTGAATGTATTTTAAAGCAGTAGGTAGAATAACAAAGTATGAAAACCACGAACTGATGGACCACTTTATGTATTCAGAGAGGAGCCACCATCACCACAAAGGAAATACCATGTAAAAATCGGCCATTCGGAGGTTGCAGTACTTAGTATAGTTCATGATCAACCTTGTGCAACCACTACCAAAAAAGTGTGTTGTGATGCATCAGAAAACAATACAATTCCATTCTCTAATGAATATCAATAAAATAAATTCAAACGATGGGAACCACACTTGGATTCTGGCTTGTATTCCATTTTTCATCGTTTTCATGGAGGAGATCTCTTTGTGGGAGACCCAAAGCTGTTTGGCTCTTGGGAAGGGTTAAATGAAAGGCATATACTGTACCTACTGTTACAGCCACCCTTTTCACACAATACTACAACTTAGACAACTTTCCAGTTGGAACCTGGAGAGCTTCCCTACTTTTCAGGGTTGTCTACTATTCCACCATATACACCATCCACACGTATCCATTCAGACCCCTGTGGACCAGCACCCTAGGGCTGGGCGTGGACTTAATTCTCGCCTTTTCTAGCACAGCCCTGTAATGGGGGGGGGGGGGAGGATCTTTGCCTATATGTCATTTTCATATATGGGAACACATCTATGAGATAAATTCCTAGGTAGAGGTTACCAAATTGCCCTCCACAGTTAAGAAACTTCCAAAAACTGGGGCGCCTGGGTGGCTCAGTCGGTTGAGTGTCCGACTTCGGCTCAGGTCATGATCTCAGGGTTCGTGGGTTCGAGCCCCACATTGGGCTCTGTGCTGACAGCTCGGAGCCTGGAGCCTGTTTCAGATTCTGTGTCTTCCTCTCTCCCTGACCCTCCCCTGCTCATGCCGTTTCTCTCTCTCTCTCAAAAATAAATATTAAAAAAAAAAAAAAAACTTCCAAAACCTGAGGACGGCAGAGGATCATCAGAGAATTGGGAGGGAAAGGATAAAACGTAACCTGCCACCTCAGTATGTTAAAGCAGTGAAATGGTGCAGCAAACATAGGAATGGGTGGTGGCAGCATGTATTTTAAATCAGATGCTACCATTCGGGAACACTGTGACCTTGAGCAAGCCCCTTACAGTCTTTGGGGCCTTTTTTATAACCTGCAAATGTGAACAGTAATATCTACCTACGGGTTAATTAGCTGAGTAAATTTATCTGGAGTATCTACTATGTGAGACATTGTTCTAGGCGGTGGGGAGCTAAGTACTTCTGCCCCGTGGATATACGGTCCAAATATGGTATAGTAAGGACCATGCAGAGAATTACAGGGAGGTGTACGCTGGGCAATCACAGAAGGCCTCTCCAGGAAGGTGGCATTTGATTCAACGGTGTGACATCTGACACAGACCATGTGGGCAGAGAGCAGCCGGCACAAAGGCCGGAAAGCATTTGGTGTGTCTGAGGAGCGGAAAGGCGGCCCACACGGCTGGTAGACAAAGGGAGCCCAGGTGCGACAGGGAAACGAGGGTGCTCACCACATGGTCCGTCTGATCCCCGTGCCTCCTGGCCACTCTTTCGTGGACAAGACACATGTAGTTCTGGCCTGTGGCCGGAAGTCCACGCGGGGAGAAATACATGTGTGATTCTCCACGTGCCTCCCTTCCCCTGAAGCACATGTTGGAACGGTGTCTGCTGTTGGTACAGCCTCCACCATCCAGGGGTGCCCAGGAACCGTATAGACTAGGCTCCCTGCCAACTCGCGTTTGGCATGTGATCTGAAGGACAAACTTGTTAAGCCAGTGAGTTTCTTGGGTAGTAGGTCAGAATCCCCGTGTGTAGGGCCCATGCATCGGTACTTTACCAAGCCCTCCAGGTGATTCTGGGACTAAAGTTTGAGAACCACTGTGTAAGGACCAGGCTGAGTCGGTTGGGAGTCTTGCCATGGGAGGGAGATTTGCCTCCCCACTCTCTCCCTGTCTCAGGGGCTCGAGGAGGCCAGGCAGCTGCAAGCCACCTTGCTTGAAGGGGAAAGTAGAATGAGACTTTATCAGCTCAGCTGGGGCAGGAAGGCATGGAGACAAGGTGACCCTGGATCTGGGCTTCAAGGATGGGTAGGATTTGCCCCAGGGTGGGGGTGGGGTGGGGTGGCAGGAAGGCATTCCAAGCAGAAGGAAAAGAGGAAGAGGAATGGGGAAAGGATCCTAGGATGCATTTTTCTAGGTCTTTCTTCACAGTAGTGGGGTAGCTGATAAATACAGAGGGCCAATAGAGTTAGAGAAACCATGGTGCCTGCAACCATAGAACTAACTGATGTTGACAACAACAGATGCCCAAACCATTGAGAGTTTGTTAGAATAATTGCGCACATGTCCTCCCATAGAATGTTTATGAATTTGCAAAGGGGGAAAGATGCCTTTGCAGTGGAGAAACCTGTCACACACCACTTTCTTTTTTTTTTTTTTTTTACAAATAGTTTATTGTCAAATTAGTTTCCACACAACACCCAGTGCTCATCCCCACAAGTGCCCTCCTCCATGCCCATCCCCCCCTCCCCCCCACATCCATCAGTCCTCAGTTTTTGTCAGCATTCAAGAGTCTCTCATGGTTTGCTTCTCTCCCTTTCCCCCACCATTTCCCCCCTTCTTCTCCCAATTGGTCCTCTGTTAAGTTCTTCCTAGTCCTCCTATACGTGCACACATATGATATTTGTCCTTCTCTGCCTGACTTACTTCGCTCAGCATAACACCCTCAAGGTCCATCCATGTAGCTACACATGGCCAGATTTCATTGTTTCTCATTGCCATGGAGTATTCCATGGTATAGATAAACCACATCTTCTTGATCCATTCATCTGCTGATGGA